>NW_012150174.1:13586883-13621896 GCF_000956105.1 Propithecus coquereli
GGCGGGAGGAGGGGGGAGGAGGGAGGAGGGGACGGGAATTTGTGTACACAAGGAGTGCAATGCACACTACCGAAGGATGGACATATTTGAAACACGGACTTGGGAGGGGGGAACCAAGGGCAACACACGTAACCTAAACATCTGTACCCCATAATATGCTGAAATAAAAGAAAAAAAAAAGAAAAAAAAAACCGTAATGAGATATCATCTCACTTTGGTTAAAATAGCTTTTATCAAAAAGACAGGTGATGATAAATGCTGGCAAGGATGTGAAGAAAAGGGAACCCTCGTACACTATTGGTGGGAATGTAAATTAGTGCAACCGCCATGGAGAACAGTATGGAGGTTCCTCAAAAAACTAAAAATAGAACTACCATATGACCCAGCAATCCCACTGGTGGATATATATCTAAAAGAGGGGAATTCAGTATATCAAAAAGATATCTGCACTCCCATGTTTATTGTAGCACTATTCACAATAGCCAAGATTTGGAATCAACCTAAGTGTCCATTAATAGATGAATAGATAAAGAAATTGTGGTACATATACACAAGGAAATATTATACAGACACAAAAAGAATGAAATCCTTTCATTTACAACAACATGGATGGATAGAACTGCAGAACATTATGTTAAGTGAGATAAGGCAAGCACAGAAAGACAAATCACGGATGTTCTCACTCATATGTGGGAACTAAATATTAAAACAGTTGATCTCATGGAGATAGACAGTAATATGATGGTTACCAGAGGATAGGAAGGGTAACGGGAAGGGAGGGATAAAGTGGGGATGGTTAATGGGTACAAAAATACAGTTAGATTGTTAGAAAGAATGAACAATATTTTACAGCGTAACAGAGTGACTATAATCAACAATAAGTTAGGTTATACTTTAAAATAACTCAATGAGTGGAAGTTGAATGTTCCTAACACAAAAAATGATAAATGCCTGAGATGATGGATACCCTAATTACCCCGATTTGATTAATTCACATTATATGCCTGTATCAAAACATCACGCATATCTTATCAAGATATACAACTATTATGTACCCAAAATAATTAAAAACAAACAAATAAATATATATAAATAGTAAAACAAGTTAAAAAGTTGATCTTATGGAAGTAGAGAGTAGAATAGTTGCTACCAGAGTCTGGGGTGATGACGGAGGAGGAAGGCAGTTGCTTGATATTGTTCAAAAGACACACAATTACACTTAGCAGATAGCAGAGATAAGTTCAAGAGATCTATTGCACAGCATGGTGACTATAATTAATGATGATACATTGCATTCTTAAAAAACCCAAAGAGAGTGGATATTAAGTGTTCTCACCAAGAAATGATAATTATATGAAGTGAATACATATGTTAATTAGCTAGATTTAAGCATTCCGCAATGTGTATACACTTCAAAATATCATGTTATCTGACAAAAAGTAAAAAGATTGCTTTTATTCTTATTATTTATAATAAATAAAAATTAAAAACAAAAAATAGAGGGCACTCTTCCTTATTTTATATACCATGCATTTCAGAGGCTTAATGGCCCTGCACCATGTGTCATTCTTAGTCCCCAGTGCAATTTCTTAGTTATTGCCCATCCTCTTTTATAAAATCTTTCCTGTTTGGGGCCCTCGGTGCTAGGCTGCTGCACCCTCAGTTTTTCCTTGTTTTACATCATCTGTTAAAATCTTAGTCCTGATGCCTTGATTCAGATATTGATTGACAGTTGGCTCACAGTCTAGTTAAAATAGATTCAGACTAAAAGTACTATTCTTCACAATAAAAGGTTAGCGGCTGTCCACGAACAGAGAATAGGAAAAATAGGAGATCTCTAATCAGCCATTAAGAGATGTATGCTCATAGATTTACTACACATATCTCTACAATTTGTCATGTTACTATTAATATTACTGTTTCTCTCCCTCTCTCTTTGTAAATTAGAAAGTTTCAAACTATTTTTTTTTCTTTTGTAGAGGATGCTTTGCTGGAATTCAATAAGGCTTATAACACGAACATGGGACTAACATTTATCTGGAGATCATTTTGTGTTGTTACACACATGCTCATGTGTCCTGGACAGAGACTTGCCTCTTCCATAACTTTTTATTTTTTATTATTATTATTTTTTATTTCAGAATATGATGGGGGTGCAAACGTTTTGGCTACATGAATTGCTTTTGTAAAGTTAGAGGCAAAGTTGTGAGAGTGTCCATTGCCCAGATAGTGTGCATTGTACCTGTTAGGTGTGAATTTACCCATCCCCTCCACCCTCCCACCTGCTTGATTTCAGTTGAATTTTACTACCATATGTGCAGTTTCAAATTCTTTATAATTTCTCTTGAAACACACACACAATAAAGTTGGTAGATTATCCATATTGGTCATCACTTTTCTGATTCCTGGATACCCTGAGTTTCATATCTACAGGGATTTTGAAGTCATCAAATTTAGAGTCCTCTTGAAATTTTCTCTAAGGAATCTTTGCTAAATAGGTATTCAAGATTTGCTTAATCCCCCTAATAACAAGAAACTACCTTCTTGCATTAGGAAGAGAAAACCTCTGTTTTTGTTTGGGATTTTTAAAAACGTTTCTTTTACTTGTTTGTAATTTTATATTTGGTACCATGTGGAAATACTTTCTGTGAATTAAAAGTCCAGTGGTAGCTTCAGTAATTTTTAGCAATGTTTCAGTGTTTCAGGATCTTTTAGGCTTGCTAACTCTAAAAGAGGTATATTTCTCACTTCCCTGTCTAAATAATTTCCTCTTCTCCTATGGTGTGCTTTCTTCATTGTCTTATAAATTCCATTAGGTCAGTATGTACTTCACTAATTTTTTTATTTCCTATGTAGTTAAGCAGAATAACGAAACATAAAAGACATTTAGTAAATATTTATGGGATAGATTAATAAAATGTGAAATTTAGTAGAACGGGAGAATGGAATGACATATGGAATGATGTATATAGTATAATAAAATGTGGTAGGAGTATATGTTATAAGAGAACACAGTCCTAAATATCTGACATCCCTCTCTACTCCAATTTGTGAAATTTTAAGATGCTCTGGGAGAAGTACTATAAGCCCCATTTTCTCTTTCTCTTTGTATTTAAATGCACACATCTCTCCTTCACCTTTGGAAATGTGTAGGTTTACGTAGGTTCATGAGTAGGCTTAGGCAGGTAGGTATGTTTGTGCAGGTACATGACTATAGAGAATGGGGGCCATGAAGACAGAAAACCCAAAGCATCTTTGTATCTTTTGACATACAGGAGAGGCAATATTATGATTATGGCAATTTTGTAGTCCCCGGCCATGAGCATAAGTCAGTGAGAAGTTGAGGAGTCACATTCTAGTTGCAGACTATTGACTGAATAAGACATAGCTTGGAGAACACTTTAGATAGGTACCTTTGTGAAACATCTATTTACTTTTTTTTTGAGACAGAGTCTCGCTCTGTTGCCTGGGCTAGAGTGCCGTCGTGTCAGCCTGGCTCACAGCAACCTCAAACTTCTGGGCTCAAGTGATCCTCCTGCCTCAGCCTCCCGAGTAGCTGGGACTACAGGCATGTGCCACCACGCCCAGCTAATTTTTATATATATATATATATTTAGTTGTCCAGCTAATTTATTTCTATTTTTTTTTAGTAGAGACGGGGTCTCGCTCTTGCTCAGGCTGGTCTCGAACTCCTGGGCTCAAACGATCCGCTCGCCTTGACCTCCCATGCAACATCTATTTAAAGGCTTAATAAAAATAAAAAATTGTGTTAGGGCTTTTGTTCCATTACTTATATAACAGAATGAGAATGTACTCCCTAGATATTGGTTTTTGAGGACCCAAAGATACTGAGATCAGAAAGACATAATTGGAGTCCACTTGCTTAAGGCTTCTTGGGTGTGGCTCTGGGTTAAAAAAGAAAAGAAGAAGAAAAAAAAAAAGAGAGAGAAGAAAGAAGCAGAAAGACATAATTATTTTAGAATGTCTGTTGGTCAACCCAAAACATGTAATGTGTAGCTCAGGTCTGCATCTAGAAAGGAGACTGAATGGAAAGCCTGGGATAGGAGGATTATTATTCAATTTTGCCTGGAGATATAAGTATCAGGATTTCTTTTTTTCTTTTTTTAACCTGTGATAGATGATGAGGGTTCAAAAATGGGTAAGACTTTGTCATTTTTTCTCTTGAGCTCTGATATTACCAAAGGAGATGTCAGTTACTTTGAGATCTACAGCTCTAGACACAAAGCTAAAATTGTGAGAGATCACGGTAGCGCTTTAAGCCTTGATTGGAGGAAGAGTTTGTCCAACTTCAGGAAACAAGGACAGGGAGAGGCTAGTGCTTAAGTGATGAGAACAGTGGTCAAACTGATGTCTAAAGCTGAGTAGAGTTGTGCCTGGAGCTGGGCTGGTTGAGACAGGATGAGGATTAGTCTAAAATCAGAGCCCACATGGAGACATTTGAGGAAAGAGATAAGAAATTACTTCTCTAATATTTAGGATTCTGCTTCTCCTCCCACAGCTGTTGTGGTAATGGAACTGTACACAGAAACACTCATCCATGGAGGTGACACTTAGCCTATGTTTTGGAAAAAACATGGTGGAATTAGTGACTCAGGCTGACAGATGGTCAAGGAATCAACCACAGAGAACTAAAGCTCAGTTGGGCTCTCAACTGTTCCACCAAGTGTCCTTTTATAGCCAACTGGCCCATTCTGTCCCCTCCTCAGAAAGCTCACTCCCTTATCCTGCGTCTTCTACCCAAGGAGATGAATCATTTGGGATAGTAGCTACCAAATGAAAAAAAAACACATGACACAGGTGAAATGAGTTCAGATTCTGCCTCACCACCACTCAGTTTTTCCCTGGTGCTCTGTTCTGATTCTCTGAGAGAATCTATAGAAGGTCCTGAGATTAGAGGTGGGACAGAGGCTTAAAATGCTGGTTATTGTTAGAAGACATAAGGAATTTAATAGTTTGTCCTAAAGGTATTGAATGGATACAGAGGAGGAATGAGGAAGGAGAAGAATCTAGGAGTCCTATTTTGTCCAAGACTGTGACATCAGGGAATATGTAACAGGCAGATAAAATAAGACAAAAGGGTTTGGGAAAGTGAAACGGGGAAAATTTTTTGGTGGAGGGAAGAACATGTGTAAAGTTACAGGGGTGAGACAAAGCATAACATTATATACTATTATGGCTGAATTACTGTATGGAAACAATGAAAGTTAAGTCTAATAGAGTTAGTTTTTAGACATAAAGCATGGGAATGATGGAAAGATATTTAATGCGGGAATGGTATGATCTAAATTGCATTTTATTCAAATCGTTGTGATAGAAGTATTGTGGAGGTATTTGAGGAGTTAGAATAGAGAGGCAGATTGATTATTGTAGGCTATGAAAGGCCTCACATCAAGGAATGCATTAATGTCTGCTTTATTTCAGCCAGATCTAGCCCTTACCTCTCCTTACCAGCCCTAAAAACACATCTGTTTTTATTATATTTTTTGGATTGAGTATTGTTCTACTCTGTTTTATTTTCTATTTTGGTTTATTAATTATAACTTTTTAACAAATTTTATTTGTTGCTTTGGGGTTTACAGTATACATCATTAACTTATCACAGATGTTCAAATGATATACCATTTCATACATTTTATAGCAACCTTAGAATACTTACATATTTACTATACATATAATTATTATTTTCCTGTTTATTCCTTTGGCCAGACCCAGATTACCGTTTCATATTATTTTCTTTCAGCCTAAAGGAATTACTTAACATTTTTTTTGCAACTCAGGCCTACTGGTAATTAATAATTTCAGTTTTTCACTGTGTCTGAAAAGGGCTTTTTTCTCTTTAATTTTCAAAAGATGTTTTCACTGAGTATAGAATTCTAGGTTGACAATTTTTTTTGATATTTTAAATATGTTGCTCCACTCTACCCATGCTTGAATTGTTTCTGACAAGAAATCTGCTGTTATCTTTAAGTTTTTTTTCTCTCTGTTGATAATTTGCCTTTTTTCCTCTGGCTGCTTTGAAGATATTTCTTTATTATTGACTTTGAGCAATTTGGTTATGATATGTCTTGGTGTAGTTTTTGCTATTCAGGTTTCTTGTGCTTGGGGTTTTTTGAGCTCTCCTAAGATCTCTCTGATCTTACCTTAGTTATTGCTTTCCTGCTTTCTTGATTTGTCCTTTTTAAATAAAGATTATATACTTAATTATTGATTTTTATCCTGTCTTCCTTTAATTTGTATATAACATATTTAACTTCAAGGTATGTAGTACAATAAATATTAATATGTTAAATGTTATATATAATATACATATATAGTACATATGTTTAACTATGCAGATGGTCCCTGACTTATAATAGCTCAACTTACAACGTTTCAACTTTACCATGGTGCAAAAGTGCTATGCATTCAGTAGAAAGTGTACTTTGAGCATCATGCAATCATTCTGTTTTTCATTTTCAGTGTAGTATTCAATAAATTACATGAGCTTTCAAGACAATTATAAAATAGACTTTGTGTTAGGTGATTTTACCCATCTGTAGGCTAATATAACTATTCTGAGCACATTTAAAGTAGGGTAGGCTAAGCTATGATGCTTTTTAGGTTAGGTGTAGTAAGTGCATTTTTGACTTAGTGGTATTTTCAACTTACAATAAGTGTAGTGGGACATAATACCATCATAAATCAAGATGCATCTGTGTATTTCTTTCTATGCACTCCATTTTCCACATTCTGTAAAGTTGCTTATGTTGTATATTTATTATCATCAGTTCAAAATATTTTATAATTTTCATTTATGTTTTCTTTGACCAATAGATTACTTAGATGTGTATTTTTCAATTTTTCTGAAGTGTGGGTTTTTCAGAGACATTGTTATTATTGATTCGTAGTTTAATTCCACTGTGGTCAGAAAACATATTCTGAATAATTTTAATAGCTTAAAATTTGTTGAGACTTTTTTATATTTCAACATTTAGTTGGTTGATGTTTTATATGCACTTGAAAAGAATATTAATTCTATTGCTATTGGGTGCTATGTTTTATACATGTCAATTGGGTTAAGTTTGTTAATTATGTTGTTGTGATCTTTTGCATCTATATGGATTTTCTTTTTCTTTTTTGATCTATCATCTTTCAGGAGAAATATGTTCAAGTTTCTCACCGTGATTGTGAATTTAGTTCTCTTTTTGTTTCTGTCAATTTTGCTTTATTTTAATGAAAGCTGTGATATTAGATCTTCCAATTCATCGTTATGATCACTTTATTACTACAAAATATTTCTCTTTATTTCTAGTAATGTTTTTTACCTTAATGCTTCAATTAATCAGATTAGTCTAGTTACCTGAAATTCTCCTGGTTAGTGTTTTCATGATAGTTTTTTTCCTATTCTTTTGCTTTTAATGAGTCTGGGTGCTTATATTTAAGGTGCATCTTTTGTAAGCAACATGAATATATTCAATTTGACAATATTAGCCTTTTACTTGGAATACTTGGTCCATTTACATAAATGCAATCATAGATTATTTTATAGCTACCATTTTATTATTTATATATTTACATTCCTCTTTCATACTTTCTTGTCTTATTTTGGATAATTCAAATTTTTATGCATTTTTTACTATTCTTTTGGTGAAAATGCTGTAAATAAAAACTCATAAGATAGATTTACAGTCTAATAAAATGGATACACTTTAAATAAAGGTTCAGGATTCTGTATAGTTGTGTTCCATTAAGTGACATATTTTTCCCTATGTGAAGGTATTTCTAAAATTTACTAAAAATTAATGACAAAATAAATCATCATAAAATACTAATTTTAAAAGTTTTTCAAGAATTCAGCTTATATGTAAGATGAAGTCAGTTTTATAAGTTTAATGACATTTGTCTTCTTAAAGGATCTCTTAGATACACCTTCCATGTCCCTAAGTGATCTCCCTTCCATTGCAAATAACACATTTCAGTTTATGTAACTCTCAGTCACCTCAAAGGAGACTATAAGCTGATTACTACTCTTTCACTTCATCTGAATTTAATGCATAAATCTCCCTTTTTACATTGGAAATGTTTGTGCATCTGCAAGGAGGCAGGAGCTCCTGGGAACAGGAATCCCGACTCTTTGTCTTTCCAGCCACAGGAGAATGGCTACTATAGAGACAGTATTCTCATAAAGTCATCCAGGAGCCAAAACCACTTGTAGCGCCAGTGAGAGTTTGAGGAGTCACACATTGCCACCGGATTGCCACTGGATGCAAAACTGCTATTTTGAGTGGACCCTCTCTGTAAGTATTTTTGAGAACAATACATTGGAAAATCAAGCATGAGGGAAAAGTTGAGTTTGTTCTTTGATTTAATTCATTGTTTATTTCAGAGAACATTATTGTACTCCCTAGATGTTAGTATGTGAAGACCCTGGAGATCACTGATATCAGAAGAACATGAGCACATTAGAATGTGGGTCAGCTGAGCTCATGGAAGTTCTGCTCAGGTTTGTCTCTGCAGGGAGGCTGACTGGAGAGGAGGATTCCTTCTTTGATTATTAGAGGCATAATGTTAGTGTCTCCATTTGTGCCAACTGCCAGAAAGAAAAATAAAGGATACCTTGTCCTTGACTTTAATGAGCTTTGAAGTAGCTAAGAACTATAGGCCCAGGAAGAGAGAGAAAACCATGAAAAAAGAATCCATAGAATTTATTTATTTATTTTTATTTTAGAATCTTAGCGGGGTACAAATGTTTCAGTTACATATGTTGCCTTTGCCTTGACCGAGTCAGAGCTACAAGCATGTCCATCCCTCAGACGGTGCACACTGCACCCATGAGGTGTGAATATATCTATCCCCTCTTCCTGTCCCACCTGCCCGACACCTGATGAATGTTACTACTATATGTGCACGTAAGTGTTGATCAATACCTCCCAGACAGTCCATAGAAGGAAGATTGCTTTCATGTTGGGAGGCCCCAGCGATTGGCCAGAGTAGTGTTTAAATAACTGAAAATAATGGGAGAAGTGGCCAGTTTGATATTTGAAGCTAAGCCAGCTGAGCCTAGCTGACCTGAGACAGCAGCCTTGGATTAGGGCTAGTCTAAATCAGTCGTTGGGTCAATTATCACAACTGGGTATATCTCTGTCATTCTCAAGTGTTGTCCCCGGAAAGCAGTATCAGCATTACCTGGGAATTTGTTAGAAAGGCAAATCATCCCAGACCTACAGAACTAGATTGTGCTCAGAAATCTGTCTTAACGAGCTCTCTAGGTGATTCTCATGCACACTCATATCTGAGAACTACTGGTCTAGATATAAGGAAAATCCTGATGAGAAGCACACATTATATATTTGAGAAAAATATGAACCAAACCTTGATTGAGAGGTTTTTTTGTGCCCATATCCCAGGGGTGCCCCAACAACATGCTCAAAAATCCAACAATAAGGGGTGATGTTTTCTTTCCTTCAGAGGAGAGAACACAGCCAAACCTGGAGACTTCTTCACCAGCAGGCTCCTAGTTAGTTAAGAAGGCACTTAGAGAACTGGCACTCCCTTCTGTGTAACCTCATATCCTGGAGCATAGTTAAGTATTTCTTCAGTTCTTTCCTTGTCTTGGAGGCCTCATTTCCTCATTTCTTCTCTCTTTCCCAGGAAATGCAATCCCTCCCTCCCCCCCGCCCCGTTATTGCTTACTAAATACTCAAAACAGCTATTACCCTGGTGTCTTTGGTATTTATTTTTCTCACCAGTAAGTTGCTTTGTATTTCTTTTTTCACCACTAAATTATTTTTCCCTTTTGTTTTTTTTCTAGGCTTTTTCTTTTTTCTTTTTTTTTTTTTTTTTTTGAGACAGAGTCTGACTCTTTTGTCCAGGCTAGAGTGAGTGCCGTGGCATCAGCCTAGCTCACAGCAACCTCACACTCCTGGGCTCAAGCAATCCTTCTGCCTCAGCCTCCCGAGTAGCTGGGACTACAGGCATGCGCCACCATGCCCGGCTAGTTTTTTCTATATATTTTTAGTTGTCTGATTAATTTCTTTCTATTTTTTAGTAGAGACGGGGTCTCGTTCTTGCTCAGGCTGGTTTCGAACTCCTGAGCTCAAACAATCCGCCCGCCTCGGCCTCCCAGAGTGCTAGGATTACAGGTGTGAGCCACCGCGCCTGGCCTAGACTTTTTCTTTCTTTTTTTTATTTCAGCATATTATGGGGGTACAGATGTTTAGGTTACGTATGTTGCCCTTGCCCCTCTTCCCCCCCAAGTCCGAGCTTCAAGCGTGTCCATCTTTCTTAAGTGTTAAGTAAGAGTGCCAGTGGTTTATAGCAAAGCAAGATTTGGAGATGCTAAATAATAGAAGAAGTTTCAAGACATCATGGTGCTTTCAATAATCTGCCAGTATTATACATTTGAACTGCACTTTTTGACTGCCTATTTTGTCGCCAGGTGCCTGGTGATTTTCTCTGTGCTATAGAAAAGATAAGATTCCACCCTGGTGGAGGGAGCACAGATTTTTTAAAAAGACAAATAGGAAACATCGATGAATATGGGAAAATTTTATTAATGCTTTAATAGCATTAATAGGTATTTAAGGATCATAGAGGAGCAATGGAAAGGGGAGGCATCTAAAATGAGTAATAAGAAAAACATTTTCAAGAAGTGTAACTCTTGGTATGGATAGAATGGGATAAGCAGAAGTTAGTTATCTGAGGGAAAAGTAGATACTAGGAGAGGGATATGACATAGGTAGACACACAGAAATGAGACAAAGCAAAGCATGTTCTACAGGTGTGGTTGGATCTGTGTGTGGGGGGGAACTGTGAAATCTGTCCAGAGTTGGAACATGCTCATGTGGAGGGAATTATTCCTTATCCATAACATTATGAGTACTAAGGAAATTATTTTTTTAATAGGGAGTGATGTGGCCCAATTTAAATTTTAGACAGAATATTTATTATGTCAACAGAATGGTGGATAAACCTGCATGCCTAGAGTAGAGGCAGCTAGATCAGTTAGGAGGTTATTAATGAAAGAGTCAAACCATGAATTCATGCCTCTTTCTTTTCAGCCATTTTTACCCTCACCTGCCAGTCATGGCATTATCTCCCAACAACACAGGGACCCAGGTGACTGAATTCCTGATGATCTGCTTCCCAGGAATGCAGGACACACAGCACTGGCTATCTATTGTCCTGGCTCCTCTCCTGGTTTTGGCCCTTGGGGCCAACTTTGTGTTGCTACTTGCCATCCGGCAAGAGGCATCTCTGCACGAGCCCATGTACTACCTGCTTGCCATCCTCTCCGTGCTGGACGTCATCCTCTGCCTCACAGTCATCCCCAAGGTCAGACCCTCCCTGGACTTTCTTTTAGGCACTCCGCCATCTTTCTCTAAACAGTACCTTGTTTTGCTACTGTAGGTCCTCCCCTCTCAGAAGGAAAATACTTAATGAGTCACCCAAACCAGCACACCAGTTCCATTGCAGCTCCCAGATATGCCCCCTCTCATTCTTAATGCCCAGGTCTTTTTAAGTTTTCATTATTTTCCTACTGATAGGCCCTCTCTCAATGTCTCAGTTAGTAATATTCCAAGTTCCAAGCTTTTTAGTTTCAGGGAGATTCTCTTTGACCCTCACTCCTATACCCAAAGGCTCTAGAATTTACTTTCTAAAATGTAATTGGATTTATGTTTATGTCATGTACTAAGATAGAAAGCATGGTTGAAAGAAGTTTCTGATGTGTACAAAAGGATTACAGGGTGTCCAAATATAAGTATTGGACTTACTGGTTTTGGTGTTCCTGTGATACAGACAACCTGTATTGGGCAGATGTGCCCCTGGAGTGTGGGTTAGAACTGTGGAGCTCTGGAGATGACAGGGCTAGAAATAAACATTTTTTAAAGGTTGGTCTTTAGTTGGAGGGAAAGGGTATAAGTCGGGCTCTGGCAATTATAACGCACAAAGAAGGTATTTGAAATGAGGATATGGTCCCACTAGGAATTATAGGGTATAGTTTTGGGAAATGGATGGTTGAACCTATTCAAGGGCTTTCCCAGGGGTTAGGTACTCTAGAATGAGAATAGATGTACAAGGTTTTTGAAAACAATGATTCCGGCAGGTCCTGCTCATCTTTTGGTTCAACATGAAGCCCATCAGCTTTGCAGGCTGCTTTCTGCAGATGTTCATCATGAATACCTTCCTTCCCATGGAATCCTCCACCTTTCTGATCATGGCCTATGACCGCTATGTGGCCATCTGCCACCCACTGCGCTACCCATCCATCATCACTGAACAGTTTGTCATTAATGCAGCCATCTTCATTGTCTTCCGCAATCTGCTAGCTACACTGCCCACTCCAATTCTAGCTGCCAGGCTCAACTACTGTGCCAGTAATGTGGTGGAGAACTGTATTTGTGCCAACATTTCTGTAGCAAGGCTTTCCTGTGGAGATATTCGCCTAAATAAGCTCTACCAGTTTGTTAGTGTTTGGTGCCTGCTGGGTTCCGACCTGGTGCTCATTTTGCTATCTTACTGCTTCATTCTGAGGGCTGTTATGCATCTGCAGTCAGGGGGTGCCACTACCAAGGCTTTGAGTACTTGTGGTTCCCATCTCATCCTTATACTTTTCTTCTATACGCTGCTGCTAGTCTTCGTCTTCACAAACAAAGCAGGAAAAAGCGTACCCTCAGAGGTACCTATTCTTCTCAATGTCCTGCACCACCTCATCCCACCAGCCCTCAACCTCATCGTTTATGGAGTACGAACCCAGGAAATCAAGCAGGGGATTATGAAGCTACTCAAGTACCAACACTGAGAGATTTGAGTCAAAGATCAGGAATTATAGAAGTCTGGACATGTTTTATTGATGGTTTCATCTGAGTGCCACAAGGGACACAATATGACATCCATGCTGCTACCCTCATCTTGAAATTAAACCTTCCTGAACTATAATACTATCACGATATTTATCCTCACTCCTCCACCTGTAAATATGTGCTGAACCCACCTTTAAGCATCCATTATCTTCTTCATTTAGACTCTGTTCCACCGTGATCCCTTAATTACTCATTTATTAAATGTTTAACACTTTCTGTGCACTTCTCAGTTTTTACATTCTGAGTGAATCTCCTATTTAATTCATAGGGGGGGATGGGGAAACATTTTAAATTGAACATGGTGGGTATGTTCTGTCTATATCATAGGATCAGGGAAACTGGTAAGGACATTCTTTTAACAATCCAGAATAGATAAATTGCCACACCCAATAGACTGTGAGCACATAAAGGTTAGAAACTGTGTTTAATTCTTCTGTGTATCTACATCTAGCATTGTTCTTAGCATATAGTAGGTGCTTTTAAAATTACTTAATAAATGATTTTCTCTCTCAAGACTTTTGGTCCCAGAGTACTACTCAGCCACAAAAAACAATGGTGAACTAAAACCTCTTGTATTATCCTGGATGGAGCTGGAGTCCATTCTCCGAAGTGAAGTATCACAAGAATGGAAAAACAAGCATAACATATATTCATCATCAAATTGGTACTAACCGATCAACACTTAAGTGCACATATGGAAGTAACATTCACTGAGTGTTGGGCAAGTGGGAGGGGGAGGAGGGGATGGGTATATTCACACCTAATGGGTGAGGTGGGCACCGTCTGGGGGATGGGCATGTGTATAGCTCTGACTCAGGTGGTGCAAAGGCAATATATGTACCCCAGTAATATTCTGAAATTAAAAATGAAATAAAATAAAATAAAATGAGAACAATGGTTCTGAAGCAAAAAAAAAAAAAAAAAAGAAGGCTTTTGGTCCTAGCATGTGTCATCTGGATTACAGAGTCTTGATCCAAACCACAGTACTGCTTATTGATAAAATTTCATATGCTGTTTGTAGCAAATATTAAAATTATGACATTTTATAAGAATAAAAACATTAATTAGCAAAATTTAACAGAGCAATGGACTTCCTATAATCAGAATGAAGGATACAATTTTAAAGCAAGATTTAAAGAAATACCAATGGTGTTACTAAATACTTCATTAATAGAAAGAAAGCCGGAAACCTCTCATTGACAGGTCTGAATGTGTGCCCCCCTCCCAATCTATATTCGCAATCTGGAATCCCTGGTAAAGTGTGTGTGAATAAAGGATTGTTTTAGGTCTCCTTTATTTAGAGCTACCCAGACAGATTAAAAAATCTTCTAGCATTTGGCTGAGATTCACCTCCAGTGGCATCCAGTCTAGGATTAATAGGGATGAAATTAATAAGGATTAATCAACCAATATTTGAGGTGGGTGCTTCAGTGTTGAGCATTATTACAATTAAACTTATCCAAGATATATTATCTCCATGTTATAGCATCCCCTCTAGTATCATGATAATGGGAGTTTGGACTTTAAGATCAAACCTCTTCTCTTGTATGTTTCTGGTTTGTAGGGTTGAATTACTGCTTTGGCTCTGACCCAAGTTCCCATTTAATATTCTACATTGACTTCCAGTCCTCTCTCAGGCCTTGGCCCTGATAGTCACCTTCTCATGACCAGAGCTCCTTTGTTTGGAGCAAGAGGTCAGGTTACCTGCAGTCAGATCTCCCCAGTGGCCACTGCCCTGGACTTCTGCGTTTGCTTCCCCATGGGTGTATCCCACTCACCTGCTGAAATGTCCACTTCTTGGACTTCTGCTTGTTCTAGGCTTAGACTCTGTATTTACTGTTCTATCTGATTGGAACAGACTTATTCCACGTGTTCAAATGATTGACTTCTCCATATTCATAATCTCAGTTCAAAAATTACCTCCACAGAGAATACATCCTTAACAATCATATATAAAGTGGCCTTCTTCCACCATTTTAGGTCACTAACACATTATACAATCTTTTGCTTTATAGCACTTACCACTCTCTGAGATAATTAAAATTTTTTTCTATATTTAATGTTTTGAATTTCCCTCCAGAATATACATATATCTTGTCTTTCTTGTTCATGATCCTATCCTCAGCACCTAGAATGTCTGACACGTATCATGTGTTAAATATATATTGATGGAGGAATAACTGGTCCCAAAATTCAGCCTTCAGGACAACTGCTGTGCCCTGTGGACTCTTTACAATATATTCCTTGATCAATCTCTAGTGTCATTTTCAATGTCCCTTTAGATATCTGTCTGATGCACCTAATGGTGATAGGGAAGAGTCCTAATTCCTGGTAATGTTAAAGTTACTGACAAATCTCCATTTTAACATTATCTAGACAATTGTTCCATGGTTTAAAGGGCCAGATTTCCTATTTGTGTTTCTTATTGAATGTTAGATTATAAAGTATTCCACATGTCTTATGTCTTCTCTAAAAGGTGTTGTTTAAAAAAATTAAAAGCAGCCAGCTTCAAATATTGATGTATAAAATTGTGAAAATATGTTTAAGGCAAGTTTTAAACTTAAGAAATAAAAATTGTGATAGAATTGTTTCCTTTCTGATAAACTTTTTTTTTTTTCTTGGTGATTTCTTTTTTTTGGAAAACCATTTATTTTTTTTTTTATTTCAGCATCTTATGGGGGTACAGATGATTAGCTTAGGTATGATGCCCTTACTCTCCTTCCCCCCCAAGTCCAAGCTTCAAGTGTGTCCATTTCCCCGGAGGTACGCATCTCACTCATTGTTTGATAAACTTTTAATATGAGTAACCATTGCTTGCCCTAATGCTAATGTCTCTTATTATGCGCTAAGAAAAACTAATTAGGAATAATATTTTCCTGAATTTAAATATGGGCCATCTTCAACTCTGTCACTACTGGTCTTTGGGCCTATTTGACATGTAGAAAGCTAATAAAAAAATCTTCTGCCATTTTAATCTTTTCACCCTGCTTTCTAATATTTTATAAGTTGCTTTCTCATTATTTTAGTGCAAAGAAGTCATCATTTACTGTGTAACTCTCTGGCTTCCCTTTCTACGTGTTGCAAAGCAGAAACTAATGAGAGAAACCACAGTTCACAAAAATAAGTCATATTGTGGCCGTTTTTTTACAGTGTAAGGTTTTTTCCTCCAGTTGACTTGCTTTTCCTATTCATTTTCCCGAGTTTTCTTATTAGTGGCTGGAGAAAATCTTAATTTATATCACATCTCTTAAGTGGGATACAACTGTTATTCTTCTCTATTATCTGTTTTCACATGGAAATTAGGCACAATTTTTTAAGTGAGCCAGAATTTCTCCTCCCACATTTAAAAAATTGTAAGTAGACAAAACAACACAGAGTTTTTGATAATATAAAACAATTTCAAAATTCTGTTTGATTAATAATAGATATGATAATATATATAATATATAATATATAATAATATATAATATAATAATAGCTTATGATAAATTTCTCAGTTCTGGGGAACAATTTCAATCTAAATTTCTTTCTATCAGTTTATTGCTTCAAGGTAAGTTGATTTGAGTCACTATTAGAACTTATGATTTTTATAATATTGATGGAAAGATATTGGAAAATATTATTTTGAGATTGTAAGTAATTATCTGCTTCATAATATTGGTGGCTTAAATTTGCTTTGGAGGTAGATTTCATTTTTATCTTGAGAAACCTTGTCAGTGGTATTTAGTTATAAATATGTACAATTAAGACTTTCTTCTGAAATATAGTAGTCCCCCTTATCCATGGGGGATACGTTCCAAGACCACCAGTGGATGCCTGAAACCACAGATAGTACCAAATCCTAAATATACTCTGTTTTTTCCCTGTACATACATACATACCCTTGATAAAGTTTAATTTATAAATTAGGCACAGTAAGAGATTCACAACAATAACTAATAATAAAATGGAACAATTATATTAATAACAATATGTCGTCATCACAACTCTTATTGCTTTGTGGCTATTATTAACAAAAATAAGGGTCTCTTGAACACAAGATCTGGGATAATGTGACAGCCAATCTGACAACTGAGACATCTACTAAATAATTAAGCGGCTACCTAGTGAGTAAGGGGTGGGTAGTATATACAGTGTGGATACGCTGTACAAAGGATGATGCATATTCCAGGCAGGGCAGAGTAAGGTATTGTGAGATTTCGTCACACTGCTCAGAACAGTGTGCAATTTAAAACTTACAAATTGTTTATTTCCAGAATCTTTCATTTAATATTTTCAGAATGCAGTTGACTATGGGTAACTGACACCATGAAAAGTGAAACTGTGGATAAGGGGGGACTACTGTGGTAATATTTGTAAGAGTGAGAATTTTGTTAGTAATACTGGTATATATAAACAAAAGAGTATATTGTGTGAACAGAATTTATACCTAATTTTACCTATAATTATTGCTTATTACCAAGGAGGTGTAAATGCGTTTTCATTTTCAAGCAGATACTAACTAGGAGTCCAGCAGAATTAAAACCAAAGATCGTAGGAAACAGTTCAAGACTTATTTCTTTTCATTACTAGATGGAGCATTAAAGATTGACAAAGCATGGAGGACTATACCTTAAATAGATCAATAATTCATCAATATTTTATCTTAAGTTAAATAACCCAAACTTTGGGAACCGTTCTGATTGTGGAATTAGAGGCATTTTCGTTCTGGAGTCAGAAGGCAGGAATGCATGATTTTGGATTTAGTGGGACTTTCCCTGAATGGAATTGATATTTTTTCCATTAGTAATCCTGGTAATATGCCAATACTAAACACAAGATGAAGACTCAAATAGCACTTCAAAGGGAACTGCTTTGTCTATCAAGGGCTTATAGTCATTGGACCTGGAAGAAGATATACATGAAGTCCTGCCATCAAGAAGCACCAGAAGCTTGCTGTGGGCAGGTAGATATGAGTAGGCCTGTAAATGAGTAGATATATAAGGGGTCATTTAGGCAGGCTTGACTTTTGATCTGTGAAAAAAATTATAAATTGTGGAATTTGGAAGTTGTTCCTCGTAAGCATTCACATTTCCCATTTGGTTTTAGTTGTCATTGAGGGAATGTGGAAAGTGTCCCATGCCTATGTTTAAAGGAAAGAAATATGAAAGAGACTCAGTAGTGTGAGTGTTGCCTGTCTTAAGATAGTAAGGATGCAGTCCCAAGACAGTGTGTTCTCACAATGGCACCCTGCTGCAGCTGCTTATGTCTGGGGTGGGAGGTGAGTGACCCAGTGCAAGTTCCCAGTCTGGTGAAATGCCTTCTAGGGGTGTCCAAATCACTGCCCATGCTACTGTCAGGGTTCACGTGGGTAGAAAAGCTCTCCCATGACTGAGATTGCAGCAGTCCATAGCAGGAAAGTAAACCTCTGAAATTCTCTCACTTACCTTTTCCCCACAATACCAACTCCCTCTGGGCTCTTGCTGATATCTGCTGAGTCAGCCTCTTGCTTCTGCTCCTTCTGTTCCTCAGGCGTTTCCCATGAGCTCTCCATTGGACTCCAGGGTTCTCTTGATATTTTATTCAAGGTACAATTTTCTACTCATAATTTTGGTGCTTTCTAGAGAAAGTGGATATTCAATGTCTCTAGTAAGCCATGTTGAACTAAAACCTTTGGATTTTTTTTCCCATTTATTCTTTATTTATCTATATTTATAGGGTACAAGTGCAATTTTGCTACATTGCTATATTGCATTGTGGTGAAGTCGAAGCCTTCAGTGCATCGATTACTGGAGAAAAACACATTGTACTCATCAAGCAACCTTCCATCCTCCACTGCCCTTCCATGCCCCACCCCTCTGAGTCTCCGTTGTCAACTATTCTGCACTGTGTTTCCATATTTACACATTATTTAGCTCCCACTTATAAGTGAGAACATGTGGTATTTGTTTTTTTGTGTCTCAGTTATTTCACTTAAGATAATAGCCTCCAGTTCCAATCATGTGCTGCAAAAGACATGATTTTATTTTTTTATAGCTGAATAGTATTCCATTGTGCATATATACCACATTTTCTTTTTTTCATGCTTTCTTTACATATTTTTAAAAATTTAATTTAATTTTTTTAATTATTTCAAAATATTATGGGGGTACAAATGTTTTTCATTACATGGTTCATTTTTGTAATGCTTGAGTCAGGGCTATAAGTGTCACCATCACCAAGATAGTGTACATTGTACCCATTAGGTAGGTTTTCACTCTTCCCCCCTTCCCCTCCCCCTTTCATGATTTCCACTGAGTTTTCCACTGAGTTTTACTTCCCTCTGTGCATATGTGTGCTCATTGGTTAGTCCTAATTTAATAGCAAATACATGTGGTGTTTGTTTTTCCATTCTTTAGATATTTCACTGAGGATAATGGTCTCCAGTTCCATGTAAATTGTTGCAAGAGGCATTAATTCATTCTTTTTATGGATGAGTAGTATTCCATGGTATACGTATAGCACATTTTGTTAATCCACTGATGGATTGATGGGCACTTGGGTTGATTCCACATCTTTGTCATTCTGAATTGTTCAGCAATAAACATTTCAGTGCAGGTATCCTTCTGATAAAATGACTTCTTTTTCTTTGGGTAAATACCCAGTAGTGGGATTGCTAGATTGAATGGTAGGTCTACTTTTAGTTGTTTGAGAAATCTCCATACTGTTTTCCATAGAGGTTGTACTAATTTGCAGTCCCACCAGCAGTGTATAAGTGTTCCTTTTTCTCTGCATCCACACCAACATCTGTTGTTGAATTTTTTTTTTTTTTTTGAGACAGAGTCTCATTGTATTGCCTGGGCTAGAGTGCCGTGGCGTCATCTTAGCTCACAGCAACCTCAAACTCCTGGGCTCAAGTGATCCTCCTGCCTCAGCCTCCCGAGTAGCTGGGACTACAGGCATGCGCCACCATGCCCGGCTAGTTTTTTTTCTATATATTTTTAGTTGTCTAATTAATTTCTTTCTATTTTTAGTAGAGATGGGGTCTCGCTCTTGCTCAGGCTGGTTTCGAACTCCTGAGCTCAAACAATCCGCCTGCCTCGGCCTCCCAGAGAGCTAGGATTACAGGAGTGAGCCATCGCGCCCGGCCCTGTTGTTGGACTTTTTAATAAATGCCGTTCTAACGGGAGTAAAGTTATATCTCATTGTGGTTTTGATTTACATTTCCCTCATGATTAGTAATATTGAGCATTTTTTCGTATTTTTTTTGGCCATTTGTCTATCTTCTTTTGAAAAATTCTGTACGTATCTTTTGCCCACTTTTTAATGGGGTTGTTTTTTTACTTGATGATTTGCTTGAGTTCTTTGTAGATTCTGGCTATTAGTCCTTTATCATATGTATGGCTTTTCTCCTATTCTGTAGGTTGTATATTTGTTCTGTTAATTATTTCCTTAACTGTGCAGAAGACTTTTAATTTAATCAAGTCTGATTTATTTATTTTTGTTGTTACTGTGATTGCCATTGTGGTCTTGGTCTTCTTCATAAATTCTGTGACTAGGGTGATATCTAGAAGAGTTTTTCCTACATTTTCTTCTAGAATTCTTACAGTTTCATGCCTTATATTTAAGTTTGTTATCTATCTTGAATAAATTTTTGTGAGTGATGAGAGATATGGATCCTGTTTCATTCTTCTGCATGTGTCTATCCAATTTTCCTAGCAACATTTATTGAAAAGGGCTTCTTTTCTCTAGTGTATATTGTTGTCTGTTTTGTCAAAGATCAGTTGGCTGTATGTGGATAGTTTTATATCTGGGTTTTCTGTTCTGTTCTATTGGTCTATGCCTCTATTTTTGTGCCAATACCATGCTGTTTTTGCTACCATAGCCTTGTAGAATAGTTTGAAGTCTGGTAATGCGGTGCCTCCAGATTTGTTCTTTTTGCTTAAGATTGCTTTGGCTATTCAGGCTATTTTCTGGTTCCAAACAAAGTGTAAATTATTTTTTCTAGATCTGTTAAATATGACATTGGTATTTTGATGGGGATTGCATTGAATCTGTAAGTCACTTTGGGTAGTGTGAACATTTTAACTGTTGATTCTACCGATCCATGAACATGATACGTTTTTTCCATTAGTTTGTGTCAACTGCTATTTCTTTCCTCACTGTTTCATAGTTCTGTTTGTAGAGATCTTTCATTTTCTTGGTTAAGTATATTCCTAGGTATTTTATATTCTTTATAGCTATTTTGAATGGTATTGAGTCTTTGATTTGACTCTCAACTTAACTATTGATGTATAGAAATGCTACTGATTTGTGTACTTTGATTTTGCAAACTGAGACTTTCCTAAATGGATTTATCAACTTCAAGAGTCTTTTGGTAAAGTTTTTTGGGTTTTCTAGATATAAGACCATATCATTAGCAAAGACGGGTAGTTTGACTTCCTCTTTCCTGATTTTACTGATTGTTCTGGCTAGAACTTCCAGCACTATGTTGAATAGAAGTGGTGACAATGGGCACCCTTGTTTTGTTCCAGTTCTTCCTGGGAATATTTTCAACTTTTCCCCATTCAGCATGATGTTGGCTGTGGGTTTGTTATATATAGCTTTTATAAATTTTGAGATATTTTTCTTCTATGCTTACTTTGTTCCTTCTATGCTTAGTTTCTATGTTTAGTTAGTTTTTATCATGAAAGGGTGCTGAATTTTGTCAAATACTTTTCCTGCATCTATTGAGATTATCATAAGGCCTTTGTTTTTGCTTCTGTTTATGTGGTGAATCACATTTATTGATTTATGTATATTGAACCTTCCTTGCATCCCTGGGATGAGGTGCACTTGGTTATGGTGGATTTGTTTTTTGATGTGCTACTGAATTCGGTTTGCTAGTATTTTTTTGAGGATTTTTGCCTCTATATTCCTAAGGGATATTGGTCTGTAGTTTTCTTTTTTTTTGTTGTGTCCTTTCCTGGCTTTGGTATTAGGGTAATACTGGCTCCATGGAATGAGTTGGGGAGGATTCCCTCCTTTTTGATCTTATGGAATAATTTCTGTAGTATGGGTACTTTCTCTTTTTTATAGGTCTTGTAGATTTCTGCTGTAGGTCTGAGGCTATTTTTTTGTCAGGAGATTTTTTTTTATTACTGCTTCAATCTTGCTGCTCATTATTGGTTTGTTCAGTTCTATTTCTTCCTGATTCAGCCTTGGGATGTTGTGTGTTTCCAAAAATTTGTCTATGTTCTCTATGTTTTCTAGTTTCTATGCATAGTGCTTTTGTAGTATTCACAAATGATATTTTGTATTTCTGTGGTATCCTTTGTAATATCTCCTTTTTATTTATCATTGAGCTTATTTGTAACCTTTCTCTTCTATACCTGGTTAATGCAGCAAGAGGTCTGTCAATTTGGTTTTTCTTTTCAAAGCACCAACTTTTTGTTTTGTTGATCCTTTGTATTGATTTATTGTTTTCCATTTCATTTAATTCTGCTGTGACCTGTGTTATTTCTTTCCCTCTGCTAGCTTTGGGTTTAGTTTGATCTTCCTTTTCTACCTTCTTGAGATGGGAAATTAGTTTGTTAATTTGTGATCTTTCCATCTTTTTGACATGGATATTTAAGTCTATAAATTTTCTCTGTAGTACTGCTTTTTTGAATCCCATAGGATTTAATAGCTTGTGTCTCCTTTGTCAATCATTTAGAGGAATTTTTTGATTTCTATCTTAATTTCATTATTGACCCAATAATTATTCAGCAGCAAGTTGTTTGATTGCCATGATTTCATGTAGTTTTGGATGTTTCTCTTGGTAGTGATTTCTAGTTTTATTCCACTGTGGTCTGAGAAGATACCTGGTATGATTTTGAATTTTTTGTGTTTGTTGTGATAGGTTTTGTGGACTAAGGTATGGTCACTTTTAGAGAATGTCCCCTGTGCTGATCAGAAAAATGCATGTTTAGTAGTTTTTGTGTAGAATGTTCTGTAAATATCTGTTATTTCCATTTGTTCTAGAGTACCATTTAAGTCCGGTGTTTCCTTATTCATTCACTGCTTCAATGGCCTGTCCAGTTTAGATAGTGGAGTGTTGAAGTCCCCAATAATTACAATGCTACTATTTATCTCTTTGCTTAGCTATAGTAGAATTGACTTTATAAATATGGTATCTCCTGTGTTAGGTGCATATACAAGGGCTGTCTGGAAAGTATCCAGCCATTTTTTATGTAATTTTTCATCTTTCACGGCTGGATACTTTTAGGACAGCCCTCGCATATTTAGGATTGCTATGTCTTCTTGTTTAATTGCTTCCTTATATAATGCCCATCTTTGTCTTTCTTTATCATTGTTGATTTACAGTCAATTTTATCTGCTATGAGAATGGCTACACCTGCTTTCTTTCAGTTTCTGTTTGTGTGAAATATTTTTTCCCATACTTTCACCTTTAGTCTGTGTGAGTCCTCATGGGTTAGATGTGTTTCCTGGAAGAAGCAGATGCTTGGATTGTGTTTTTGTAATCCATTCAGCCATCCTATACCTTTTAAGGGGAGCATTTAGATCATTAATGTTAAGTGACAGAATTGAATGTGGATGCTGTTCTATTCATCATGTTGCGTAGTACTTTATTACTTTGTTTTCCATCTTGTGCTGTTGTTTTATAAAAGTTGTGAGTTTTAGCTCTTGGGGCATTTTATACTTGCGGGTATCTATGTGCTGACCCATGTACAATGTAGTTCTGTGTATTTCTTGTAGGGCAGGTCTGGTCTTGACAAATTCATTCAGTGTTTGCTTGTCTTGAAAAGATTTTATGTCTCTGATAATTATGAAATTTAGCTTTACAGGATACAAAATTCTAGGCTTGCAGGTGTGCTGTTTAAGTAAGTACTCTAAATCCCCTTACGTAGCCTTTTTCTTGCATCTAAGGTTATTTATTATATATTTATATTTTCTCACATCCAAGGTTATTTTCTAACAGCTTACTGTAGATATCTGGATTTGTTATATAAATGATGCAATCCTGGAAAAGATTAGTTCCCACAGTTTTGGTGACTAATGGATGTTATTATAGAATATTGTTAAAACTTAAGGACTTCAATATTTCCCAGGAAGTGACAGCTTAAATTTACCTTAGAAGCATATCAAATCTTTATCTTTGTGAACCTCTCCCATTGGTATTCAGTTCTGCACATTTTAAGGCAAGCCATTTTTCTAATGCTGAAATGTTTTGGAGAATGAGATTTTAGGGAGTTCTTCATCTTTCAGTAATAAAGAAAGAGGTGTACCTCGTTGGATCTTAACAGATTATTTTTCACTATTGAGAAATTATTGAAATTCTAAAATCTTCATTATAGTTTATCTGCTTTTAATTTTATTTATTTATTTTAGAGACAGTCTCTCACTCTGTTGCCTAGGTTGGTTTCGAACTCTTGACCTCAAGCAATCCTCCTGCTTTGCCCCACAAAGTGTTGGGATTACAGACATGAGCCATTGGGCCTGGTGTAATAATTGCATTCTATATGTTAGTGAATACTTACATTTCAACTGGTAGCTCATAGGATATCCAGAAGCTAAGAAATTAAGTACTAATTTATTGTTTTTAACTGCAGTATGAAGAAGTAAAACAAATACACAGAATTTTGCAGAATGTAGATTTGAGTAGGCCCACGTTTAATCCCATATGCTTTCAGTTAAGCTTGAAAGAACAAGACTTTGGGGACAGTCTTCATGTTGTACTATTGAGAGACTTTTTCTTTCATGGTCAAAAACAGTAATACATATTATAAGTTGCTATTGAGACACAATATCTTTTACGTAGAAAGAATATTCTAAAACAAATTGTTCACTATTCTCAAGTAATAGATGAGAAACTAAAGGACAGTAAGATGACCTGACTTCTTCCCAGGCAGGAACCCAACATTTTCCTGTATGTGGTTGTGTATGACCTACTACCCAGACTTTCTACCTCTCTTTCCACTGATTTCTTAGGTTGCCAAGTATCTTACTTCCCATACAAGTAACTTGTTCAATCCTCACTGCTCTCTAGTTGAGAAGAATATGCTCCTGGAAATTATATTTGTATTCTTTCCAACCAAAATTTGAGCTCCTTAAAGCAACAACAATGATCTATTCATTTTGTTTTAATATTTAACAGAATTCACAGGACACAAGGTGTGCTTAGAAACTAATACAATTAATGAGAAAATAATGTTCAGCTAGGCTATTTTATATGTCAGTACTATTACTGAATTATATATTATAGTCCTAAGAATCCGTTGACTCATTAGCAAAGCTATGTTTGCATACCATATATGATATCCTGGATCCAGAAGATAAGTGTCCTAAGCAAAGACATAATAAGGAGGAGGATTTAGGAATTTCTTGTATCTAAGAAAACTCATTGATAATTGTCACATGTGTAAGCAATCAAGGCAGAAACCCCTCCCTCTTGTAGTGCACATTACAAAATTTTACATTGTCTGATAGAGGAAAAGAGAAGAGAAAGAGACAGAGACAGAGAAAGGCAAGGATGTGGTTGAAGGATGAGAGAAAAAGACCTAACAAAACACCAGTAGCAAGCCTCCATCACTCTGGACTGAAATCTCAGCTGTTGTGTCTTTTTCTCATTCCCTTCTGTGAAAATGAAGATAAGAATACATTACACACAAGAGAATGCACAAAATACCTGCAATTGTATTTTTAAGAATATGAAGTTCATGGAACATTAAGAGTTGCATGCTCAGGAACATAAATTTTTCACTTTAAAACCTGTTTCAAGAAATGTCACTGTTTTAGAAAAAATAAGATTGTAAACATTGCAAAAAAGGGGAAAGAGCCAAGGATATTCTTGATGGAAGGATGAAAGAAAGGGAAACTTAAAATGAAATTGAAGTTTTAGAAAATCATATGCAATATCCAGTTTATCCAGTATGAGATTATAACTCATAGGTAGGGGTTTGAGCACACTCACTCATTAATGATTCAAAAGT
Source organism: Propithecus coquereli (assembly GCF_000956105.1). NCBI lineage: Eukaryota > Metazoa > Chordata > Mammalia > Primates > Indriidae > Propithecus > Propithecus coquereli. The sequence goes on from NW_012150174.1 coordinate 13,612,676, forward strand.
CATTCGATTTTAGAAATTCAGAGATTCAGTTGCCCTTATTACCACTCTTTCTTCAGTAACCTCTGGATTCCTTGCTTGATCTCCTGGGTTCTCACCCCATAAACAATAGGGTTGAGGGCTGCAGGGATGACATGGTGGAGGACATTGAGCAAGACTGGTACATCAGGGGAGACTTTCTCTTTAGCCACATGTGTAAGAACGAAGACCAGAAGGATGGTGCTGAAGAAGAGGATAAGGATGAAGTGGGAGCCACATGTGCTTAGAGCCTTGGCCACAGCACCCTCTGCCTTGAGTCTTAACACAGCTCTCAGTATGAAGGTGTAGGAGAGGAAGATGAGGATGAGGTCAGATCCTAGCGGAGTCCAGCCTGCAGCAAATTGGTAAAGGCGATTGATAGTGACATCATCACAGGAGAGCCTGGAGACAGACATATTGGCACAGATGCAGTTCTCAATGACATTTCTCCTACAGTAATAAAACTGTGCTGAAAGAATGGGAATGGGTATAGTTATAAAGACATTCCTGGCCAAAATAAAGGCAGCAGCTTTGACTACAAACTGATCAGTGATGATGGATGGGTATCTCAGTGGGTGGCAGATGGCTATATAACGATCATAAGCCATGACCATGAATGTGCATGACTCCATGGCTAGGAAGCAATTCATGATGTACATCTGGAGGAAGCAAGCAGAAAAACTGATGGGTCTGAGATCAAACCAGAAGATGGCCAGGACCTTGGGGATGACGGTGAGGCAGAGCACAATGTCCAGCAGGGAGAGGAGGCTGAGCAGGTAGTACACGGGCTGGTGCAGAGCGACCTCCAGACTGATGGTGATCAAGAGGGTGGCATTGGCTCCCATGGCCAGGAGGAAGAGGAGGCTGAGGGGCAGGGACAGCCAGTGCTGCCAAGTGGGAGATCTGACAAAACAGTTCAGGAGGAAATTTGAAATGTCAATGGAGATGGTGCCATTTTGGTGTGCTCTCATTTTTTGCTTTATATTTCTACAACATTCTTTCAGTGTCCTATAAAATTAGGATAAAAAATTAGCTGCTGACTCTGGATACAGGAGGATAAAAAAAAAATCATTTTCCTAGGTACAAGTTGTGGACCCTAGCAGGTTATCTAGAGCCAAGTGAATTCATGCGTTTATCCTCAGTGCTATGTTACTGAGGTTTTCCTATCATTTTAAATAGTATAGAGGACTGAGGTAATATGATTCATCTATACGTGTTTGATTTGTTTAATTTTACTTTGTAGAGAATTGATATATCTTTACAGAAACTAAAAAGGAGACACTAATTAGAAAAATAATTTTGTGTAACACGTGAGACTCTCAATTTCTTCCCTTTCTTTTTAATTTTCTTTTTAATGATTACGTAGACTACCATATCTACAATTTAATTATTGTGCTACTCCCAAATAACTAGCAGAGCCTGGCACAATGGAGAGACTCAGATAAATGTCCCAGGTTCTCATTGTGAACTTTTAACTGTATTGATTTTGCTTAATTAAATATTTTTATTTATATACTGAAAATAATGTTAATTTCCATTTTATCTAAATATTCATTTTTTGGTAGGTATGAAACCTATCAAATAATTGCTTTATTTCTGTTTATTAGTTAGGTCTTCATATTTGTAGGATTTCCAACTTCTGGAAGAAAGAGCTTTAAAAGGAGCATGAGTGAGTCTAAATAGCCATGAGGGAGCAACACTTGTCATTAAACTGGATGATAACTTGGTTCTTCCGATTGCAATAGTGTGGGGGCAATGAAGTTCATCCTTAAAGTTTTTATAATTCCCTTTACATTTTTCTTTTTCATCTTGAATATAATGAACCAAGTGTACATAGCCCACCCTCCAGATAGTAGTTTAATGTTGCCATATTTTCTTATCATTTAACCTTTTCCCATGGCATTCTTTTAGGTAATAGGGTCATAAAATTGAGAAATGAAATATTCTTATGTCAAAGAAATAAAAATATAACCTCTCTGGTAGATGGGTAATAATAAGAACAAATGATATATGAATAATAACAGGGTTATACACAAATTATTACAAAATTGTAGGGAAGAGCTGACTAATTCTGACATGGGGGATAGGTTGGTGAAAAAGAATCGTAAATAAAGCAATATGGTATCCTCATTTACACATAAAGGCAAAGGATTTGAAGATTCTCCTTCCTGTGACTTATGAAAGAAAATGCAAACAATGGTACAACTTTGGCAAAAGATATAGGTTATGTCTTTCTGGGGTCCTTCAAATCATACAGTAGTCTATTGTACCTAAATCTGTTTACCAGGAGAGAAGTCTCTGTTAAGGAGTTATTTTGTTCATTTAGAAAATCTATTTCATCAAGTGTTTAAGAACTGCCCTGTTTTTTCCTCATTAGGTTCCCCAAAAATAACGTAAAATTATCTAATTATGTTTGGAATCCTTACTATTTGCTAGACACTGCACTCAAATATTCTAAGGCTTTATTCCATGTTATTCAACTGTGAAATGTGCATGATTATCACCACTAACAAACGAGGGAACTGATACCTCAAAATCTAGCATCAGAGACTCATACTGTACTATCCTAATGCTATTCCTGTAAATACAGAAGTTAGATTAATTTCTAGAGCTTTTCAGACCTAATAAATCATCCATGATACGCCCCATTTATTATATAAAAAGGAAAACAAACTTCACCCATAACACACTTAATAGTTTTTAAAGTTGAATCTGTTAGAGGAGAAAGAGTTGGGAGTGAAGGGAAGGTGGCAAGAAAGGAAGTTGTAATAAAGCTGTGAACACAGAACTGTACAATATTTTCATACTGTCAGGAACATACACTTCTGAAAATGTTCAAATAGTATTTTTGGTTTTAGTTATGTCTTTCCTGTTCCACAAATACACTTCCTGTCCTTGCTCAGCTGGCTCCTTTCTGACTCTCCTCATCAGAAAGACCCTGATGGTAAGTGTGGCTGTGTCAGTGGGGGCATGAAGACAGGCATTCCCTCCCAGAGCTTCTCTCTTCCCTCCTCCCGGTCCTCTGACTCCCCATTCAGTCTGCCAGGCACGGCCCTCCCACCTGCTATGCAGAAGAAACTGAGATAATCACCTAATTGTTTTTCTCTTGTTGATAATTGTGTATATTAGTAATCATTTTGGCAGGTTCAAAATGAAATTTAAACATATTATTTCATTTGTGACTCAAAATACTCTGAAGTCAGTAGGGTAAGTTGACTATTTTAACACTTTATCTTTCACATAGGCAAATTGAAACTCAGCGGTTTTCCATATCTTTACAATAGTTTTACTGTAGGGCTCAAACGTGAAAGAAATAAAAGATAAAATGATTTCTTCAGGTCCAAGGCATTGAAAATGTGAGTACCCTTGTTCTCTGTGTTGCCATAGTGATCTAGAAATGTATGTATTACTTGGCATTTTTCTTTCATATATTTTTAGGCTTTTCTTCCCCACCTTTGCTACCCACACATACACAATCTTAAGTGCAGTTTTCCAGCACTCTGGAATCTCTTTTTCTCCCTTTTAGAACTCTGACTCCTGGTTCCCACTGTTCATAAGGTCCGATTCCCTGTTTATTCCACTTTTGTATTGTGTCTCTTATTGTTTCCCTGGGTTCCAGTCCTAAGGGGCGACCCCTTAAGGATTCGATAAAGATTACAAAATCATTTCCATAAGCCATATGCTCTGATTTACTTTCCTCTTTCATAACTCCATACCTGCCACCCACCGATCTCAGTTTGTCTTGTCTAGTAGTTTTACACCTTGCCTTGACAGAGTGGCCCATTGACAGTGAGAACACTGGAATTGGAGGATACACTTAAGATAGTACCCATGGAACATAACTGCCAGACTTGAGCTGGTGACTGGACAACCTTCTCTATGGCCTGGGCACTATATTCATTCAACTCTGTCTTTCCTTTTCTCTTTCTCTTTGAATACATTCACTTGTAAGCTTGGGACACAAACTAAGAGAATCTACTAAGCCCAGAACTTGTCACAATTGATTCGACCCTATTGACTTGTATTTGCTTGTATCCACAGTTTGTACAACTTTTAAATTCCTAATATCCCCTTTAAATACTACCTTTCTCATTCATTTTTTTTCATTTATTTTTTGCTTATTACATTCTTCGATCCTACTCCGCCAAATTTTACATTAAAAAATCACAGCCCCAAATATCACCATCTCCAATAAGGGATCACAAAGTATTCTTAGAAAGAATTAAGTGAAGGAGGCAGAATCTTGAAATGATGTTTGGAGGGTAGAGCCAAATGTGAGATTTGGAGATTCAGGCATGAGGATCCATGGAAAAGCCTAGAGCAAAAAGTACAATTTTGATACCTGAACAGCTTTGGGATAATTATTATATGTTTTGCACTAGGATGAAATTTCTCAGTATTACATAGGAGGATGATTTTATCTCTTACCTTCACTCTCTAATTCTTCCTTTTTTCCTTTTCTTTTTTTATGGGATGTTCCTGCCTGTTCTTCATCACATTTTTTTCAACAAGTATTCAATAGAACAATCTACTGAGACCTAGAAGTAAAGCATGTGAGAACACACTTGCTTTTTCTCCTCTCCTCTTCCGATCTTGGTTTGCAATCAGAACGTGCCACTGGCAGCACTAGAGCTGAGGATCCAGAGACCTAAAGTTTTCTAGTTCCAGCCAGGGACAGGATGAGGAAGCCAGAGAAGTTCAAGGTCAAAGACCACCACTGAGACCTATAGCCTAAGCCTTTTCCCAGTCTGGAGGACAGGCCCATAGCATTATACTGAAGAAGCCCTGTTTTAAAAAGTGGAAGTGTTGTTAGGTATCACCTAACTTCATAAGTCTGAGACATGTCACTGAGACATCTCTCCCAGGTGTAATATCTGACATTATTGAGTGCATCCAGTGATAGGTAGCTCTATATTACGCTTCTGGGCATAGTTTTCTGTTTTTGGCAGAAGTAGCTTTTAGTAATATTTTTAGACTGAACAGAAATCTTTTGAACTGCTTCCTGACTCCCCCTGACCCCCAGCTGTGGTCTTCGTCCCAAACTTCTGAAGTTATATAAACTAAATTTAATTCTTATCCTCTAATTCAAGCATTTGTAGGCATATTCCTTGTTTTAAAGTTCCTATATTTCCATATTCATAGTTGGAAACTCCAAATTTTCTTAACTCGTCTTGAGACCACGCACTTCTCAGCTCTCTTACCACTCAGTAATCTCCTATGGCCAAACTCTACCTTCTCTGCATTTCTGGCACCACCAAGCACCCAGAGCAGGGCAAAAGAGAGAAGATCCCAGAGTACAGGCTCTCACATATGCCTCCCTGACCTGAGATAGAATGCAATCTCTATTACCCCGCTTTCAGACTACTTCAGCAGTCCTGACCCAGAAATGGAAAGGAACCCAGTTCAGTCCTCTGGCTAATCTTAGAATAGCCACCCCTCAGCACCCTCCACCAAGACTCACTTACAGAGAATGTAAAGCATGGGGTCCAGTTTTACTGATAATGTAGCTTTCCAGAGTGCCTGGGGTAGTTATAAATTCAGAGCCTCAGGAACTCTGCCCTCTGGGAATGTCTTAATCCATCCTCCCTTTGCACCTAAAGGCCCTCTTGGTATAAATAGGCAGGCAAATGGGAGAAGAAATTTTTTCTTCTTTTTCTGAAAGAAAGAACCCCTGGCAATTCAGCCCTACGTTGACTGTGTGTCCTGTAGGCAGTAAGTCAGTCTCCTGGGTGCAGGGCTTTTTCATGCATATTCACATATGCTAATGCTGATGTGCTTATGCACACTCAGTACCTCCCTCCAATAAACTCACTCAGAAATTCTTCTGGGCTTCCAGGACATGCTTGTTAGATATGTACAGCCCAAACCACACGGGTGAATGAATTAGTGCTAACTTATCATGACTTTACCATGGTATATAAAGATAAACATGCAAGAAAAAACTTAACAGAAACTTACTAAGAAAATACAATGTGTTTTTTGGAGAGTAAACTCCTATGATAATTTTTGCTGTAGTGAGAGATATAAATAATTTTTTGTGAATAAACTTATAACTAATGAATTTCATATATCATTTTATATGTCATATCCACTAGTTTGTGAATAGAATCTCTTGCATATAAAAGAAATATTCTGTTTTGCAATTATAATTTAGTCTTAACCACTTGCATATTTCATATCATTGGGTTCATCTTCATATGATACTTTGCAACAGAGGTTATTGCCAATGAAATTGAAAAGTTTTTTATTTGTATTTCAAGAACAAATGAAAATGTTCTTCTTTTAGACATTGCCTTCTCTTTGGCTCCTAAGATTCCACGGTATGGGGCGCTGGTTACCATGGACACGGGAGGAGTATATGAGTAATAGCAGTATTGCTACAATTCTCTTGTGGTGGAACATGTAGAATTAGCTAGGGATGGCACATTTGACAATGAAGAGCATGAAGAAATGCTACCTGTATGAACAGGAAGAGATGGTGCCTTGAGAGTGCAAAGAGCCCTTATGTGTACTGATTGGACAATTTATACATACAGAAGAATTTTTTCTCTACTTATTATTATTTAAGTTTTCATCCACAAGCCTATACATTTTATAATAGGCCCATAATTTTTTGCAATGCACTTCAATTATTAAATTATTTATGTAGATAAGGACTTCTCATGGCCTTGGGTGCAGTTAACCAGACCCTCTTAATTGATCATGGTCCATCGTAAGGTGCTTTCTGTTGTGACCCTCTTGTTTTTGCTTCTGTTCCTCTGGCCACTACTTCTTTGTTTTCTCCCCATGCTAATTTCCCTACACCCACCAGATATTAAAGATAATGTGGGGCTCTTCAGGGCTTTTTGGTGGGTTTTCTTCTTGCTCTATATTCCTTCCCTAGGCCATCTAATATGCTTCCATTGCTTCAATTACAATCTGTAGTGAATGCTAAAGTTGATATCTTATTTGAGAGCCAAACCTAGAGGTCCAAGTGCTTACTATAAATCTCCACTTGTATGTCTCATGGGTACTCAGATGCAAAGTGTCTAAAAGTATACTTCTGATCTTATTCCCAAGCCCTCATCTTCTCCTATGGCATGCTCAGTACAGTTGCTCAGATTGTGCCATGGGATCATGACTGAAATATGCCCTCTCTTTTATTCTTGATATCTAATGTAAAAATCCAGATGACAAGGACTATGTCTCAGCTATATTTCTAGTAACTAGCATACATTCAATCTTTTATTAAATCTTCATTAAAGCACTTATTTAACAAATGTTTATGAGTCTCTACCATATGTCAAGCATGGTTCTGGGTGCTAGAGACAGAGTAATGAACATAACAGACAAAAATCCCTGCTTCAAGCTGCTTAAGTTTTAGTGGGGAGACACTGACTAAAAAAATGAGCAAAATTTGTGGTCATTCATTGCAAGAAACCCCATTCAGAACAGTGAAGTGCAGAAGGCACTAGAAAATTGTTTGTGTTTCAGGGGAATATTGTTGGATACTAGTTTAAATACCGTGGTCAGGGAGATACAATGGACCTGAGGGAAATAGTTACATGGACAGAGGGAACAACCAACAAAACACCCAGAAGCAGGAATTTGGTTCAGGTTTTTGAGACATTGATAGGGAGTCAGTTTAGATAAAGTGGACTAAAGGAGGAGACAAGATAGGTAGATGAGGGTCAGATTGTACAGCCCCTTGTAATGCATGGTAAAGATTTTGCTTTCTGTTATTAGTGAGTTGTGAAGCCCTGAAGAGCTTTTGTGTATGTATGGCAGTGACACGACTAGCCTGCCATATTTAAAATGTTCACTCTGGATTATGTATTTGGGCTATAGGGAAATATGGACAGAAGCAAGGAGTCCCCCTTTCCCCCTCCCAGGAGGCCATTACAATTATCCAGAATGGAGATGGGGTAGCTTGGGCTTCTGTATAGGAGATGGGGGAAAATGGTTGGATTTTAGGGCTGACAGGATAAGCTGATCAGTTGCTAATTGCTAATGAGAGAAAGTGGGTGGCAAGGACACTTCCAAGGTTTTTGGCTTGAAAAACTGGCAGTATGGAGTTGACATTAACTGATATAGAGAAGCCACACTGTATTCTGTAAACGAACAAAGGATTTTTACACTTCTATGGTTTGGTCTAGTTTCTTGCTGTATTCTTCCCTTATAATACTGCCCGTTCCTCATCCCAATGTCTGCGTGTAATCTTCTGGTCCCTCCTAGAGAAACGAATTTCTCTCTTTTCTGGGCTTACAAATTTCTCTATTTGTGTGTTTTAATCAACTCTTTTTAACTCTTATTACATTGCAGTATAGTTGATTTTACATATTTCCACCCTATCCATTAGAATGTGCACTCTTTGAGAAATGGGACCAAGATTTATTCATGTTAGACTTCCATTTCCTAGTACTATGATGAGCACAAAATAACTTTCAATAAATTATTTTGAATGCCTGAAGGACAATGTTAAAATATAATGGTTAAATATTTTAACAGTTGGTTTTCTAATATCACATATTATTCCAAAGCCCATGAACTGTCTTCCAAAGCCTATGCTATGCACTGTCCACATCAGCCACACATCTTGAAGTAAATATTGATTTTCCAACTCCCCACTGGTTCTACTCAGGATTTAGTTAGTAGTAAACAATTAGGTTTCATGCTTAATCATCAAAATTTACAGCCTCTTGTCAGAGTAGCATTGTGAGAGATTATACATCTACGTCCTTAGTCTCTTCCAGGAAACCATGGAATGGCAAAGTAGGATGTGCTTCTGGATAAGAGGGAAAGCATATAGTTTATACCATCAGGCATGTTCAGAGAGAACATTAGGACTGTATTTCTACTTCTCAATCTCTGTGTTTCAATTGTGATTTTGAGTATTTTTGATTCAGAAAAACAGAGTAAGAACACAATTACCTTCTCACATTACCCATCTCTCCTCAGTAATTTCCAAATCCCTTGTTTAAGCTCCTGGGTTCATACTCCATAGACAATGGGGTTCAGAGCTGCAGGAATTACATGGTGTAAGACATTAAGTAAGACAAGGATATCAGGGGAAACATTTTTCTTGGCCATATGGGTAAAAACAAAAACCAGCAAGATGGTGCTAAAGAAGACGATGAGAATGAAGTGAGAGCTACAAGTGCTGAGAGCTTTGGCAGCTGCCCCTTTTGCCTTGAGTCTAAGAACAGCGTGAAGGATAAAAATATAGG
>NW_012150174.1:13621946-13625332 GCF_000956105.1 Propithecus coquereli
AGCATTGGCAGTGACTTTAGTGAGGTAGATGTCTGTTGCTGTGAGCTAGGATGACGCCACAGCACTCACTCTAGCCCGGGGCAACAGAGTGAGACTCTGTCTCAAAAAAAAAAAAAAAAAAAAAAAAGAGCAAAATTTGTGGTCATTCATTGCAATAAACCCCATGCAGAACAGTGAAGTGCAAAAGGCACTAGAAAATTGTTTGTGTTTTGGGGGAATATTGTTGGATACTAGTTTAAATACTGTGGTCAGGGAGATACAATGGACTTGAGGGATAGAGTTATATGGACAGAGGGAACAACCAACAAAACACCAAGAGGGTTCTGTTTGTGAGAAATTGACAGGGAGTCAGTTTAGATAGAGTGGACTAAAGGAGGAGGCCAGATAGGTAGATGAGGGTCAGATTGTATAGGGCCTTGTAATCCATCGTCAAGATTTTGCTTTCTATTCTCAGTGAGTTGTGAGGCCCTGCAGAGCTTTTGTGTATGTATGGCAGTGACATGACTGGCCTGCCATATTCAAATTGGTCACTCTGGCTACTGCATTTGAGCTATAGGGAAATATGGACAGAAGCAAGGAGTCTCCCTCCCCGCCCCCAGGTGGCCATTACAATTATCCAGAATGGAGATGGGGTAGCTTGGGCTTCTGTATAGGAGATGGGGGAAAATGGTTGGATTTTAGGGCTGACAGGATAAATTGATCAGTTGCTAATTGCTAATGAGAGAAAGTGGGTGGCAAGGACACCTCCAAGGTTTTTGGCTTAAAAAACTGGCAGTATGGAGTTGACATTAACTGAGATAGGGAAGCCACACTGTATTCTGTAAATGAATAAAGGATTTTTACACTTCTGTGCTTTGGTCCAGCTTCTTGTTGTGTTTTTCCCTTTTAATAGTGCCCAGTCCTCATCCCACTGTCTGTGTGTAATCTTCTGGAGAAATTAATTTCTAATTAATCTTCTAGAGAAATTAATTTCTCTCTCTTCTGAGCTTACAAAGTTCTCTGTGTGTTTTAATGAACTCTTTTTAACTCTTATTACATTGCAGTATAGTTGATTTTACATATTTCTGCCTTATCCATTAGAATGTGCACTCTTTGAGAAATGGGACCAAGATTTATTCACGTTAGACTACCATTTCCTAGTACTTTGATGGGTACAAAATAACTTTCAATAAATTATTTTAAATGCCTGAAGGAAAATGTTAAAATATAATGGTTAAATATTTTAACAGTTGGTTTTCTAATATTACATATTATTCCAAAGCCTATGCACTGTCTTCCAAAGCCTATGCTATGCGCTGTCTACATCAGCCACACATCTTGAAGTAAATATTGATTTTCCATCTCCACTGGTTCTACTCAGGATTCAATTAGTAGTAAACAATTAGGTTTCATGCTTAAATCACCAAAATTTATAGCCTCTTGTCAGGGTAGCATTGTGAGAGATTATACATCCATGTCTTTAATCTCTTCTAGGAAAACATGGAATGGCAAAGTAGGATGTGACTCTGGGTAAGAGTGAAAGCATGTAGTTTATATCATCAGGCATGTTCAGAAAGAACATTAGGACTGTATTTCTACCTCTTGATCTCTGCCTTTCAATTGTGATTTTGAGTATTTTTGATTCAGAAAAACAAAGTAAGAACACAATTACCTTCTCACATTACCCATCCCTCCTCAGTAGTTTCCAAATTCCTTGTTTAATCTCCTGGGTTCGTACTCCATAGACAATGGGGTTCAGAGCTGCAGGAATTACATGGTGTAAGACATTAAGTAAGACAGGGATATCAGGGAAAACCTTTTTCTTGGACATATGGGTAAAAACAAAAACCAGCAAGATGGTGCTAAAAAAGAGGATGAGAATGAAGTGAGAGCTACAAGTGCTGAGAGCTTTGGCAGCTGCCCCTTTTGCCTTGAGTCTAAGAACAGCGTGAAGGATAAAAATATAGGAGAGAAAGATGAGGATGAGGTCAGATCCTATAAGCATCCAGGCCACAATTAACTGGTAGATTCGATTAAGGGCAACATTATCACAGGAGAGTTTGGATACAGAAAGGTTAGCACAGATACAGTTCTCAATTACATTTTTTCCACAATAGTGGAGATGGGCAGAGAGGATGGGGATAGGTGCAGTGAAAAAAGTGTTGCGGGCCAAGATGAAGACAATAACCTTTGCCACAAATTGGTCCGTAATGACGGATGGGTAATGCAGAGGCTTGCAGATGGCCACATAGCGATCATAGGCCATAGCCAGGAAGGTGCATGATTCCATGTGCAGGAAGTTATTCATAATGAACATTTGGAGGAAGCAGGCAGAGAAACTGATGGGCCTGAGGTCAAACCAGAAGATGGCCAGGACCTTGGGGATGACAGTGAGGCAGAGCACAATGTCCAGCAGGGAGAGGAGGCTGAGCAGGTAGTACATGGGCTGGTGCAGTGCGGCCTCCAGCCAGATGGTGATCAGGAGGGTGGCGTTGGCCCCCATGGCCAGTAGGAAGAGGAAGCTGAGGGGCAGGGACAGCCAGCGCTGCCAGGTGGGAGACCTGGCAAAACAGTTCAGGAGGAATTCAGAGACTTCAATAGGGAGGGAGCTGTTGCTATAAAGTAGCATTGGCAGTGACTTTAGTGAGGTAGATGTCTTTAGGTACCTGAGGTAGAGAGAAAGAGTTAATTCTACCACAGTCTCTGATGGCTATGTACTTAAACTATAAGATTCATGGGATTATGGACACAACCCAGGTCATTCACCCCATAGCCCTTGTGCCTAACACATTTTTGACAGAAAAGAGGTGGCCATAAAATATATAAAATGATGTTTCACCATCTTTGTTCTTTCATCTGTGTTTCATCTGACACATTCTCTTGGATGAATTTATGTTTTCAATCTCTTTGCTTAATATTTAATGAATCACAAATTATTTAAACATCAAGCATTACTTAAATGAAATAGTAAAAATAGAAAAAGCTGAGAAAACACTTCAGTCTAATGTATAGAAATACATTCTAAATGCTAGACACTATCAAATTTTAAGGAAGTAAAAGCTGAGAGTATCCAGAACCATGATGGACTGTGTATAAAGAACAAATCTCCTGATCAAAATAAATAACAATCATATCTATATCTATGTCTATATCTCTATTTTTTATTGTTAAAATTTTAATTTGAAGTACTTTCAACTTACAGAAAATTGTATGTAAAAATAGTAAAAAGAATTTTCACATGCCCTTTATCAACATTCATCTTTTGAGAACATCTTGTTATAGTTACGTTATCATTCTTCTCTCTCTACACACACACACACACACACACACACACAGACACAATCTTATCTATACTCATACCCACATCCATAGCCACACCCACACCCATGCCTATATTTATACCTGTA
>NW_012150174.1:13629412-13640023 GCF_000956105.1 Propithecus coquereli
ACAGGACCTGTTATTGGTTGAACAGTGTTAGGTAAAACTCTAATGATAATCCAATGACTTCACTTCAATAATAGAGGGTTTCTGGCCTTCACACAACTCACAAATTACTTTATAATTCAGATGCACAAATTCTTGGGTTTCCATTCAAGACTTGCTAGCACTGTCCTAAATATTTATGTGTGTATCCTGCAGTGTAATACTTCTATTTTCCCAGGCTTCAAGAACTGCAATTAGAGGCTGCAATTTTCACTGCTCTTATTCACACATTGGATCTCATCCCCACTAAAGAGCTGAGCAAATAAATTAAGGAGTTATTGAGTAATGGAGAGCTGTGGATTGAGAAACAGCTGTTGCAGGGACAAGGCTAAAGCTCACATTATTGATAAGGCTAAGGACATTAAGTGACAGAGATGTCTTCTTTTTTTTTTTTTTTTTTTGAGACAGAGTCTCACTCTGTTGCCTGGGCTAGAGTGCTGTGGCATCAGCCTAGCTCACAGCAACCTCAAACTCCCGGGCTCAAGCGAGCCTCCTGCCTCAGCATCCTGAGGAGGTGGGGCTATAGGCATGTGCCACCATGGCTGGCTAATTTTTTCTACATATTTTTTAGTTGTCCAGCTAATTTCTTTCTATTTTTTTTTAGTAGAGATGGCATCTGATTCTTGCTCAGGCTGGTCTTGAACTCCTGAGCTCAAACTATCTGCCCACCTCAGTCTCCCAGAGTGCTAGGATTACAGGCATGAGCCACCATGCCCAGCCAGAGATGTCTTCTTAAATAACTTGAGATATAGGGTTGGGGGAACAGACAGTAGCTATAAGTGAATGGTCAACCTATGGATGTAGAGAAGCGTTACCTGCCATCTAGAGATTGCAACACTCTGAGCCAATTTGGCTATGGGACCAATGGGTGAACAGGTTAACAAGAGGATTTCTTCTTATGGCAATACCTCTCATAAGTCACAAATTGTTCTTCTGAGGTATTTCCACTAGAGATTCTCTTTTGCTACTAACGCCAGGAAAACATTAATAGACCGAGTTATATTATTTATCAAGGAGGGGCAAAGAAGGGTAGCATAATGAATGGCTAATGAATAATAATATTTATTGAATATATTGTATGTGCTTTGCATGCTTTTTTTTTCTTTCTTAATCGTCACTAAATCCCTATGAGGTAAATTGTATTATTTGACCCATTTTATAGATTGGAATATCAATGCTCAGAGAGATTAAGCAAATTGTCTATCACCAAAAAGCAATAATTGGAGAAGACAGGGTTAGAGAGTATATCAATGTGATTTCAGAATGAACTCTCTGTAGTAATATCATATCTCAGTATCAAGTAGTGCCTATGGAACAAGTAGTCATTTCCAATAGACTATAGACTTCCATAATCTGTGGATACATAAACTATCAAGAACAGAGCTAATAGATTTGTCTGTCCTACTTTTCAAAAGACATTTTTTCAGCAATAATTTTATTAAAACATACCACAATGTATATTTTAGTAAAATATACTATTAAGAGTGCAGTGAGGATCGCTTTCGGGGTGCTTTTAATTGTAAATTTAACTTTATAGAGGTTTCTGAAAACAACACCACCAATTTTAATACTTTAGTGCATATGCTTTTGTCTGTGTACACATTTTTCAAAATGAGACCAAACAATTTAGTAATTTGCTTTTCTCAATTAACAATATTTACCTTGTTTCAGTAAATTTTGCTCTCATCTAATTCGTAGATCTTATTCAAATTTTCTGTCAACCTAATTAAAATATTTTTTATAGTTGGCTTTGCCAAATCAGTAATATCCTTTCAGGAAAATTTTCTCTCATCTAATGCCTAACTACAATCAAGTATTCTGTTGACCAAAGGATATTTTTCTACAACCAGCGCTCCCAAATCAGTATCTAATCCAGGACCACACATTGCATCTGGTTATGTCCCTTGAGTCTTTTGAATATGATAGTTGAGAAAAAATAAATAAAAGATACTGGCTCATTGCATAAATCAGGCCACTTGAAGTGCAAAATTTCTGGATTTGAATGGTTGCTTCTCAAGAAATCATTGAGATTGTTCCCCTCAGCCTTGTATTTCCTGCAAACTGTGGAATTTGTATCTGAAGGCTCAATGGATGCAAGTCAAACATTTCGGGCTAGTACACATCATATGTGATGTTGAATTATACTTTATGTTCCCTTATTTTAGATATAATATTATGTAGTGTATCTAATGTAGATATGTATTGTATCTAATATAATGATACTAATGTTGACCACTGGATTAGTGATGATATACATGCTGTTTTTATCAAGTTGATTTTTTAAATACACTTTATACAGTCTATTCCAATGCCTACCAATGCCATATATTCCAACATTTTATCTCATTCACAGAAAACTAATTTTGGTTTCCAAATATGTTTAACTTTTTTTCAGAGGCTTTGTACCTTAGAACTCATGGTTATAGTGTATGAGCAGAATATGAGGCTGGTATGAGATAAAGCAATGTGATAGGCTGGAGCCAGAATGGGAACATCCTTGAATACTAAAATGAGAAAAGTGAAGTTCACAAGGGTGCCTTGGATATTTTTAAGGACAGTGACAATATCAGATTTGGGTTTTTAAAAAGATCCCTCTGGTAAAACTAGAGCAGGCAAAATAGGAGACAAAACAGTTGGGAGGCTGCCTAAGATCAGGAAGGTTTGAACTAAAGAAGTAGAAAAAAAAGGAAACAGGGTTAGTGAGGTATTTAAAAAATATTTTCAAGTTTGCTGATTCTTTCCTTTGCTTGCTCAAATCTGCATTTGAACTCCTCTAGTAAAATTTTCATTTGTTACTGTACTTTTCAGCTCCAGAATTTCATTTGATTCCTTTTCATAATTTCTCGCTTTAGTGATATTCTAATTTTGTTCATACGTTGTTTTCTTCACTTCATTCATGTCTTCCTTTAGATGTTTGTACAACTTCAAAACAGTTTTAAAGACTTTGTTCCTTAAGCCAGACATCTGGGCTTCTTCAGGGACAGTTTCAGTTGATTTATTTGGTTCTTTTGAATGGGTCGTATTTTCCTGTTTCTTTGTATGCCTTGTGATTTTTTGTTGAACACTGAACATTTGAATCTTATAACGTGGTGACTCCGAAAATCAAATTTTCCTTCTGCCCCTAGGTTTGCTTTTTTCTTTTTTTAAATTGTCTCTGTGCTGGGGATCGGAATCAGCCTAAGGTAAAAGCGTAAGGTTTTCTCAGGTCTTTTCTGAGCCTGTGTATTTCCCTGGTTATAGGCAGTAGCTTTCTGCTTTCCCTTGCCTAAGTGTTTGCTTTTGAGTATTCTAATCCTTAAATGACTGATTGACAAATGGCGTAAAAGGGAAACAAACAAAAGAGATTCCGTTCCTTTAAAACCCCTGGAAGTACAAACATTTTGGTTACATGTAATACTTTCGCCTTGCCCAAGCCAGGGCTACAAGCGTGTCCTTCCCTCATTAAAAAAAAGAAAAAATAATAAAATAATAAACAATAAAATAAAATAAAATAAAACCCCTGGAAGCAGGTTTAGCTGGTGGGGGTTCACACATGGCGGCCAGCCTCTGTGCTTAAACCTGTGATGAAAAGCAGCAATCAGCGATCAGAAAGAACATAGCTGGTACTTGGTAGACCCAAAGTTCTTATTTCCCACTCTGGCTCCAGGCCTGCCGCAGGGTTGAGGGTCTGTGAATGGGTAGCTGCTATCACATTAAAGGCTGACATTGAAATTTACCTCAATTTACCAGCTGAACTCTCCTGGAAGATGCAAACATTCAAAGAGAACCCAGAGTTCCAAAATAATTAGTTCAGAGAGATTCTGACAGTACAGTTGTTGTTTAGGTGGAGAGCGGGATTCCCTGTGATTCCCACTCCATCAAGGCTTAAGCGCAGAGGCGCCCTTCAGGCCCACACAGCCAGCTGACCGCGGAGACCCAGCTCCAGATGAGCGGCTCAGAAGAGGACCCCGGACAGCAGTGGGTCTTTTTCTAGTTCACACAGCCTCAGCTGCGGACGCTAATGAGCCCCCCAAGGCACCTTGGGGTAGCTGGCAGAGGCGCCAGCGCCAGGAGTCCTGGGCACTTTGTTCGCGCCCTGCCCCCACCTGGAAAGTCCCTCTCAGGCCGCCGTTGTGCGCCGCGCCTTCCGATTGGCAGAGAGGACCATGGGACGTGGAAGTTGTCTGTGTCTGGCTGCTGTTCCAGTTGTGCTGGGCCCCACTTTGGTTTGCGTTTCCTAGGGGCCGGACCTCCTGGAGGTGCAGAATCCTGGCAGCGGCCTTTCCCTGTGTTTGTAAGTCCCAAAGCGGCCGGGGCGCCGGGCTGAGGTGCTCGGTGTCTCAAAATGGAGCATTTTTTATTTTGAAACTTTTTCATAGAGGCCATTCTCACTGGAGTTAGGTGATATCTCATTGTAGTTCTGATCTGCATTTCCCTGATGATTAGAGTGTTAAGCATTTTTTCATATGTTTCTTGGCCATTAGTCTATCTTCTTTTGAAAAGTTTCTATTCATGTACTTTGCTCACTTTTTAATGAGGTTGATTTTTTTCTTGGTGATTTTCCTGAGCTCTATATAGATTCTAGTTATTAGCCCTTTATTGGATATATAGCATGTGAATATTTTCTCCCATGCTGTAGATTTTGCTATTCACTGTAGTGATAGTTTCTTTGGCTGTGCAGAAATTTTTTAATTTGCTCAGGTCCCATTTATTTATTTTTTTGTGTGCTTTGGGGGTCTTCTTCATAAATTCTTTGCCTAGGTTGATGTCTATAAGAGTTTTTCCAACATTTTCTTCTACAGTTCTTATGGTTTCATGCCTTAGGTTTAAGTCTGTTATCCATCGTGAGTTGATTTTTGTGAGAGGTGAGAGGTGAGAGGTGCAGCTCCTGTTTCAGTCTTCTACATGTACTATAGCCTTGTAGTATAGCTTAAAGTCTGGTAAATTGATGCCTTCCAATTCGTTCTTTTTGCTTAAGATTGCTTTAGCTATATAGGGTCTCCTCTGGTCATACAAAGCATAAAATTACTTTTTCTAGATCTGTGAAAAATGATGTTGATATTTTAATAGAGATTGCATTTAATCTTTCTTTTTATTATTGATCTGCAAAAGATTTTTTTTTAGTTTGGCCACAAATTCATTGTCTGATATATGTGTTGCAAGTATTTTCTCCCAGTCTGGGGCTTGCATTTCTTATTTCCCTAGGAGTGTATTTGCAAAAGCAATATTTTACAAATTTTTGATGAAGTTCATACAATGAGAGTAGGGGTTTATGGAGGTCAGGTGCTCAGTGGAGTTTTAGCTCAGGTTTGCCTCACAGTTGGGCCAGTAGTTCCCAAGGCCATCCTATGGTTATTTCTCCAGTTATAGATGCACAGTTGGGTTAAACATACTTAGCAACTGGCAGAATTCCCTCTTGCTTGGGGGAGGCCTTCAGTTTTTGTTCTATTCAGGCCTTTAACTGATTTTATGAGGCCTACCTACATTATGGACGTTTTTGTTATGCAACCAATAAAGTTTAAAAGACCCTCAATAAACTGTGCCTTGGCTTACCTAAAACAAAATTATCTTTTCACATTTTTTTGGCTTTCACAACAAACTTTATTCTGTGCAACTGAGAAAATGCCCTAGAAGATGCATCTGAACATTTTGAAATTTCTCCATGTTTACATGCTATTATCTGTTTCTTTCTCCTTTTGTACCTTGCCTTGACTTTAGTTAAGTCCTAAGGTCCCTTCAGATATTTGATCCTATGTAATTGCTACACTTGCTATTTCAAAATTTATGAAAATAAAGTATAAAATGATGCCTATGGTGTTTTATTATTTTGTTCTCTGTGGTTACATGACTAAAGAAGCCAACTCTGTCAAGGAAGAAATAAGAGTTGCATTTGATTTCTTTGATCGGGGCTCCTGGAACCTACATCCTGCAGCATTGTCTAGTCAGTCCCATTGCAGCTATAATAGTTCTTGGCATCACAGAACCAATCTACTATAATCAATGAATTCTGTATAAAAGACTATATACTAGTACTTGAGCTGCATTAGGACTTTATCCCTGAACATGATTTTAATATCTATTACAGAAATAAATGATACCTATTTATGTAACAATAAAATTTATATTTAGTGCAGGGATAAATATTTACTGTGTAAACTTATCTTCAATCTGATATTCCATGTAAGTAAGAAAACATTTCCTGTTTAACATCAAATTCTGTAAAGCATTTACTCCACTGAAGCTTCACAACACTTAAATTCCCCTTTTTTAAGAATGAATTAAAAAAAGATTTGAATACTATCTCTGAATCAAATGTTCAGAGTCAAACTTCCTTAGAAAGGAAGATCATTACCACCCGATCTCGGATCTGCTTGGTTCTTACCCCATAAATGAGGGGATTTAGAGCAGGGGGGATAGTCACATATAAATTAGCTAGAAGGATATGAATATAACGTGGAATGTTATGGCCAAATCGATGAGTCATAAAGGAGAAAAAGGCTGGAGTGAAGAAAGCTAAGATGACACACACGTGGGAACCACAGGTATTAAGAGCTTTGAGCCTGGCCTCCCAGGATGGGAGTTTGAAGACAGCATGGAGAATCTTCACATAGGAGATACCAATCAATATAACATCCAAAAGTATCATAGAGATAAGAATTAACCCAAATAATATATTGACCTTTATGCTGACACAAGACAGACGAGCAATGCCCATGTGTTCACAGTAGGTATGGGGTATAATATTTTGTCCACAGAATGAAAGCCTTAGAAGGAGAAATAAAAGTGGAAAAACCAAAACAAAATTTTTCAACATTCCCACTCCAGCAATAATACAAATTGTTCTGCTAGTGAGGATTGTGTTGTATCGGAGAGGGTGGCAAATGGCAACATAGCGATCAAAAGCCATGGCTACAAGCATGAACGTTTCAATGCCTGTAAACAGATGTATGAAGAACATTTGAGCTAAGCAGCCCCCAAAGGCAATCTCGCTGAAGCCAAACCAGAATATGCCCAGCATTTTGGGGATGGTTGCAGTGGACAAGCCCAAGTCAGTCAGAGCCAATATGGCCAATAGGTAGAACATAGGTTGGTGAAGGCTGTGCTCAGTCTGGATCACAAAGAGGATGATGACATTCCCCAGGAGGGCAACCAGATACACTGCACCAAATGGAAAGCCAAGCCAGAGCTGCATCTTTTCCAGTCCTGGGATTCCCAACAGCAGGAAGGATGAGGAGTGAAAACATGAGCTATTGGCTGAGGACATACCGTAAAGGGCCTCTGATGGTCACACTCACTTGAAGGAATCTTTAGATTTATATAAGAATTCTCAACACCTCATCAATACTGCTAATACTGAATAAAAACAAAAAAGATGCAATTAGTACATTTTCTCTCAGAGAGCAGAAGAAAGTCATGTTTTCCCTCATATTTCCCCTCCTCTTTTACTTTTCATTAATATATATGACAAATGAAAGAAAATATTCCTCAAGAAATGATGGGTCTTTGGATGTTGGACTAGATAATCTAAATTATTTTAGTGAGAACATAAACCAATCCAGTTGATATGGGATTTTATATTAGACTGTAACTTTTTGAAATATTTATAAATTGGGAGAAGATGCACACTTTGATATACCACTGATAAATGATTACAAACTGGAAATATAGGTAATATTGTAGGTTTAAAAAGCACACTGTAAGGATCATTTATTTAACTTGATATATGAGTTCAATATATGCCTCTGGGACTTCCACTAATAACCAACAGATCTTTATTTCTGCTCCTTATATGGACTATTTTTCTACCTCAATCTGCTTATAAATAATTTTCATCAACATCAAAACTTTTTTTGATTTTAAATTTGTGTTATAAATTTTTATTTTTTCATCAATAGATGAAGACATTAGCTTTGTTCTTCGAAACAAGGAACTTGCCCTATGAAGCCACCAATGTCACAAAATTCAAGGCAACATAATTGATCTTAGACATAAAACCACCGTTTTTTTAGAGAGAGTGATCCAGGTTTAAAGCACTGACTTAACTCTTCAGGCTCCCAATTTAGTTCCCCTATTCCTCACAGAAGACAACATGGGCTCACTTCATTTCTAAATAATGCATGTCATATCCAGCTTTATTCCTAAATGGGGAATCATGTATACTATCATTATAATCCGTATTATTATCATCACTGCTATTATATTAGAAGAGAAAAATTATTAAAATGATGGTGTCATGTAAGCATTTAATATTATTTATTTCACAAGAAATTTTCAGACATATAATTTTTACTCATATTAGTTACATGAAAAAAACAGGACAGATCCTAATTCCTGAATAAGTGGATTTCTTTTATGTCTGGATCACAGGTGTGTTCCTCCATACTCAAAATGAAGCTTCTCCGTCAGTCACCCAGCTCTCTGACCTCTTGGTATTACTAAGGCTCTTCCTAAATGTATTTTTTCCCCTGTACTTTTACTTATGCTCAAGCATTTAGTCCATTATTCAGTTTTTGAGCTAAATTGTCCTTCATGATCAGTTATTTCCAGGTTTCCTCCCAATTTACTCCTCCTTATTCTCTGCTATCTCTTACATATTTTACTAAGGTAGTTGATCTAAATTCACATTTCTAAAAGTGGGGGAGCCAAAGATGAACAGTATAACCTTAATTATAATCCATAAGGAATAGTCCTTTAAAGAGGGTGAAATAGTATTAATAATGAGAAACATGATATCTTTCTAGGCACCAAGGAAGTCAGGACATGGCACAATAAACAATGCACTTGAGATTTTAGGAAATAAAAGTAGAAGATTTTAAGAATAAGAGACATGATCCTGTGATAAAAAGAGAGGAAGATGAAATCTCCAAATATGGAAATGTACCTGATGGAAGCTTCTTAAGACAAGTTTGGGGAAAAGGAAGGAGGAACCAATATCATCCTCATATTAATCCTCCATGCCTGTACTTCAGTGACCCATTCTCAGAAAGGCCTTTACTGGACTCAGTGCAGTGGCTTGTAATATTCCCTCCCAGAACCCTCTTATTCTACCACATAGCACATTGTGTGACTATTTAATCAATGTCAAAGTTCCCATTTAATTGTAAGCTTCTTGCAGAACTGAGGGAGAAGGCAGAGTATAGTTTTGTTCATCATTATTTCTCTAGCACACCATCTGGAATATAGCTGCCATTCAAAACATATTTGTTAATGAAAGATTAAATAATCAGGTAATTATTAATTTTGACTCTTGGTCAAAAGTCCTCATGTTAGAAGGATATGACAGAAATACACACAATGTATCTGGAAGCTAAGGATAGAGAAATGAGAAGGAAAACTATAATCCTCATAAGGGGATACTGTGGGTATAAAAGGAAGATGACTCTTCTATCAAAGGCTTTCCTGACAAGGGGAGCCATCACTGGGACTGTGATATAGTAAAGGGAGACTACAGGGAAGACATTCTAGGGAGAGTTTAGTCAAAGCAGGTGATCATGACAATAAACCAGAAGTGAAAAGGAAATATAATTGATGGACTTATGTATAATTTATTCTTTTTATGGAAATTCCTGCCTGTTGTGCCTCTCTAAGGCATCAATGAAACATCAATAAAATAGTTTTCTGGTGGTACATCTCCAAAATCTGAATTTTTAAAGCTTTTATAATATCAACTTGTTGTCAGCATAAATCATTATCTATTCCATATAGAGCAGTGGTCCCCAACCTTTTTGGCACCAGGGACTGATTTCATGGAAGACAATTTTTCCACGAACGGGGTCGGGAGGTGGGGGACGCGCAGAACTCAGGCAGTGATGCCAGCAATGGGGAGTGGCTATAAATATAAACGAAGCTTCTCTCACTTGCCAGCCGCTCACCTCCTGCTGTGAGCCCAGTTTCTAAGTTTCATGGAAGACAGTTTTTCCATGGGATGGGATGGGGGATGGGGGAGAGGCAGGGCTCAGGTGGTGATGCCTGGCCTGGTTCCTAACAGGCCACACATAGGTATTCGCCTGGAGCCCGCGGGTTGGGGACTACGGATATAGAGTATCTAAACAAATAGAATTGCTCAAGGAGCAAAAGGATAATGCTAGAGACTTGCAAAATCTGTAACAAGAGGCTTAAACTTGTGAGGAAATTAATGCCTTTATGTAGGAGAGAAATACACTAGCAGTAAGAGAGGAATTGCTGCAAAACAGCCTTATTCTGCATGCTAGGTATTTAGTTCTTCATTTTCACTATGTAGGAGATCTTTACCCCTACACAGAATGAAGAACAAAAGCTCAGGAACTGTGTTACAACCATAAATATGTTCCATTAAGTATTCTGCTATGCTGGGTAAAGGAAAACTTTTCTGAGACCAGAATTTTTCCTCTACACAATACTGAGCATGCCTAGTTCAGGAGTAGCTGCTTACCTCTCAGGAGTCTGTCTGCATCTGGGGAAAATTTGGTGATAGGGTAATGTTAAAAATGCCCCAGGTTATATGCAACTCAAGAGTGTTTTCCTTATAAGAGCCATAAACCAGATATATATCAACTCAAAAAGATCCATCCTAGAGCCATTGACCAGTGGAACAGAACTGAGAACCCAGATATAAAA
>NW_012150174.1:13641049-13650412 GCF_000956105.1 Propithecus coquereli
CAAGAATGGAAAAACAAGCACCACATGTACTCACCATCAAATTGGTATTAACTGATCAACACATAAGTGCACATATAAGAATAACATTTATTGGATGTCGGGCAGGGGCGAGAGGGAAGGTGGGAGGAGGGGACGGTTATATGCATACACAAAGAGTGCGATGCGCACCATCCAGGGGATGGACATGCTTGAAGCTCGGACTTCGGGGGGGGAGCAAGGGCAACATACGTAACCTAAAGATCTGTACCCCCATAATATGCTGAAAGAAAAGAAAAAATAAAAAGATCCATCCTTCCA
The DNA here is from genome assembly GCF_000956105.1 of Propithecus coquereli. Taxonomy (NCBI): domain Eukaryota; kingdom Metazoa; phylum Chordata; class Mammalia; order Primates; family Indriidae; genus Propithecus; species Propithecus coquereli. Next base: position 13,641,347 of record NW_012150174.1, read on the forward strand.
ACCCATACCAAATAGATAGATAGAAGAATAGCTAAATAAATACATTTTCATGATCTGGGATAGAAAAGGAGGATCTCAGTGAGTTCTGCCAATTGTCATCTTTATGGGGAAAAAAGTGATATTTTTAAAAACCTCTTCTTTTTTGAATGTGTTTTTATCTACAGATTATATATTTAATGTTAAAATAGCTTAATAATATGAAAGAGTGTAAAGCAAGAGTGAATATGTACGTTAACATATAGCCATAAATGCACTTGTCAGAATGGAAGAAATCCATTGTATGCTTTTCAGAAACTACATACAATTATTTGGATTCAGGAGGTATTAAAGTTTTGCTATTCTTCACCATTAGTGTCAATGAAATAAAGATAGAAAATGTATTGATTAGGAAAAATTTGAGATTGCCATTTTTGGATATTAAATACAAATTCTGAAATAACCAGTAACATGATAAAATTCAGTAAAATTAGACTAAAAGAGAGAGCTGGGAAAAGAGGGGGAGAGACAAGGAGGAGAGAGAGAGAGAAGACAAAAGACAGAAAACAGAAGGTAGAAGAGAAATTACAGGAGAGCAGAGAAAGGAGAAGAGAGAGAAATTCAACAATACTTTGACAAAACCATTTGCTTGTTGCCTGTTTATTTTTTCTTTTTCTTTTCCTTATTGTTTAAAGTAGATATATTTATTATTAAAAAAGGTAAAATACTAAAATATGCAGAGTCATCTGAAATTCCACCAGTTAGAAATAAGCATGCAAAATATTTTGGTTTATCTCCTCCAAATTAATATTTGTATCATATACAAAGTTAATGAGGGGATTAAATCAACAGATCCATGTCTAAACCTTCTCAATCTATATGATCAAACATGTATGATAGCCAATCCCATACCCACCTTACCAACCTTAGCTACAGCCAACATTGAAATAATCTGCAGTCCTGACTGATAACTTCTCCAAGTGTGTCTCAGCTTCATAACTGTGGTTCAAGGAGAAAGGTTTACACTGGAATTGAAAATCCTCTCTCTGACCAGAAATAGTTACTCTTCTGGGACTCCATGAGATGTCAGCACAAAAGACAAAGGATCCAGAAATTCTCACCACAAATTTATTGGCATAAAAAAAGCACATGCACAAAGGAACCCCTTGGGACTTCAACTTTCTCCCCATAGGTCCCCAACTTATAATAACTTCTCATTTTCTAACTACTCACTTTCTAATTACTCTGTTATCATTATTCCCACAAGAATAATATTTGAACCAATCTGTAATTCCCCATCTTATTGCCCAGGGCTGTTATATTTTCTAATGACCAGGCCATTTTTTCTCAGCAGCTACCACTTACTCCTTCTAGAAGTCAAGTAAACCATTGAGCACTTTTTTAAGATTATATGTTCAGATACGTTTTCCATCTGTAATTCATTCCCTCAAGAAACTTATATGCTAGGTGTATAGATAATGCTAACCATCTATAAATATGAAAATAATTAAGTTTTAAGTTATATGCTAAGTTTAGAGTTACAGGAATTCAGAGAACCAGTAAGTTTTCTAGGCTTTCCAACTCAATTTCCTTTCAAATGGGGTTGGAAGGTGGCATAATAAAAATTGCAATGTAATATGGAAAAAATGTTATTTGAGGACATCACAGAAGATTATATACACAGAAACATTTTCTAGCCTAGATAAGTATAGAATCATGGAAGACTGAGTTTCTTCTGAGAAAAAATTAAAAAGTAGCTGTAACAGCTGACAGCTGGTAGCTGACCTGGCACAAACATCTTGGCCATGGTGATACCCACTTAGTAAACAATTTTACAAAATATGAACATCAGACAAATTCACTTTGTTTCCATGATAATAGAATGAAATAAAAACAAAACCCTTCCATTATGTACGTGCAGAGATGAAAACAACAATATTGTCAAAAAATTAAAAAAAGATGTCCTCCTGGCTAATATGAGTGACAATAGCTATCTTTATCAAATGTAGTTTTAGCCTTACTCCTTTCCCCTCACCTTCTATATAAAAATTATTAAGATACTCAATAGTAGACTTAGCTCCTCTTCTTGAAACCACCTGTTTCTGAAACCATCCCCAAAACACACTTACTGAGACCACCAACATTTCAACACTGTATGTGGTCTCCCTTGTTGCAGCGAGTAGTAAACACTACTTTTTTGAACATAAGTGTATTCCTGATGGTTGTTGACTAGAAGGCATTGATATTGCCTATATATGAGAGTATCAGTTGCTTCATATGGTTACCAGAAATTGGCATTCTGAGGGATATTTTTAAACCATTCTAATAGGTTTTAATCATACCTCATTGGGTTTTTTAGTTTGCATTTCCCTGAAGTCAAATGATGCTAAGCCTCTTTTCATGTGTTTATTTGCCATTCATATCATTTTCTTTGGTGAAGTACCTATTCAGATCCTTTACGCACTTCTTTGTGATTATTTTTTTTTAATTATTAAATTTAGAGAAATTTTTTTAATTTTTATTTTTTAATTGACAAATAATAATTGTATATATTTTCTGGATGAAAATATTTCATCATATATGTATTTTGCAAATATTTTTCCCAGTCTGTGGTTTGTCTTTTCATTCCCTAAACAGTGTCTTACAAGTAGAAGTTCTTGTTTTTTTAATGAATGCTAATTATTTTCCTTTTATGAATAATGTCTTTGGTACCATATCTAAGAAAGCTTTCTGTTAGCTAAGGTTACAAAGATTTTTCTCTTATGTTGTCTTGTAAAAGTTTTGTATTTTTAGATGTTACCTTTAAAATTTATGCTCATTATTCTTGAGATATATTTTAGTATAATTTATATTGAAGTTTTACAGACTTACTAGGAAAATGTAGGAAGCATTAAGAGTAGGGTTGGTAGATTTTCACAAAGTATTAGTATAAAACAGATCAAGAAATGGAATATTATTCATAATGCAGAAGCCATCTCAGATCAGCTCCTAGTTACTACTACTCCTAGTTACTACAGCTCCTAGTTACTACTACTTGAAAAGCAACCACAATCCTGACTTTTAACACCATAGACTGTTTGCCTACTAGGAAGCAAAGGAGTAGCAGCAGGTTTGAAAACATTTTTCTCTCCCTCTTTGGGAGGCTCAAGAAAATCAACTACTCCAGTTAACTTCACTTGTAAACATACTAATAACTAGTCATCCTGGTAAGCATATTAATTCTGTTTACTAGCAGATAGTAAATATGAATGTCATGATTAGGGTGTATATGGTTCATATAGGTTGCTTATTTTTTTAAAAAAAATAGACTTTGTGGATTTATGGGAACTTAGCTTGATAGATAATGGTAGGTAAGCAATAATTTTATAAATAACATGATTAAGATGAGGATACCACAAATAAAACAGCTCACTCTATGCAATCAATTTCTACACATATGTTACTCAAACAAAACAAACCTCATATTAAAAAATCAAATAATCAGGAGGCTCTTGGATCAATTTACATGCAAAAGAATGAAATTGGACCCTTATCTTATACCGTGAACAAAAATCAAGTAAAAATGGAGGAGATACTTAAATGTAAGACCTGAAACTGTAAAACTATAAAATATTTCTAGAAGAAAGCTTCGTGACATTACTCTTGGGGGACTACATCAAACTAAAAAAGCTTCTGCACAGCAAAGTTAACAATCAGTAGCATAAAAAGGTGACCTATAGAATGGAGAAGTATATTTGCAAACCATATATCTGATAATGGGTTAGTCTCCAAAACATGTAAAGCACTCCTATAACTCAATAGGGAAAAACAACCCAATTAAAAAATTGGCCTAAAGACTTGAATAGATATTTCTCCAAAGAAGACATTAAAATGGCCAGCAGATATATGAAAAGGAGCTCAACACCACTAATTACCAGGGAAATGTAAATTAAACCCACAATGAGATATCACCTTACACGTGTCAGGATAGCTATTACTAAAAAACAAAAGACCAAAAAAGTGTTTGCAAGGATGTAGAAAAATTGGAACGCTTGTACATTGTTTGTCGGAATGCAAAATGGTGCAGCCTCTATGGAAAACCATATGGAGGTCAGTTCCTCAAAAAAGTATAAATTAAACTACCATATGGTCCAGCAACTCTACTTCTGAGTATTTATTCAAAAGATTTTAAATTGGGATCTTAAAGAGATATTAGCACTTCCATGTTCATTTCAGCACTATTCACAATAGCCAAAACATGGAAACAACCTAAATGCCCATTGACAGACAAATAGATAAAGAAATTGTGATTTATACATATAATAGAATACTATTTAGCCTTTAAAAAGAGGAAAATTCTACAATATGTGACAATGTGGATGAACCTTCAGAACATTATGCTAAGTGAAATAAGCCATCACAGAAAGACAAAGACTAGGTGATTCTACTTACGTGAAGTATCTAATATAGTCAAATGTGTAGAATCAAAGAGTGAAAGAGGGTTGCTAGGGTATCGGGGTGGGAGGGGAATAGGGAGTTTCTATTCAAAGGGCCTAAAGTCTCAGTTAAGCAAGATGAATAAGCTCTAGAGGTCTGCTATACAATGTTGTACCTACAGTCAATGTTACACAAACCTAGATGGTATATATATTTTTTTTATTTTAGCATATTATGGAGGTAAAATGTTTAAGTTACATATATTGCTTTTGCCCCACCCAAGTCAGAGCTTCAAGCGTGTCCATCCCCCAGACGGTACGCACTGCACCCATTAGGTGTGAATACACCCATCTCCCCCTCCCCCCTCCCATGTGCACAACACCTGATGAATGTTACTACTATATGTGCACATAAGTGTTGATCAGTTAACACCAATTTGATGGTGAGTACATGTGGTGCTGGTTTTTCCATTCTTGAGATACTTCACTTAGTAGAATAAATGCCTCAGTACCATTACTAAATATCAATCATTTCCTCTACTTGATCTGCAATACCAATATCAAGTGCCAGATACCAGTTTTCTATATATGCTCCATTATAATCTTATGGGACCACCATTGTGTATGTGGTCTGTCCTTGATAGAAATGTCTATGCAGTGCATGACTTCACATATAATTAATTTTTTTATCTGATTCATTTCACTCAATATGTTATTTGTAATTATAGAGGATATCCCAAAAGTCTCCATTCAAAGGAAGAATTTTATAAAATTTTGTTGTGTATATTTTGTAAGTAAAGGTACATTTAGCTACAATCTCCCATTTTCCTATGTATGGCAACTTTTGGGACACCCTATATTTGTTCATTCTCAATGCCACTTGGTGTTTCATTATATAAATATACCACACTATATTTATGCATTCTACTATTAATGTACATTTGAGCTGTATCAATTATTGGCTGTTATTTATAGTATATTTGTGATAAATTGAGGCACACATCTTTAGGTGAAAATATGTAATGTTTTTGATGGATGTATACCTAGGAGAGGAATTTTGGGGTCATAGAATATTCATATGATTAGCTTTTAGAAATACTGCCAGTTTTCAATAGTTATTTTACCAATTTACCTTCTTACCATCAATGTATGAGGATTCCAGTTACTCCACATCTTTTTACATTTTAGACATTCTGGTCAGCGTATAGTGGAACTGTCTAGTGATTTTAAATATTATATCTCTTTTTACTAAGTTAGTAGAGCAACTTTTCATATTCACTAGAAATTTGGATATCCTCCTGTAAAAAAAATCCCATACAAATCTTTTGTTCATTTTAATGTGTTCTTCTTCTTATCAGTTTGTAGGAATTATTGATATATTCTGTATACAAGTCAGCTGGTTTGCCTATTTTCTCTGTTAATAGTATATTTGATTAAAGAAGCTCTTAATTATAATATACACTGATTAAGTAATATGTTTCCAATATTGTTAGCATATGTAATTGTGTTCTATTTTTGAATCTTTCCTGATTGTAAGGTCATAAAGATAGTCTCCTTGCTTCTAAAAGCTGTACTATTTTCCCTTTCAAGTTTACATCTACAATCCACTTGGAAAGAATTCTTTGTATGATAGGAGAACAACAACACATAATCACTCTTAAGTGTTTCCTACAAGAATTGACACAAGTCCCTTCTACAAATATTTTTATTTGCCACAGCAAGTCACACAGCCAAGTCTAACTACAAGGGGCTGGATACGGGTAATCATTCCATGTTTTTGAAAGAAAAACTGTTTCAGTTTCAAAAACTGAAAAATGTTGATGAACACCAGTACTTACATTAGACAATGTAAGTACCCCAAGGAGATATTTTTAATTTTCATCCTCTGATTACTAAAAAACCCAATATGTATATTATTTCTTTAAGAAATCAGAAATTTATCTTCTTTCCATGATTATTTTATCCAAAGGCCAAGTTGCTATACATAATGTTTTTAATTTTTGCATTTATTTATACATGAATGTCCAATACTATTTTTGCTCATCATGTACCAATAGATAAGTTCCTATGTTGTCTATTTGGCTGACTAAAACTTTCTTACCTTATCTAGCTAGAGACAGAAAGATTTAAATATAAAGGCTAGCTTGACTTAATTTGTCTGATGTCTGTTTATTGAATTGACCCAGTATGTTCTCTTGATCAATTAGGTTTTCTAAATACAAAAAAAAAAAATTTTAACTATAGCTTATGGAATTTTTAACAAGTATCACATGCAAACATCTATGCTGTCCTGTTCACAATACTTTTCCTAGAATTATGACAAGATTTAGAAGATACTACCTAAAATTCTTTTATCTATGACCTTTTCTGGTCATGCAGTAGAATTTCCATGATCATAAATTGACAAAGAATCAAAATATTCAATTGAAGTAAGAGAGATAACATAACTTTGGTAGATTCACTTGAATGTAGTTTCAAATGACACCTTTTTTTATGAACTAGGTCAATAATTTGCCCTATGATTATCACAGAAAGTAAAAAGAAGTCAAATATATTTCCACTTTTGCGTGGCTGCCTTTAATATATTGGCTTAATACCTGAAATATTTATTGTATATTATTATAATACAAAGTTTCTAAAGAGCCTCTCCCACATATAAATTAACACGTAAATCTATAGCATAATGTTCTTAGCCTAAATAGCCTCCCACCATTCATTTCTCAGAACATAAGATTCTGTCACTTTATCTGTCTCTCACCAAACAGCCATATAGAATTCACATAAGAAACACGTGTATCAACATAAGTAAATTATTTAGAACAGTAAATGGTAATGATAAATAGTGCCATTATTATTATTTTGTGAACCCTGTCACCAAAGTTATGTACAATGCCTGAACAAATTTTATTCCATTGCTGTCACATTCCCTTGAGTGATTCAGAAACTGCTACAATTTAAAAATCATATGGCTTAATTATCTACCTTCCACTAATAGCTGAATTTTCAGATGAAACATTTTATAGACTTAAAAATCAAGTTATTAATCTGAAAACTAAAGAATAACTTCTTTATAGGGTTACCTTGATGATCAAACAATATATGAATATAATCACTTTGTGAAAGATCTAATTCGTACACATTATAGTATTATCATCAATAAACACATTAGTATCCTTAAACTCAAGAGGTTGTGGAGAAATGAATGTCATTACTGTTCATATTCCTCTTTGCTCCCTGCCTTCTATCTTTTTAGGAATTAAATCCCTTCTAATGAACATATGGAAGAAATATGAACTGTAAGACATTCTAAGACTACTGATGGTTAACCATCTTTCATGAAAAAAATCCTCAATATTTGCTCCCGAATCTGCTTGGTCCTGACCCCATAGATTACAGGATTGAGGGCTGGTGGAACAACCACATATAGATTGGCTAAGAGAATGTGGATATATCGAGGGATATTGTGGCCAAAACGATGTGTTAAGAAAGAGAAAAATGCTGGCATGAAAAAAGCTAGGATAACACCAACATGAGAGCCACAGGTATTGAGAGCTTTGAGCCGGGCCTCCCAGGAGGGCAGGCAGAAGACAGCATAGAGTATCCTGAGATAGGAAAGAATAATAAAAATCACATCTAATAATAAAATAAACATATTCCCAAGGCCAAATATTATGTTGACTTTGATGCTGCCACAGGCCAGACGGGCAATACCCATGTGCTCACAGTAAGTGTGAGGGATCATATGGTGCCCACAGAAGGGCAGCCTCAGGAGGAGAAACACCAGTGGAACCACCATGCACAGACTCCGCAGGATGGCAATACCTGCAATGAGGCTGATGATTTTGCTGGTGAGGATCATGGTATATCGAAGGGGCTTACAAATGGCAATGTAGCGGTCAAAGGCCATGGCCACCAACACAATGCTCTCCATGGCAGTGAAGAAATGAATAAAGAACATCTGGGAAAGGCAATTTTCAAAAGATATTTCCCTCAGACTGAACCAGAAGATGCCCAGCATTTTGGGGATGGTGGCTGTAGACAATCCCAGGTCAATGGAATCCAGCATGGCCAGGAAATAATACATGGGTTCATGGAGACTATGCTCAGTCTGAATCACAAACAGGACAGTAGCATTCCCGAGGAGTGCAACAAGGTACACAAAGAAAAAAGGAAATCCAATCCATATGTGTACATATTCTAGCCCTGGGATGCCAAGCAATAGGAAGGAAGAAGGATGGAACTGGGTGTTATTAGGAATGGACATTCTCCCTGTCACTCTTGCTGACTATGCATATCAAATTCAAATGTTGACTTCCCTTCAGTGATTAGTTCTTCATTTCTTTCTTTTTCCAGACTCCTGGTAAAAGGTAAAATAACATTTTAATATTCCTTTTCTCCCATCCAATGTTATCAACATTTTCTGCTATACTTACCTGAATAGCAGATGATTCCAGGAGTGGACTTACTCTTATCCAGATCCTTTCATCCATAAAAGGTTGAATAATAAGAGAAAAGAGTAGAATATCCATCTATAAGGTGAATATTCAGGGTAATAAGTAAAAACAATAAAGGTCTTTGTTCTTTACATCTGGTGGTGTTATACATATTGCAGCTAAGGTACATGAAAAATGCTTTAGCATATATAATCTAATCTAGTCTCCTATTAGGGAACTTA
>NW_012150174.1:13650727-13657653 GCF_000956105.1 Propithecus coquereli
TTTCTTTCTATTTTTAGTAGAGACGGGGTCTCGCTCTTGCTCAGGCTGGTCTCAAACTCCTGAGCTCAAACAATCCGCCCGCCTCGGCCTCCGAGAGTGCTAGGATTACAGGCGTGAGCCACCGCGCCCGGCCACAAATTTACTTTTATTTATGCACCTAAAATTTCTTCACACATATAAATTCTAAGAACACACGTTTGTTCAGCATGTATATTATTAGTAACACAACTTCCATCTTAACTTAGGCTTTCAAAAGCCATCTTCATCCAGAATATTTTGGATCATGAATAAAGATGGGGCAAAAACATTTTGCAAAGGGACTTTTAAATTGAGGGTAAAACTTGGGTTTATAAAGTATTTTAAATTGAAATGATCTTATTATCCATAAAAGATACAAAAATTCAAATTTATTAATGAAGCTGTCTTGGGAATGCCAATCAGGGGTACCTAAAGAGTTTCTAATTTCTTGAATCTACTCTGTTTAAATCCTATCTAACCCTGCTTATGCATGGAAAGGGCATATTATTTTAGATACCCTCGAGATCAGAGTTCAACAAACCTGTCCTCTATCATAGATCTTGATGTTTTTCTGTATGTCCTCTTTTAAGTACTAAATAAAAAAGAATTTATTCAGTGATTTGTCATATAGCGAGTAGCTCAAGTGTCAAATTGTTAGATTTATTTATCCTGAATTAATATTTTAAAACAATCAAGAAAGGAGAAGTTTATTATTTGGTAACTTCCTAAGATGAAACAGTTTTGAAAATAGTGTGGAAATGATAGACTCTGGGAATGGATGTATGGAAATTATGGGAGTTCATATTTGAGTGGTACCCATCAGAGATGGATATATACAAAAAGTGTCATAGCCTCCTTTAACCCAGGATAGGACCAGCATCTAGCAAAGAATGTTGTCCATCTGGGACCTGTTAGAGAAGTTGGGACATTAGATATAAGTTTAGATGAAAATTTGAATGAAATTTGGTCAATGTTCTCACAATGTAGTGAGGGAGACATAAATGAAAAGATGAAATTAGAATAAAATGTTGCATTATGGTAGAAAAATATAGAAAATGCTGTCAGCATGGATTATGACAAAATAAGCTCCATAGAAGAGGTAAAATGGATCAAAGCAAACTATATTTGTACAAAGAATATAGCAAGTTATTCCAGGTGGAGAGAAAATCAAGTAAAAATTGAGAAAAAAATCAAAATTATCAGTGGCCCTACTTTGTAAGGTGAATTCCCATCTAGGACTTGGTCTCTGTGGTCATCTATGTGATCGTCTCCAGATTCTTTAGCTTCATGACTCTACCTTTAAGTCCATAGTGTTTGGGTCACTCTTGAATCCTGCCTAGAGAATGAGTTTGTAGGATTATTATGGTTTTATCCAGTGAGAAATGCTCATTTTATTCTCAACCCTGATTTTCCAGGAGTATTCCTGGAATTGGTGACCTCCTAAGAGCAGAAATAGCCACATTTTCTTTTTTTTTTTCTTTTTTTTCTTTTTTTTTTCTTTTTTTTCTTTTTTTTTTATCAGCAAAGGTCAATATCTTTATTAAGAGGAAATATTAAATTTTCAAAGTTTTAAAAACCATCTCAATGTATCTATTTATTTATTTATTTTTTATTTCAGCATGTGCATTCCCCATAAGCATATACCATTCTATTTTACCAACACATATTCATAGATTCTCAAATCTTTGCCAGATACAGTGACAAGAATGGGCCCCAGTCTCTCCTCTAAGAACATGATTTCTAACATCCTGATATGAACTTATCAAAAAGTAATTTTCTCAATTCTGCATCATGTTAATTATTACTCAACCATATTCCATAGCCTCCACCCACCCACCTACCTTGGCCCACATATCCAAACACTATTTCATGTCCTGAAACTGACAAGGAAAAAGACAATAGATTCTCCACACCAGTAGTTTGCAACCAGGGGTGATTTTGCCCCTAGGGAATATATGACAATGTCTGGAGGTTGTGATTATCACAATCCGAGACAAGTGCTACTGGTATCCAGTGGATAGATGCCAGGGATGTGGCCAAATGTCCTGAAATGCACATCTCCCCCCAGAACAGAATTATCTGGTCCAAAATGTCAATAGCACAGAGGTTGAAAAACCCTGCTGTACACTTTTTAAATCTTATCTCTACCTAATTTCCAGTTCCCTGGCATGGGCTACTATAAAACGACCTGAACTATCCATGTTATTCCGTTTCTCAGCTGCTTTCCTACTTTAGTCTTGAGTCCTATTAAAAACAAAAGAAAACAAAATATATTAATTCTGCCATCATTCACATTATAATTTATTCACTCATGAATTCCTTTGTTCAAAATCATACTTGTTGCTCTCACTTTCTAGGCCTGGCAATGCAGTAGGCACCAGGAAAACATAATCCTTAACCTCTTGATATTCACATTTGGTTCATAGCATATAAAGTGAGAAAAAGCAGCTGATTTAATACAGAGTTTTTGTCAGTGTCTCATCAGTAGTTGCATGTGTAGGATGCAAAGAGATAGAGTGCATGTAGGGCAACGTGTAACCATGATAATTTATGGGTATAAAATTTGAAATGCCCAACACTTGCCTGTGTGTTCTTTCTTCATCCTTTACCAACTCTCTGTATCATATACTTATTTTCCCTCCCCATGTTTATCTTAGTTTAGCATGAACTCATTCCCCATCTCCCACACTATTTCCTATAGCCCTAACCAGTATACACAGCCTTACCATGCTTTCCAAATATCTCTGAGAAGCTGAACTTTGAAAACATAATCTGGTATCTCTGTGGACCCACACCTTCCTAAGCAAGGATAGGTATTTATACTCATACACTATCCCTGCTTCTACTGGAATGGGGACTGTAGTCTCCGAAGATTCTTGGCATAAAATAAGTGATATTCTCTGGAGAGTTCACCTAAGAAACCTCCCTTCCTATACTGGAACTATGGGCCAAGAGTCATCTACTCTCTTTTCCAATGATACATTCTGTATCTTTTCTGCTTTCCAAATTAGAAGTCAAAGCTCCTGCTTAACAACTGGGCAATCGATATGAGTTTTTGTCACCTAGTTCAATGGCATATTCCCTTAGTTTTCCATTGTTGTTCTGTCCACATCCTCCCTGTTATAGCTTAAATCTTGGTATGTCTATAATCCTTTTGCCCTACTCTTCATGAATTATACAGGTGAAAGGCTGCATAACAAAACAGAGATATGCAGGACAAAGATCCTGGCAAGAAGAAAGCTCACTGAGGTAAGCATAACTTCCTACTCACCATATTTCAACTGTTTTTTTAATGACTGTAGGATCAGGGAAGAGGTAAACCACTTAAACACAAGGAAAGTTGCAGAGCTTTGCCAAATTATTACTGCTAGGAGGAAAAAAATGCATCTGGGGATTCAAAAGCAGCCAGGACGTGAGGAAACAAAATCTCACAGTGAAAAGAGGTGCAAAAAAGCAAGCCCAAAAATCTACACCACTCTCCTTGCAGCACCATTTCTTTCATTTAAATCTGCATAAGGCAAATGGAGAAAGCAGATGTAAAGCACAACATAATGTTGGCAATCTTATAGTGCTAAGGAGACAAAAATTAGTACTCAGGACACACCAAGAAGGACAAGGCATGGTAAAATCCTCTGGAAAGCTACATCCCAAAAGTAGATAGAGTCTTACAAAGGTGATGAAATCTGCCAAAGAACAAAATAAATATTTTCTGCAGCAAAATAAATGCATTAAAAGGCTTCTACAGCTTTTCAAACAAGTTATCTGATCTTCAATAAAAAGCTATCAGGCAAACCAAGAAAGCAGGCAAAGAAAATAAAACAGAAAACAGATTCACAAGGCAACTAGATACTGGAAATATCATACAGAGATTTTAGGATTACTGTGATTAACATGTTCAAGAAAATAGATGACAAGACTGAGATTTTCACAAGGGAAGTGGAGTCAATAAGAAGAATCAAAAGGAAATTCTAGAAATAAACAATAATAATAACAAAATAAAAACTTGACATATGATTATAACAGCATATTGGTTATTCTTAAGAAATCTTTTTTTTTTTTTTTTTTTTTTTTTTTTTTTTTTTTTCAGCAAATTATGGGTGTACAGATGTTTAGGGTTAGGTGTGTTGCCCTTGGTTCCCCCCCCACCGAAGTCCGTGTTTCAAATATGTCCATCCTTCGGGTAGTCAATGCGCACTATTCTTAAGAAATCTTAAAACAGGCGTTAGAAAAGTATAAACTGTGGGTCAAATTCATCTCATGGCCTGCTCTTTTTCAGCTAGCAAGCTAAGAATCATTTTTTTTTTTATTTTGTTTTGTTTTGTTTTGTTTTTTTGCATTCAGTAAAGGTTAATGAAGGAGGAAAAGGAGGAGAAGGGCAAGGAGAGAAGGGGAATATGTAACAGATACCACATGTGGCCCACAAAGCCTAAAATATTTACTTACTGTCCTTTTGCAGAAAAAGTTTGCCAACCCCTGATTAGTGAGGTCAAAATACCAGGACAAAACACAGAGAGCAAAAAAATTTAAGCATACACACAAATCCAAAATATATGCCACAGGTTTGGGAGCCATGCCTTGAGTGGAAGATTGATGGACCTTAAGGAGAACAAAGATGAGGGCAGGAAGAAAAGTGAGAAAGACAGAATTGGGAGCTAAAAGGAAGGAATTCTTTTTTATATAGAGATAGAAAGGCTGGCCAAACTGTTTTCTTCAGTAACACAGAAAATAGAAAATTTTCAAAATACACTGGTGGATTTGGCTAAAGAGATTTCCAGGCAGAATGTTGAAAGTCCCAAGTGATTTCTTTTAGTTAGCATAACAAAATTTGGATAGAGAAAAATGAATTAAAAATACGATTATTTCAGTTTCAACCAAAATATAAAAGAAATGTAAAGGAGACATTACTTTCTGGTTTCCAAAATGAAGCCAATTTTCATTCTTAGCTTCTCTTGACTACAAAAATTCCTCAAAATAAGAGATGACCAAAGAACAAATTAAATGTGTGACTGTAAAACTTTTGTTAAGATCTTGGAAAGATTTAAGTTAGTTTCCAATTTATCAATTTATTCTTTTGCTGCTTGTGTTTTGGTGTCATATCTAAGAAACCACTGCCAAATCCAAGGTCATGAAAGTTTATCCCTATGTTTTATTCTAAGATATTTTTAGTTATGGTTCTTATGTTTGAGTCTTTAATTCATTTTTAATTCATTCTTGTGTATGGTGTGAAAAAGTGTCCAACTTCATCCTTTTGATGTGGATATCCAGTTCTTCCAGGACCATTGTTTTTTAATTTCAGAATATTATGGAGGTACAAACATTTTGGTTACATGTAATGCCTTTGCCTCGCCCAAGCCAGGGCTAGAAGTGTGCCCTTCCCTGATATAGTGCACTCTGTCTCCATTAGTTGTGAGTTTACCCACCCCCACCCCCCCAACTGACCATTTTTTGAAGAGACTTTTCTTTCCTACATTAATTATCATGGTCATAGGTATTGGACCATAGATAATCAAATTATTTCTGGACTCTTAACTTCATTCCATTCATCTATATGTCAGTTTTTATGCTAATGTTATCCTGTATTAATTACTATCTCTTTATAGATTGTTTTGAAATTAGAAAGTGTGAGTCCTTCAACTTTGTTCTTTTTCAAGATTTTAACTATTTGGAATTTCTTGCAATTCAATATGAATTTTTAGATATCATTTTACCTTTGTGCAAAAAGGATAGGATTTTAACAGGGATTCTGTAGAATCCTTACATTGCTTTGGGGAATATTAACAATTTAACAATATTGAGTCTTCAACCCATAGACACAGGATGTCTTTACACTTATTTAGTTATTTTATTTCCTCGGCAATATTTTGAGTTTCCATTGTGCAAATCTAGACTTTCTTTAGTTAAATGCATTCCCGAGTATGTTTTTTCCTTTCATGCTATCATAAGGGAATTATTTTATTAATTTACTTTTAGATTATTTACTGATAGTATATAGAGATACAATTGATTTTTGTGTGTTTTTCATGTCCCCTGTAACTTTGCTGAATTTGCTTCTTAATGCATAGGTTTTTTTTCTTGTTTGTTTGTTTTTTATAAAGGCAGCCTCCAAAAGATATTTCCCTGAGACTGAACCAGAAGAGGCCCAGGATTTGGGGGATGGTGGCAATGAATAAGCCAAGGTCAATGGAATTTAACATGGCCAAGAATAGTACATGGGTTCATGGAGACTGTGTTCAGTCTGAATCACAAAAAAGATAGCAGAATTCTCCAGGAGTGCAACAAGAAATGCAAAGAAAAAGGGGAATCCAATCCAGATATGTATATCATCTAGCTCTGGGTTGCCCAGCAGTAGGAATGAAAACGGATGAAATTAAGTATCATTAGGCATAGACATTTTATTCTGCCAGGAATAGCTGATGTGCATCTCAAAGATAATTATTGACTTCCCATTAGTGATTCTTGCTCCACTTTTCACTTTATTCTGGTTCCAGGTAAAATGTAAAATAATATTGTAAATTTTTTTATTCTTTTTTTTTTTAAAAAAAGTAAAATACTCTTCTCTTATTCTGCTAGCCTCATTTAAGCATAAAGTTAGCCTCACTGTTTTGTCACTTTTCCAACTAGAACTTATTACACATGAAGAAGAGGGGAGAAAATCTCTACCTTCCTTATAGAAATTAATAATGAGGAGTCTAGGCAGAAACGGATGAGAAAATAAAATTCCAGGATCTTTGTATCTGGTAGTTTTATACCCATTTTTTTCATAATGTATATGGTGATTTATTTGGTATTTTTGATCTCAACCATTCCCTTATCAGGGGTTCTGTGGACACTAAAGATTGTGTGTGTGTGTGTGTGTGTGTGAGAGAGAGAGAGAGAGAGAGAGAGAGAGAGAGAGAGAGAGAGAGAGA
>NW_012150174.1:13657703-13682576 GCF_000956105.1 Propithecus coquereli
GAGAGAGAGAGAGAGAGAGAGAGAGAGAGAGAGAGAGAGAGAGAGAGACAGACAGAGACAGAGACAGAGACAGAAAATGAGAGAGTGTGTGTGTTCATTTTTATATGCATCAGTAAATACTAGAGGGCCGGGGTCTGACAGCAAAGCAAAAAAATCTGTTGTTGATTCACATGCAATAAAATGCATTAAAAAAGGTCTTGATTTAAAATTTTCATTAAATAACAATAATTGCTGATTTTCCTGATTTCTATATAGATTGTAGTTATCAACCCTGTATTGAATGTGTAGCATGCATATATTTTTCTCCCATTCTGTAGGTTGTCTATTCACTCTAGTGATAGTTTCTTTGGCTGTGCCTAATCTTTTTAATTTGATCATGTCCCATTTATTTATTTTTGTTGATGCTGTGATTGGTTTAGGGGTCTTCATAAATTCTTTACCTAGGCCAATGTCTATAAAAGTTTTTCCAACATTTTCTTCTACAATTATTATGGTTTCATGGCCTTAAGTTTAAGTCTCTTGTCCATCGTGAGTTGATTTTTCTGAGAGGTGAGAGGTGCGGATCCTGTTTCAGTCTTCTACATGTGGCTATCCAATTTTCCCAGCACCGTTTATTGAATAGGGATTCTTTTCCCCAGTGTATATTTTTTCTGCTTTGTCAAATATCAGATGACAATATGAGGATGATTTTTTATCTAGGTTCTCTGTCCTATTCCATTGGTCTATGTCTGTGTTCTTGTGCCAGTACCATGTTGTTTTGGTTACTATAGCCTTGTAGTATACCTTGAAATCTGGTAGATTGATGCCTCCCAATTTATTCTTTTTGCTTAAGATTGCTTTCACTATACAGAGTCTTCTTTGGTTCCATACAAAGCATAGCAGATGAAAAACCATACCATGCTCATGGATCAGCAGAATCAACATTGTTAAAATGTTTATACTAGCCAAAGTGATCTATAGATTCAATGCAATCCCTATTAAAATACCAACATCATTTTCCAAGATCTAGAAAAAATAATTCTGTGCTTCACATGGAAGACCCCAAAAGCAATCACAGCAACAACGAAAATAAATAAATGGTACCTGGTCAAATTAGAAAGCTTCTCTGCACAGTCAAAGAAACTATCATTAGAGCAAACAGACAACCTACACAATGGGAGAAAATATCCCATGCTATACATCTGATAAAGGGCTGATAACTAGAATCTATATAGAACTCAGAAAAATCAACAAACAAAAATCAAACAACCCCATTAAAATGTGAGCAAAAGACATGAACAGAAACTTTTCAAAAGAAAATACACTAAATCTTGGCCAAAAAATGTTCAACATCTCTAATCATCAGAGAAATACAAATCAAAATCACAACGAGATATCACTTAACTCCTATGAGAATGGCTTTTATCAAAAAGTCACAAAACAACAAATGTTGGCACAGATGCAGATAGATAGGAATACTCATACACTGCTGGTGGGACTACAAACTAGTGCTACCTCTGTGGAAAGTAGTATGGTGATACCTCAAAGTAGAACTAGCATTTGACCCAGCAATCCCACTACTGGGTATTTACCCATGGAAAAAAGGCATTCTATAATAAAAATATCTGCACTCAAATGTTTATTGCAGCACAATTCATAATTGCAAAGATGTGGAAACAACCCAAGTGTCCATCAATACATGAGTAGATTAGTAAAATGTGGTACATGTATTCCATGGAGTACTACTCAGCCACAAAAGATGGCGAACTACTTCTTGTACTATCCTGGATGGAGCTGGAGCCCATTCTTCTAAGCAAAATATTACAAGAATGGAAAAACAAACACCACATGTACTCACCATTAAATTGGTACTAATCAATCAAAATTTATATGCACATATGGAAGTAATGTTTATCAGGTGTCGGGCAGGTGTGAGGGGAGGAGGAGAGGATAGGTAACTCACACCTAACAGGTGCAGTGCATGCTGTCTGGAGGTAGGCATACTTTAGCTCTGACTTGGATGGAACAAAGGCAATTTATGTAACCAAAGGGTTTATACCCCTGTTATATTCTGAAAATTTTTAAAAATGAATAAAAAATAAATAAATAAACTTCTTAAGATGGTATGGTACTCCTGAATTACTCTTCAACACCGTCTCTTGCTACTCACTCTTTCCTTCACTTCACTCCAGGCATGTACTTTATGCTATTCCTCAATTCTAAACTCATTTTTATCCCAGAGATTTTGCTTTTTCTACTCATACAATCTAGTACACTCTTCTCTGTTATCTTCAAAAGTCTTGTTCCTTCACTTCCTTGATGAATGAAATTGTAGATGATACAAATGAAAAAATATCCCATGCTCATGATTCAAAAAAATAAATCATTAAAATGACCACTCTGCCCAAAGCAATCTACAGATTCAATGCAATCCCTAACAAAATACCATTATCATTTTTCACAGAAAAAAAATCCTAAAATTCATATGGAACAAAAAAAAGAGTCTGAATAGCCAAAGCAACCCTAAGTAAAAAGATAAAGGGAACTCTTATGTATAGTTATGAAATGTAAATTAGTACAACCTCTATGGAAAGTGATATTGAGATTTCTCAAATAACTAAAAATAGAACTACCATTCAATGCAGTAATTCCACTACTGGGTATCTACTAAAGGAAAATGAATCATTATATCAAAAGATACCTCCACTTGTATGTTTATTCCCACATTATTCACAATAGCAAAAATGTGAAATCAACCCAAGTGGCAATCAACAGATGATTGGATTCAAAAATTATGGTATGCATACACAATGGAATACTTTTCAGCCACAAAAAAATGAAATCATGTCTTTTGCAACAACATGGATGGAAATGGAGTCCATTGTCTTAAGTGAAACAAGTCAGACACAGAAAAACAAATATCACATGTTCTCACTTATAAGTAGGAGCTAAATAACGTGTGCACATGGAGGTAGAGTGTGGAATGATAGATAATGGAGACTGGGAAGGGTAGGAGTGTGGGAGGGGGATGGATGATGAGAAATTACTTAATGAGTAAAATGTACATGACTTGGGTAATGGATACTCTAAAAGCCCTGAATCAACCAATAGGCAATCCATGCATGTAACAAAATTATACTTATACCCCATAAATTTATACAAATAAAAATAAAAGAAAGTGCATTCAAACTGATACATACAATGCATTCAATCCATACTTGCCAATTAAATTGTCATTTACACTTTCCCCTCTGTGAGTATACAAACACACACACACAAAAAAAAAACCCAGAGTTTTTAAACTATTAAAACTATTTAATTAGAGACAGAAACACAAAGCAAAATTAGAAGATATTGAAACAAAAACAAAAATGGATATATTTTAGGTTTGTCTGGGATAATTCTCTGAATGTGTTTGTGAAAGAATATGTATCTAACAATTCACTCTTATAATCCTTCTAAATTCCATCCAGGTTCTTACCCACATTCATCCAGGTTTCTCTCTACCATATTCCGTGGTGTCCCTTTTCTTTTCCCTATTTCCTGCTGTTCCCTCAGATCTGGGCTTTTTATATGTCCAAATCCCCCATCCATCTTTGTCCATTTAGCATCCTTTACAATACACTCACCTGCCTTACCATGGTCTGAGAATTTTCTCTGGGAAAGGAACCATCAAGTACTTCCAAAGCTTTCCAGCCTAAATTCTGCCAGTAATTACCCACCCTGTGTCATTGCTGTGGTCCTGAGAAGGAAAAATTACTATGACAACTATTATAGAACTTCACTGAGAGCCAAAGAAGGGAGAGCCTCCATGTATTCATTCCCTGGAATCTACCATAGAAAAATAGAAATTGAGCCTAGATCCTTGTACATCAGAGTATTTGGAGACAGACCAGGATGTAACAGTCCAGAAATGCCATCGAGGTTCCCTGTTCCATAACATGAGCTTCAGCATTGGCCTCTGTCAATTTGACTGGCAACTTTATCCTTTTTCCTCCCAAGGTAGCCACTGTACCACTTGGGATTCTTAGTAACTGCACCAGGTCTGGTTTTAATACATTTCCCTTTTGAAGGAGCCCAAAAGAAAATGACATAAATTAAACTGTCAGCTCAACTCCTCATTCTTGGAATAATTCTTGGTACATTCCCTGCTTCCAAGAACAGAGAGTGCTCCATTATTTCATGGTGTCTTCGGGTAGCAGGCAAAAGCCATTCCTGCACAGTACATTCTGCCCTTATCTGCTCACCCAGTGAGTGCCCTAATGACTGCTTTCTCCCTGAATCACAGCTAAATTTAAGTATCTTTGCTTTATAGTTCTCAACATGCCAGCTGTGTGATCTACTGCCTAATATTGTATCTTAACTGTGTAAATGGCAGAGCAAGAATAAAGAGCATATATTCAAAATCTTCTAAAACCATCTGTCTCCAAATTCTTTCTGAGTCCTCTATGAATGGAACAACTTTGAAATCCGCAGAGGGAAAAACATATTTCTCAGCACTACTTTAGGGTCAACTTAGTATAATTTCTTCTTTCCCAATGTAAATAAGTTAAAGACAATTGACTATGTACGTTTCTGTTATTCAAAAATCCATACATAGTACATAGTAGAAGTATATATATATATACACACACATATATATAAAATTAATGTACTATATAAGTAATATTAATATAAGTAAACAAAACAAATTAATAATATGTTTATTAATGCACATGCCATGTGTAGACTTTATTATTTCCCTTTTCCTTTATATCAACTTCTAATTTCATGACTATACCTGCTTCTCTATGTTCATGGGGGGAATTATAGTAACCACTGAGTAGGACTAAGATGAGCACAAAATGAGTGTAGGTGTGTAAAGTATATTTTCCATATACAGTGCATTTATATAATCCTATATTCAGGTAAGCTGTTATTATTATTTTTAAAAATCCTAGAAGCCATTTATGCTGTTTGTAATCTTCTGAAAAATAGCAAAGTTATTCTGTAGCTGTTCAACTCTTGACCACCCTGGAATAAGAGAAACTGATGAAAACCTGGAGTAAAACTATTTGGCTAAAATCATTACTTCTTACTAAACATGGAATATGAATAAAACACTTAACTTTCCCAAACATCAATATGTTCATTGAAAAAGTGGGAAAAGTAATATTATTCTTTATAGGACTAACTTAAAGATCCAGCATAGAAATAAAAGAACTTGGAAGAGTAAAATTTTATGCAAATTCTAATATTCTTACTATTACATTTAAAGACAAAAGCTTCATTTCACAGGTAAACAATGTCATTGGTTGCAACACTCCAATCTGCCTTCGTTCTTTCTACTGGATTAGGTATAAGATAACTTTACTTTTTAACAATGGAAAAAACATGAATTCTAAGTAAGCCCTTCCAACCTCCAAATGGTTACCGATCTGTCTTGAGGAAAATCTTCAGCACTCGCTCCCGAATCTGCTTGGTCCTGACCCCATAGATTACAGGATTGAGAGCTGGTGGAACAACCACATATAGGTTGGCTAAGAAAATGTGTATATATTGAGGGATATTATGACCAAAACGGTGTGTGAAGAAAGAGAAAAATGCTGGTGTGAAAAAGGCTAAGATAACACCTATGTGGGAGCCACAGGTGTTGATAGCTTTGAGTCGAGCTTCCCAGGAAGGCAGGCAGAAAACTGCATGGAGGATTCTAACATAGGAAACAATAATAAGGAACACATCCAATAATAAGAGAGAAATGCTGCCAAGGCCAAACATAACGTTCACTTTGATGCTGGCACAGGCCAGACGGGCAATACCCATGTGCTCACAGTAAGTGTGAGGGATCATATGGTGCCCACAGAAGGGCAGCCTCAGGAGCAGAAACACCAGTGGAACCACCATGTATAGGCTCCTCAGGATGGCAATACCTGCAATGAGGCTGATGATTTTGCTGGTAAGGATCATGGTGTACTGAAGGGGTTTGCAAATGGCAATGTAGTGGTCAAAAGCCATGGCCACCAACCCAATGCTCTCCATGACGGTGAAGAAGTGGATGAAGAACATCTGAGAGAGGCAGCCTCTAAAAGATATTTCCCTGAGACTGAACCAGAAGATGTCCAGCATTTTCGGGATGGTGGCCGTAGACAAGCCCAGATCAATGGAATCCAACATGGCCAAGAAGTAGTACATGGGTTCATGGAGACTGTGCTCAGTCTGGATGACAAACAAGATAGCAGCATTTCCCAGGAGTGCAACAAGATACACAAACAAGAAAGGGAATCCAATCCAGACGTGCACATCTTCTAGCCCTGGGATGCCCAGCAGTAGGAATGAGGGAGGATGGAACTGGGTGTCATTAGGCATAGACATTCTTTCTGTCACAAATATCATTGTGCATACCAGAAGCAATTATTGACTTTCCACTAGTGATTCTTGTGTCCACTTCTCCTATTGTCCAAATTCCTAGTCAAATGCAAATAACATTTTAATCTTCATTTATTCCTATCCATGACGAAGGTAAAATACTCTCCTCAGTTTCTGTAAGCCTCTCCTGAGCATCATATGGTAGCAGGAATAGAACCAGCCTTAGTCTACTGCCCCTTTACCTAATAACAAAGACTTATATAAAGAAGAGATGGGCAACCTCCGTGGAAAAGAATTTGGGGATACCTCAAAGAGCTAAAAAGAGAAATACCATTCAATCCAGCAATAGCACTATTAGGCATCTACCCAAAAGAGCAAAAGATATTCTATAATAAAGACATCTGCACCCAAATGTTTATGGCAGCACAATTCACTATTGCAAGGATGTGGAAACAACCCAAGTGCCCATCAATTCATGAGTGGATTATTAAAATTTGGTATATGTATACAATGGAATATTACTCAATTATAAGAAATGACAGTGATCTAGCACCTCTTATACTTTCCTGGATTGAACTTGAGTCCATTATCCAAAGTGAGGTATCACAAGATCAGAAGAATGGGCTCCACTTGTACTCGCCATCAAATTGGCACTAACTGATTAACACTATGGTGCTCACACAGTAGTAATAATCTCCAGGGATTAGAGGGTTGAGGGGAGTAAACTCACAACTAATGGATGCTGTGAGCACTGTAGAGGGGAAGGGCATGCCTCTAACCCTCGCTTGGGTGAGGCAAAGACATAAAATGTAACCATAATGTTTGTACCCACATAATCTCCTGAAAAAAAAATATATATATATATATTTAAAGCAAATAACTTTAAATTACAAAAAAAATTAATAAATAATAAAAAAATAAAGAAGAGATGGCAGAACAATGTCATCTGCCTACTACAAATTCAAAATCTGGAATATAGCCAGGAATAAATGGGGAAAACAAAGTTCCAGGGCCTGTGTATATGGTAGTGTTACACTCATTTTGCTTAATAGTCATGGTAATTTCTTTGGTACTTGTAATTTCCTCTATTTAAAAAACTAAAAACCCTGAAATGTCTTGTGCATAATCCTGTTTATGTATGGTTATCCATTTTATGAGTGTTCGTG
Organism: Propithecus coquereli; assembly: GCF_000956105.1. NCBI lineage: Eukaryota > Metazoa > Chordata > Mammalia > Primates > Indriidae > Propithecus > Propithecus coquereli. Next base: position 13,665,194 of record NW_012150174.1, read on the forward strand.
AATACTAGATGATCTACTTCTGAGAGTACAAGAAAAAATTTATCTTTGTTCATATGCATGAAAAAGGTCTGCCACGTAACAGATCTCAATTTAAAATTTCCACAAATAGACAAATTGATTTAGAAGTGAAAGAATGGCAGGTAATTTAAATTTTATAGTTCAGAAAATAAATAATTTCATTCCCATCCTACTTGTTTTTGAGAAAAGAAGCACCCATTGGATTTAGAAAATGGATAAAAACAAAGAGAGGCAGAACTTGACAGTATTTTGCAGTTATAATGAAACATGAATTGAGAGATTATTTTAATCTAGATAAGCCTATCATTTGGAGAGTACATAAATAAACACATGCATTAAAAAATCCAACCAGAGAGAGGTCAAATTTTGTGGGGCAGACTAAATATTCTGGGGTGTACAATTTCCAAATATACCCATGGGGAGAAAGCAGAATAATTTTAGACACCCTATCGTTTAGTTGCTAAACAGATTCTGTTCCAACTCTTATGTCTTTATGGATGACTCTATTATAGTAAATTCTGAACTTACTTATAGTAAATTAAAAATCTGAAGCAAATACGGGAGAAGTGCAATATTGTGCAACTTATTTGGGAAAAGCTAGTTTTAAAGATAATGTGGAATTGGTTGAATGTGATGTGGCACTGGCACAGAAATCTTAGACTCAAACTTAAGGATACTTGTATGTTGGAGGAAGTCAGAGTTGAGATGCACCCAGAATGGATAAAGGTTAATACTTTAAACCCATAATAACACAAAAGCCTTGCTAATAACAGTGCCCATTTGAAGCCTATGAAGAATAGCAAAAATGAGAGATAATTTGATAATTTGGGGAATCATTACAGGAAGAGAGTGTGTGTGTGTGTGTGTGTGTGTGTGTGTGTGTCAGTGTGTAAACTTGGAATGCTGGGCAGGGAAGGAAAAAGTTGAAGTTTTCGGTTTTGCCATGTGAAACTGTCAGAGATAAAGGTGTAAATCTGTTTTTCATTAGTGGAGAATACACAAAGTAGGTAGAGATATACCTTTCACAATTTTTCACAATTTATTTCATCATATTTCAGAGGCTCTCTCTGTACCAGTGTTGATCAGGAAATTTGAATAGAACATTTAATAAAACTGGTTACATACCCTCAAGGAGACCACTTGTAATAAAAAAGATAAAATTCTAAAGATGAAATTTAAAAATTGTACTGCAAGTGCTATGGTAGAAGTATGCACAGGGTAGTTTAATGTAGAGGTGAGTCAAGAAAAATTCGGTGGAGGAGGTTTTATGCTAAGACTCACAGAAAGGAAATTTTATTCTAGATGGAATAAAGATCAGGGAGAAAGTGGGTAAAAAAGGAAACATAGTGACCAGTCAAGACATAAAAAAAGGAATCAGTTATCCTCTCAATGACCAATGACCATATCCAGAGATTCAGTATACTGATGACCAGACTGACTCTTAATTCCCTGGTACTTTGGTAATGCTGAGAGGATCCATACAGCAAAAACCAAGAAAATAAAATATGCCTACATCCTAAGGAAATCAACTTATCCCACTCATCTCTGTGGATTTTACAGTAGGGCTTGAAAATTAGTGCTTCCCTTCTCTCTGGGACATGATTTATAAATCTGTAAACATTGGTCAAAGAAACCAGTCACTTAATGATTCTATAAAAGTATACTATTATTTCAACATATATTCATATAGCTTCCAATCTCTACTGGGTTCCAAAAATAAGACTGTGTCCCAGCCCCTCATTTGATCCCCTAATAGGAAGTTGCCGTACGGGATTACATTCAGCTATCTAGTAGCCATTTCTTCAATGTGTCATCTTCTTACTCTACCCTATTCCATCAACCTCCACCACACTCCACATATCCATATGCCCGCATCCTAGTTCTGATGAGCATGACAAATGATAATGTACACCTTTTTCTCTCATCTTTACCTAATGTCACAGTCTCATGGCCATTCTGCTATCGTGCAACATTATTCCCATTCTCAGACACTTCATCACTCTAGCCCTGGGTCCTATTTTCATAAAAGTCTATTCCTCAGGGCTATGTTTCATGATTCATTTATTCATGAATTAATTGATTCAAAAATGTATTTTTGATCACCTTTACCATACTTGGAACAGTCCTAGAAAATAGAAAATCTAGTCCTTTCTCTCTCACTATTCATATGTGTGCATGTGTACACTGGGTCAGAAACAATAGCTAAATTGATACAAGATATATTGGTACAATTCCTTTTTCATTAGCTTTCACCCTTTTGGGTGGTCATAGGTAAATGTAGATAAAAGTCTAGCCTCAGGAATTTGTAAGTATGACTGTGTATTCCTTCTTCATCTTGTTATTATACTTTCACCTTTCCTTCATCTCTCCATACTAGCTTGGCATAAACTCTTTTTCCATCCCTCTTGCTATTTGTCACAGCCTAACCACTATATAACTTACCTTGATCTCAAATCTCTAAAACACATCCCTTAGCATATTCTTAAGGAACACCATTTATTATGCCAAATAGAAAATGCATATACTTTCCTTGCAGTCTCACTTCCCCTGGAATGGGGACCCTAGTATCTTGGAGACCTTGATATAGTTTGGTTAATAGGCTCTGGAGAATTCTTCTCAATCTCTTTCTCCTTATACTGAGACAACAGGGAAAGAGTTTACCACTACCTTGGAGACTTTGATGTAGTTCAATTAACAGACTCTGGAGAATTCTTCTTCTTAATTTCTTTCTCCTTATATTGAGGATAATAGAACAAGAGTTTATTGCTGTTCTCTTGCTTTTCCAAAACTTTCCACTCCTTTTCTTACACTGATAGAGTATATTTACTTTCTCACTTGCAAAGTAAATTGCTAAGCTCCTGATAAATACCTGGGGTTTTGTCCTTATCCTTTTATCCCATCTTCTTTATTTCTCCCTCCCTCCCTCCCTCCCTCTCTCTCTCTCTCTCTCTCTCTCTCTCTCTCTCTCTCTCCAAACTCCTCTCCCTAGTCCAAACAAAATATTTAATTTTCCCATTTAAAAACATCCTTGATAGAGTTTCTCATGGATTCAATCTCTAGTTATCTATTAAATTGTATATAAACAGAACATTTTCAATTCATCCATCCATTAATGGACACTTGATGGCAGCTTCCCAGAAATCTCTTCTCATAGAGTTCATATTTATTTGACCTGACTCAAAGCTCACTCATCGTGAACAAGATTTTTGTCAAGCTATTAGTCAAAAATAATAAGCAAAATAATGTTTAACATCACAGCTCCCAGAAGCAAGAATAACAGCTGGAGCTAACAAGATGCGGACTAAAAAATTCAAAAGGAAAAATTGGGGAATGAATTGATCACGGAAGATTTCTCAAAGCTCTGAAATGTTCCTGAGAAGCTAAAAAGTTCCACACAAGTACATGACTATGAAAATATCTAGGAAAGACCTAAGAAGGCCCTAATCTGTCCCCACTGGCTGATCTTGAGGAAATAACACTAAAATATAGAATGTGATTGATTATACAAGAAAATGTCTGGTGCATTCAACAAATCATTTTCACAAACAGACATATACATACAAAAAGAGAGACACAAACATAGTGGAGTTTTAATATTATGTGGCAGAATATACATATTTTTCAATAACAAAAAACAGAATACTCCTTATGAATATAGATGGAAAATCCCCAATAAAATACTAGCAAACCATATCCACCAACATGTTAAAGAATTATACACCATGACCAAATGTGATTTATTTCAGGAATGTAAGAGTATTATGATAAAGAACAATCAATCAAGGCAATAAACCCCATTAATAGAAAGAAAGAAAAAATCATCATCTCAGTTGATGCAGCAAAATCATATGACAAAATTCAATACACTTTCATGATAAGAACACTCAGAAAACTAGGAATAAAAGGAAACTTCCTCATACACAAGACATTTATGAAAAACTCACAGGTCCTATCATATTCAATAGTGAATCCTCAAAGGAGAAAGTAAACTTTCCCCCTAAGATCATGAGCAAGACAAGGATGTTTGCTTTTACTACTGCTGTTTAACATTATACTGGAAGTTCTAGCCAGAGCAATTGGGCAAGAAAAAGAAGTAAAAGCCATTTAAATTTTTAACTATCTATTTTTAGATGACATCATCTCTAATACATAGAAAATATATAAGGGAACTAAATGATGCGTGTACATGGGCACAGAAAGATGTAAAGGACATTGGAAACTAAAGAAGCAGGGAGGGTGAGAGCGAGATGAGGGATAAAAACTTACCTATTGGGTACAATGAATATTATTGCCCTGATGGTGGGCACACTGAAAGCCCTGACTTCAGCATTATATAGTGTACCCACATAACAAAAACTTTTGCACCCCCTTAATATTTTGAAATTAAAAAAGTAAATAAATAAAAAAGAAAATTATAAAGAATTCACAAAAAATCTATTACAGCTAATAAACAAATAGTAAATTTTCACAATACAAAAGTGACATACAGACATCAGTTGTATTTTGCTGAATATTGCTGAAAAAATTTAAAGAAGGTCTAAATAAATAGAAAAACATTTTATGTTCATGGATTGAGAGATTTAATACTATTAAGATGGCAGTTCTCCCCAAAGTGATCTATACATTATGTATAATCCCTATTAAAATCTCAATGTCTTTTTTTTTACAGAAAAGAGAAAGCTGATCCTAAAATTCACATAGACTATCAAAGGCCCTAGAATAATCACAACAATGTGAAAATAAAACAACAAAGTTTAAGGACTCATTTCCTTATTTTAAAACTTACTACAAAGCTATAGTACTCAAAACAGTATGGTTCTGGCATAAGAATAAACATACAAATCAATGAAATAGAATTGAGAGTTAAGAAATAATCCTGTATATTTATGGTCTATTGATTTTTGACAAAGATGTCATGATTATTCAATGGGTGAAAAATAGTCTTTTCAGCAAATGGTGCTGACTTTTGCACAGCACTGTGGCTATAATTAATAATAATGTATATTTCAAAATTGCTACAAGAAATGACTTTAAATGTCACCACAAAGAAATGATAAATATTTGAGGTGATGGATATGCTAATAAGCCTAACTTAATCATTCCACAATGTATACATGTATCAAAACATCACATTGTACTCCATAACATATAGATTTATTATTTGTCAATGAAAAATAAACCAAAATTTTTTTTAAATGGTGCCTGGACAACTGGATGTCCACATAGACAAGAATGAAGTTGGACCCTTAACTCACACTATATACAAAATTAAATTAAAATGGATAAAAGACCTAAATATAACTAAAACAATGAAGCTCTTAGAATAAAACATAGGGGTAAATTATGACCTTGGATTTGGTTTCTTATGGAGGACAACAAAAACAAAGCAATGAAAGAAAAAAATAAATAAATTTAACTTCAGGATTAAAAACTTCTGTGAAACAAATTTAACTATCTACAGAGTGAAAAAACAACTCATAGGATGGGAGAAAATATTTTAAAATCATATAACTGATAATAGTCTAGGATCCAGAATATATATAAAGAAGAACTCGTAAAACTCAACAATGAAAAAATAAACAGTTTAATCAAAAATGGGCAAATGGCTTCAATAGACATTTCTCTAAAGATGTACAAATGTCCAATGTGCCCATGAAAAGATGCTCAATATCATTTAGTCACAAGGAAAATAAAAATCAAAAACACAATGAGATATCACTTGACACTGACTAAGATGGCTGTAATTTTTAAAAATGGAAAATAAGTGTTGGAAAGGATGTGAGAAATGGGAACCTTTATACAATGCTGATGAGAATATAGATTGATGCAGTCACTATGGAAAACCATTTGGCACTTCATCAGAAAGTTAAATATAGAATTACCATAAGACCCAAAAATTTCACTTCTTGGTATGTACCAATGATATATACCCAAAAGAATTGGAAACAGGTGTTCAAACATAAACTTATACAAGAATGTTCATACCAATACTATTGATGATAGCTAAAAGATGGAAACAACCCAAATATCTATCAACTGATGAGTATAGAAACAAAATGTGATACATATGTATAATGGAATATTATTTAGCCATAAAAAGTAATGAGGTACTAATACATGTTACAATATGGATACAATTTGAAATCATTATGCTAAGTGGAAGAAGCCAGATAAAAAGACTATATATTGCTTGATTCCATTTATAGGAAATATCCAGAATAAATTAATAGAGAAAATGCATAGAAATAGAAAGCAATTTAGTAGTTTTTAGGGCCTGGAAAAAGAGAAGAATTGGGGAATAACTGTTTAATTGGTACAGGATTCACTTTTAAAGCTAGATAATGGTGATAGTTGCACAATATTGATAATATAAAAAGTGCCACTGAATTGTAAATTTTAACATGTTAAAGATTTTAAAATTGTAAATTTTATGTTATATGTATTTTGGCACAATAAAAAAAAGTTGATGGTTATATAGATGCCCAACAGAACTCAAAGGATTAGTCCAAGCAATTCATAGACTGATAGAGAGAAGGATAAGTAAGAAAAAGGAGGAAAAAAGATAAAATGGGACCTGTCACAAATATTATGTGAATAGCAAGAACTAGCTATTGACCATTTGACCAAATAGTGGGCAGAAATTCACTGAGCTTTCCCTAGAGCTCCTTTGCAGCTGATGCAATGACAAAGGGGAATTTCTATTCACTGTAATCTCAATGCCCCAGACTCTGGCATCTGGAGACTTTATTACAAATCTACCATCCCAGCACAAACACACAAAGACATTTTGTTAACATCTTTCAGAGTGCATTGAGGCTCTATTCTAAGCCATTTATATTTATTTCAAAAAGTGAATGCACAGTTGTTACATGACTAGAGAAAGAGGAAGGAATGTTGGTAAGTGTTTGTGATAAGTGTGTGTAATGTGTGCTTAAGACTGGAATTTGAATTCACAGACATTGAGTTAAGACCTAGAGAATTTGGGTAGGGAATAAAATGGCATATATCAGTGGTCTAGGAAGAGGTAGAAGGATGAATAAAATGGGAAGAAATTGGAGAGAAAAATATTTTCTGTACACCTATACTCTTTCAGGCATATATGACCTCATTTATACCACCCTTAATAATATGAGGTATATAGTACTATGTTTATTTCTAATGAAACTCTAACTCAGACCTGATATAACTTACCTAAGGTCACAAAGGCAGTCAGAATGAAATAAGAAGTCTATCCCATGCCACAATGCCAATAATATTAAATTCTCCGTGCTTTTGCTTCTTTTTCCTGCACATCTCTCCCTTACAGTGATATAGCGAGTGATACACAAAGTTATATGAAAGCCATAGTGGGCAAAGAAAGATAGAATAATGAGCTTGAACTCCTTTACACTTAGAGTGACTGCACATGTACCCTGATAGAGAAAAGGATACAATATGGTGATCAGCTGTTGGTCTTCATGCTTCACAGGAATTAAAATGAATTCAAATTTAATTATTGGGAGACCTAGATTTATAATTTAGGGCAAGGCCCAAGATGAGGCATGAGGTAAAAATTTTAGATACAGTAGTAGTAAAGTATATCTTTGGGACTAAATAAACAAATATAATAAAGAATTTGGCTTTGCCCAAAGAGAGGTCTGGCATTTCTTTTGGTTTCTGGGAGGTAATCTACACCATACCTGATAGGAGTGTCTTTGTTTATAGTAAGGACTAGCCATACCAGATCACAGGGTAGGGGCTGGCCATGCCATAAATACCAACAATATGACTTAGGATTTGGGGCTTTGGGTCATGTGACATCAATGGATCTGGAGACTGAGTTCAACCACATGTGCAATCAATCAAGCAAGCAATCATCCTATGTAATGAAATCATAAGAAAAATTCTGGACACCAAAGCTTGCGTGAGCTTCCCTGGTTGGCAATGTGACTCTTCGCATATTGTCACACGTTAATGCCAGGAGGGTAATGCATCCTGACTCTATGAGAGGACAACAGATGCTTCACATTTGGAAACTTCACAGACTCTTCCCTAAGCATCTCTTCCTTTGTCTGATTTTGGTCTGTATCCTTTTCCTGTAATAAACTGTAGCCATGAGCATAATAGCTTTCAGTAAGTTCTATCAGTCCTTCTAGGGAATTACTGAACCTGGGAGTAGTTTTGGAAAATCCCTGAAATTGTAGTTAATGTCAGAAGTGAGGTCAATCTTGGGAATTGCCCCCTCAAACGTTGCAGTGTAGCTAGCTCCAAGCAGCAGATCTGATCTGATGTTACATTTTTTAAAACTGTTACAGAAGTCAACAGGCTTTTGAAAAACAACTTCATATGGGGATAAAAATTTACAGGTCATCAGTTTCCCTTGAAAATTTCTCTTATATTCTCACTTGGAGATATCTTACTTCTAGATACTAAGACCCTAAAAAATATCTGGATCTGCTTATGGACTTTCAGTTCTGTTCCACTCTTTTTCTACTTTGGTTTTGCCACTAACACACTGCTATGGTCATCACAGCTGTATAGGAAGTCTCAATATCTGATAGTGTAAATCCTGCAGATTTACTCTTCTTTGAGAAAGTTTTAACTATTTTCAATCCTTTTATTCTTCCCCAAATCTTACTTTTCTTTCTCTCTTACTACTTCCATTAGCAAGTATTGCAAAGACAGATTCAGATTAATGTCACATAGCTGAATTTTGAACTGGTTTCAGATCTTGACTCTTTTGCTTATTCGCTTTGTAAACAATGTAAACATTTAACTTATCAAAATCTTTCTCTTACATAAACCCAGATACCAGCAGAACTTGTGTCATAGAATTGTAGGGAGAACTAAATGAGATAATATATTCAAATAATGGTAGGCACAATGTTTGAAAAAAATAGTTATCTATTTAATGATAGCTATCATTATTGTGGTGGTTGATATTATTATTGATTTATTATTACCTCATAGTGTCTACTTCTTAAGGAAGAGGGGAGTAAGTTCATTTATGTACTCTTAACTTATAATTTTAGAAGAGATATCATTAGCTTCTATTTGGCATCTCAGCCATTCACACTTAGAGTGCAGGTGAGGAGTGATCCTAGGATTACTTACGGAGAGCTGAAAGAAGGAAAAAGAATCAAAGACCTCTACAGAAACATTTCCATAATATGAATTCTTTATTTGAGTACTTTTTATTTTTAATTGTTTTAGATCTCAATTAAGTCCGGATGGAACGCCAAATGAAAACTGGCAACAACCTTTAAAACCATGGCCACCATCAGCCTGCCGAAGAATGTTTTCTCCCAATATCACTGAGCTGCACCCCTCTTCATTCCTGTTGTTAGGGATTCCAGGACTGGAAACTGCACAAATCTGGCTTGGCTTTCCCTTCTGTGTTCTGTATCTGATTGCTCTCATTGGAAATCTTATGATTCTGTTTGTGATCTTGACTAATAATAACCTTCACCAACCCATGTTCTACTTTCTGGCCATGCTGTCAGTGATTGACCTGAGTCTCTCTACTGCTACCATCCCCAAAATGCTGGGCATTTTCTGGTTCAACCTTCAGGAGCTGTGCTTTGGGTGCTGTGTTTCTCAAGTATTTTTTATCCATTTTTTTACAGTCATGGAGAGCATTGTACTTCTTGCCATGGGCTTTGATCGGTATGTGGCTATTTGCAACCCCCTCAGGTACACTATGATCATCACCAACAAAGTTATTGGTGTGATTTCTGTGGCTGTAGTTCTAAGAAGCTTATGCATGATTGCTCCTATCATTTTTCTCCTCGTGAGGCTGCCTTACTGTGGACATAGAATTATCCCTCATACCTATTGTGAGCACATGGGAGTGGCACGTCTGGCTTGTGCCAGCATCAGTGCCAATGTCTATTATGGTCTTGGGAATATTTCTATCTTGTTTACGGATGTGCTTCTTATCATTATCTCCTATGCTAGGATTTTATTCACTGTCTTCCACCTCCCTTCCCAAGATGCCCGCCTGAAGGCTCTTAATACCTGTAGCTCCCATATCTGTGTCATCTTGGCCTTCTTTGGCCCAGCTCTCTTCTCTTTCCTCACTCATCGCTTTGGTCACAGCATTCCCCAATATATCCATATCCTCCTGGCTAATCTCTATGTCGTCATCCCTCCTGCCCTCAACCCAGTCATTTATGGGATCAGGACCAAGCAGATCAAGGAGTGGGTGAAGAGTCTCTTTGCTAAACAAAGATTGAATGAGAGGTAATATATTCAGGTTATAAAAGTCCCCAAAAGACTAAAATTATGATAAAAATAATAAATAAATTACTTTCACTAAAGTTGTTCATCAATTACATATATGAACATGTATTTGAATATCTGTAAGAAATATTGGCAGCAATTGTTGGAGGCATGTGTTTGTGTCTGAGTGTATACTTGCAATGATATTATCTGTTGACCCCTCATACAGAATATGCCATACAAAAGTAAGTTTTAAGGAGGAGCATTTTATTTATATTTATTTTTTATTTTTTATTTCACAATATTATGGATATCTCAAAGAGCTAAAAATGAAGGAGTACTTTAATTCACAAAAGAAAGAACTTTTTATTAGAACTGTCTGGTATTTTAGATCTCTTTCAGGTAGTAATAATATTTCTTTCACAGAGATATTCAAATAGAGGTCATATGGCCACTGACAGGAGTACTGGCATGTGGGTAGCAATAATGCAAAAAGAGAGGAGGTACCAAATGTGAGATATAGGGAAGAGACATAAGAAGATTTAGCCACACACTAGAGAAAGAAAACAAGAATGTTTATTTATTTTGTTTATTATTTTTTTTAATCTGGATGACTTTGGTCGAGCATTAAAATATGTGAAAAGAAAAACAAAGAAAATTACTCATGAATTTCGAAAAACACAAACATAGAAAACAGAGCGGAAACAGAAATCAGATTATAAAGAAACTTCAAAATGGTTTTCAAAAATGGCAATAGAAAAGAAAGCATGGTAATTTAAAGTAAAGGACATTTAAAGAATTGAATGACCTGAGTAGAATATCACGCAGAGATAAGGTCAAACTTGATTTTGAAAGTTACCATAGCAATCATTTCACCCAATTCTATGACATTCCTAGTGATTTTTACTAATTTAACATATAAAATAAATATTTGCGGCCAGGCGCGGTGGCTCATGCCTGTAATCCTAGATCTCTGGGAGGCCGAGGCTGGCGGATTGTTTGAGCTCAGGAGTTCGAAACCAGCCTGAGCAAGAGCGAGACCCCGTCTCTACTAAAATTAGAAAGAAATTAATCGGACAACTAAAAATATATAGAAAAAATTAGCGGGCATGGTGGCGCATGCCTGTAGTCCCAGCTACTCAGGAGGCTGAGGCAGAAGGATCGCTTGAGCCCAGGAGTTTGAGGTTGCTGTGAGCTAGGCTGACGCCGCAGCACTCACTCTAGCCAGGGCAAAAGAGTGACACTCTGTCTCAAAAATAAATAAATAACTAAATAAAAATAAAATAAAATAAAATAAATATTTGGAAATCCATTATTAATTATAATCAATCTCAGCGAGAAGAGTTAATATTAAGATAATTAAAAAAAACAATAAGAACTAACATGTTCACAAGTTTTTATAATCATCAATTTAATTTCACATATATTATCTAGTTTCAATTTTTTTACCTCTTAAAGTAATGAGGTGTCAACTACCCACCAGATATAGCCATTTTATGACTATTTGTTGTAAAATTCCACCTAAATTTCTATGTCAATATTTTTGGGGGTACAAGTATTTATTTCTGACATAGATACATTAGAAGTTTCATAAGGTGAAATAAAAATAAAGAAGAGGAGAATAACAAAGAAAATTTCTACAGCTGAAAAATTATTCAAGACTTAATATTAACAATTTCAATAGGTGCCCAGTGGGGACACAGGTATTATTTGGTGGAAATTGTAAACATAAGAGATAAAAAGAAAATCTTAAACCATTCCAGGGAAAAAGTGTCAAGAGAAAGAGAAGGAAATTAATATGGAGATACCTCAAAGAACTCATAGCAGAACTACCATTTGATCCAGCAATTCTACTACTGGGTATTTACCCAAAGGAAAAAAAGACATTCTATAAAGAAGACATCTGCACTTGGATGTTCATAGCAGCACAATTCATAATTGCAAAGATCTGGAAACAACCCAAGTGTCCATCAATAAATGAATGGATTAATAAAATGTGGTATATGTATATCATGGAGTACTACTCAGCTATAAAGAAAATGATGAACAAATATCCCTTGTACTATCCTGGATGGAGCTGGAGCCCATTCTTCTAGGAGAAGTATCACAGGAATGGATAAACAAGCACCACATGTACTCACCATTAAATTGTTACTAATTGATCAACACTTATGTGCACATATGGAAGTAACATTCATAGGGTGTTGGGCAGGTTGGAGAGGGAAGTGGGGATGGGTAAATTCACACCTAATGGGTACAGTGCATGATATCGGGGGGTTGGGCACACTTGTAGCTCTGACTTGGGTGCTGCAAAGGCAATATATGTAACTAAAGCATTTGCACCCCTGTAATATTCTGAAATTTAAAAAAAGGGAGAGAAAGAGAAAGAAAGTTCAAGTATGACAGGTGAAGAAAATGGTGTAGAAAATAGCATAGATTAAAGGTAAGCATAATCTGACTGGTATCAGAATTCTCAAATGCAAAAGTGGATGTTTAAAAACAGTCTTCATATCCTAAGAAAAATAATTTTGCACTTGAGATTCAATGCTCATTCAATCCATTATTCATATTCAAGAGTAAAATGAAGACATTTTCAGAAATACAATGAAACTTTTAAGTGCATCTTTTCCAAAGGACGAAAAAAGGTTTAAGATACACTCTAATAAAACAAAAACAATAGAAATGTCAAAAAAGAGTATCATATGGTATTAAAAACATGATTTATGCTCAAAGGAAAACAGACAAAGGTATAATTACATCAAAACAATTGTTGGTAACTTGATTGTGATAACGTGATTTTTAGGTAAGTGTATTTGGTGGATTTTCACTTCCATTAATAATAAACTAGTTTATTTCTGATTAATGCTTCTGCCAAGGGGGAAAAAACCTAAAAAACTGGACAGAATGTTTAAAACATATATTTAAGGCATTGCAGAGCTAACAAGTTAGCAAAGATAAAAAGGTCAGGATCCCAAAAAAGAATGGAGAGCTAAGAGAAATAAAGCCTGCCTTTTGTGCTGCTTTTCCTTACCATGTACTTTGCCTTGTATAATTTGGAACAGCTCTCAGAAAGACTGATACTATGAGAGTATCAAGGGATTGCACAGGATTAAGCATTGGTATTCAGTGTTTGGAAAGGAATAGAGAAAATAGATCACCAAGGGAGTACTCAAGGAGTGAAGATAAATCAGAAAAAAAAATCAGCCATTACAAAGTATGTAGCCTAGTTTAGAATTACCTCAATTCTTAATCGAATGAGGTGATGTGCTCTTACCCTAACTGCCTGGTAGAACCAAAGTAAAACGCTGTGGTGGGTAATATTATTGATAGCCTTAAAATATCCTGAAAAGTTTTCCTTCATAATGTCCAGCATTCAATTTTTTTAAGTGTGAATAGATACTAATTACCCAAATAAACACGCAAACAAAAAAGATAAGATTAAAATATTCACAGAGAACCAGGCGATGAGATTATAAAATAACTATTATATACATTAAATTCAATGAAAAGATGGAGAATTTTCACCATCAACTGAAAATAATAATCAGTTGAAAATTTTACTTTTAAAAATTGTATTATTTTAAAATAAGTACTCAATAGGTGAGATAACAGAAGATTGTACCTATAACTGAAAGATTAATCAGAAGGCAATATTCACAGTGAAACATGGGGAAATAAGTTAATGGAAAATACAAAAAAGAATATACAATATTTGCAAAATAGTTAAAAGGTACACAGACATATAATTGGATCATATAAAGAGAGGAATTAAAATGTAGATCATAAGCAATATTAAAAGGATAAAAAATCACAAAACACATGAAAGAAATCAAGCCAAAAATCCAAAAATTTTAACCAGGACCAACAAAAAAATGGGTTCACACAGGAATGCCAAAGTAAAACCACTGCAAAATAGAAATAAAGAGAAAATCTTTAAGGCAGTTAGAAAGAAGAAATTATCTTAAAAGAATCAATAATAAGATTAACAGCAAATATCTCAAAAGAAACTATAGAATCAAGAAGACAATAAAATGGTGTTTTTAAAAACACAGTGGGAAAAATAAACTGCCAACCTAGATTTCTATGCCCACTGAAAATATCTTCTTAAATTAAAGGATTAAAAAGTACATTGCAAATAAACAAAAGCTGAGAAAAGTTGTTACCAAAAGACTTGCTATAACAGAAATACTAAAAGGGATTATTCAAGAAAAAATAATATAAATCAAGTTAAAAGCACAGAGAAGCAGAAGAAAAATATCTGTGAAAAATATCTGTGTAATGAAATATCCCTAAAGAAAATATTATAAAATTAACACAGTAGTGTATAAAAAGAATAATATATAAAGGTCAAGTTAGAATTATCCTAAAAATGCATGATTGATTTAACATTTGGAAACCTATTAATTAACATTATAATATCAAAATAACAGTGTGGAAAAAGTAATGTGAGCAGCTCAATAGGCAGAGAAGAATAATTGATAAAGTATAATACCTATTAATAAGTTTTAAAATCTCTTAAACAAAGCATGAAAGAGTCTCCCTTAATCTGATAAAAATATGCAGACTTAAAGGATGGAAGAGCATGCATATTACGGTAATATATTTAAATATTTCACATAAGATCAGAAACAAGACAAGGATGCCATTACCACCATTTCTACTCATCACAGAACTGGAGACTCTATGTAGTGCATAAGATAAGAAAAAGAAAACACAAAATAAGTTAGAAGGCAAAAAAATAAAACCGTAATTATTCACAGATGGCATGATTGTATATACATAAAATGTAAAATATCCACGGAAAAATTCTTAGAATTAACAAGTGAATTTATCAAAGATATTTGATATAAAGCCAACATACAAAAATTAATTACTTTTCTGTATACTAATGATAAACAGGAAAATAAAATTTTGAAAATTATATAGTTTTAAATAGCATCTGAAAACATCACATACTTTGAGCTAAATCTAACAAGAAAATGGCATGCAAGATTTCTATAATAAAAGCATAAAAATACTGAAAATAATTTTTAAATATATAAATACATGAAAAGATATACCAGGTACATGATTTGGACTAATCGATATTTTTTTAAAAAACATTTTTTATAATTTAGCTATGTATTCAATGAAATAAATATTTCTGTGACTTTGTTTGCTTATGTGTCCATTTGTTTTTGTTTTCAAGCTGGCATATTTTAAAAGTAATTGGCCAATCTTGAAGAATAAAATTTTATAATTTATACTATCATATTCCCCAATTCATTACATACCTTCACTAATTAAAACTGTGTGATACTTGTAGAAAACTAGGCAAATTGGTAGAATTATATAGTCTAGAAACAGAAATACACATGCAAAAATGTATGATTTATGATGAACAGCACTGTAGAACACTGGAGAATGCATAGACTTTTTGATAAATTGGGCAAGGTCAAATGAATACCCAATGTAAATCAACTGGATACTAAAAAGTAAATAATCCTCACTCCTATATCACTGCCCTTTCAATGTGATATTTAATATCCTCTCATCAAATGATGAAGCTTGACAATGCAAGCAAGATGAACAACTAGAAGCTCCTAGCACTCCTTTCCCTCACAAAGACAGCCAGAACAATGAATAAAAAACTACATTTTAATAAAAATAACTGATGGAGAGCACTGGAGTGCATCAGAGAAGTAACAGAAATCCTAGTGAGCACAGAAATTCATCATGGCTTCATAGAAAATGGAAGGAAATGCCAGGCCTCTACCAATCTATCCCCCAGTCACGATCATCTGGGAACCAGGTAGAACTTCTCCTGGTGATGAGGAGATAAGCAAGAGGATCCCAGCAAGCCCGATCAGTGCTTTGGACACCTACAACATTACCTTTTCTGTGCTTACAATTCAAACTAGTCAGAAGACAAAAAATACCAACGAGTCATCTAATGTATTCAATGTTCCTCGGCCTATTTCTAACTATATTCAGGAAAACCAGGATCTGTAGTATGTTCTGGTTGTACTAGTAGGTCTATTCCATCATCATCCAGGAAGGGAGACTCTCAGGAAATACTGCTTGTTCTCTGGGTGGAAGGGACAATAGAATATGTTTTCTTAGGAAAATGTGGAATTTTCTTCATCTTCTGCCAAAAGAGTTGAAACACATACGAGACCTTCTTCAGAGACTTTATCTGTTCACCTTTGGTTATAGCCTGGGAAGGAGAATCTTCCTGTGTTGGAAGGAAGTTTATACCATTATCTACAGGCATGCGTGCTGCCAATAAACAGAGTGGCTGCCACAGAGTCTAATTTGTCTATTTTAAAGGTCTTCTTCTTCATCTTTTGAAGCTACCGTTGTAACAACTGCCAAACTGCCAACTGCCAACTGCCAAACTGAATCAGTATTTACACAATTATATTTTACAAAACAGAAGAGTTCTTAAGGACAGATTCCCAAAAAATCATACTTTGAAAACTTAATGGTATAAAATAAATGCTTTCATAACTCTTCACGGAAACTGAATCAATATCATCCCACAAACAGATTCCTCTCTCTTCAGGATATTTCCCTTCCTATCATTTCATGCCACGCCTCCTCCCCTGAGCTAAGGAGTTATATCTAGAATGGTGTTTCTCTACAGATGCAGTAAAGAGGAATACTTACAAGGACTTAGTGACCCTCAAACCCATGTTTATGCCCAGAGGACTCTGAAGACTCAGCTTGGGGATTCTGGGACATGCTTAGTCATAGGGATGCCCTCACTCAGTATAAAGTTTTTCTCCACATGACCAGGCAGGCTTGGGGCTCAGAGCATTGAAAGGGCACCTAATCACCATCTTTAAGAACCTGGGCTCATGCTGCACTCTGCTCCAAGTGGGGCCTGGGAATTATTAGAGAAGTAAGAATGCTTGGAGAGAAGAGGTGAGATGCTACAGAGAGGAGAAGAATAGAGTAAATGAAGACAGAAGGGGTCAGAAGCTTCTGCTTTGCTGAGAACTCATCCCAAGCACCATCCTCTTCACAGAGGAACACAATAGAGCATGTGGGATTGGAACAGACAGACATCCATAGGTGAGAACAGTGGTGTGGTATACCAATGAGTTACATGCAGAATTTCTATTTGTCTCTTTCTTTGGCACATGCTCTCTCTCTCTCTCTCTCTCTCTCTCTCTCTCTCTCT
>NW_012150174.1:13682626-13717497 GCF_000956105.1 Propithecus coquereli
TCTCTCTCTCTCTCTCTCTCTCTCTCTCTCTCTCTCTTTCTCCCTCAAATACACACACACACACACACACACACACACACACAGTCATACAGTACACTGTTCAAAGCCAGAGTGCCACAAATAAAGTCACATGGCAGCATGGCCACAACTGTTGTCAATAAGAGTGAAGATTATTCTGGCTACCAAATTGATTTGTTGAGAGAGAACCAGGCCCATTGACTAAGCTTGTTGTAGCTTATCTGAGACAGAAAGATGCTATTGCAGACCACAGTTTTATATGCACATGCTTGAGGGGAGGGGAGCTGTGACATGTCAGTATCCAAATAAAATTACATAGGTAGTATACACGTACAATTTTATTCCCTGTTTCCATCATTGTCCAAGTAAATTCAGATGTTGCCAGTTGTAACTTGGTTCCCTGTGTTCCTACTACTTTATGGAACCATATCCAAGCCATTTTTACTGCTAGATCAACCAGACTCAACCTGCTCCTCTGGCTTCCTCCTGCATGGCACAGTTATGAAAGAACCTGGATGAAGGTAATTAACCACTCATAGCAACTGCTTTGGTCCTACAAGCAAGGGAAACCTGTATGAATGAGGACAGAAAATTTCCTTTCTAACTGAATGGTATTGAGTTATGTTTGTACCCACAAAAGTCTAGAGATAAGTAGAAATGTCCACCCTATGCCACTCCTTCACTCTGGCCTCTATTATCTGATCTTATATCCAGCTATGACTTAACTATAAATAATGGGCTTTTTACAATAAAATAACTTACTTCTGCTAACAGGTAAATTATTTTAGCTGTCTGGGGCTAAAAGAAAAATAAAATGTCATGAGGCATTAATAAAATAAATACCTACAATTTATTGAGGATACCCTGTGTACTAGCACCTATACATACATTCGTCTTATTTATCCTTAAATAAAACACATTAGCAACATTTATCATCTAGTTTTTACAGGAGGAAAAAAACTGATCTACATAGTTAAGGAATTTGTCCAAGGGTCTCAAGCTAGTAAATGGTTTAGCAGGATTTCAAGCCATGTCTGAATGGTTTTAAAGTCTATAAAAATCATTTATAATATTCTACTAGAGTCAGCAGAAAAAAAAGATTGAGCAAAGTAAAAAAGAAAAAATCACAAGTCCAAAATTTGAGCATTGATGGGCACAATGAGGGAGAGATCACTATTATCAATTTATATTTTGAAATGAACTCTTGGGTAAGGATCTTTGTCAATGTGAATACCTAGAAAAGATCAATTTAATATTTTGCCCTAAACAAATGATCTTGAGATTATTGGCTGTACACTATCTGCTACCATTTGTGGCACACAGCTGCAGCAAAAAGAAAGCAAGTATTCAGTCCAAAATTGCAAGAGGGTCGATGTCCTGATGGTTTTGAACTATACTATCAGAGAAGCGTCCCCTCTGCCACATACCCGGGCACTTTTCCCTCAGGTGGCAAAGTGTCATGTTGAGAAACAGCTTCCCTGAAGATTGGGCTGACTCTTGATTGTCAGTCTCAAAACACATCATCCTATTTCCTCAGACTCTTCCAAGTCAAGTTACAAAAACCACTGCCCTCTGATTTTTCAGCCTGACATCTTCCCCTCAACACTGGCACACTTTCTGCTCTTCTTTCAGTTTTCTCTCCTGCTTCTCTGAAAACAAGAAATGCTCTTTTTCTTTTCATATAGAATAGGGGATTATTAACCCCTTTGCCTGTGTTTTTCTACTGTGCAATAGCTACCTGACAAAGTTACAAGATAATTGATACATACAACCACATATGTAATAAAACAGGCTTTTTCTCCCTACTCCTCTCTCCAACCCTCTCTCCCCACACCCATACACACACACACACACACACACACACACACACACACACAAAAGCACACCTAATATAATCCCCCAAACCCTGATTCAATTAAATGCTGAACAACTAAATGCTGAATAACTGGGAACCAACACTCATGTGGCAGTGTTGAGGATATTAAAATGATTGCCCCTGGTTCCTTGCTCCTAGTTGTAGCTATTCTCTTGGTACATATAAGGCCAATACATGCATGAATATTATACAACTCAGATTATGTTAGTTGCTATAGAGTTGTACAGTGTCCTTAGGAACACAAACAGATAAAATAAGGTAATTTTATTATTTTTAAGGAATGAGTGAAGATTATTTAACATTTTAATTTCAGTATCATTAAAATTTGCTAGATATTTGATCTGTTTATACCCAAAGCTATGCACAATTTTAGGACATATGAATACTTTTGTGTGTTAATCACTGATGTGATATGTTGTAAGGAAGATAAACATAATTTGACTGATAAGCAAAAAGCATTTTATTGGAAGAACATTAGGGAATCACAGGATAAACAGAATCTTGAAAAAAAATGAGACTGGAAACTAAGGTGGTTCATGAAGATTCAGAAGCATCAAAAATAGCAATCACCTATACTATTAATAGAAACACACCATTAAGTTAGGTGAGTTAGAACAAGGAAAATTCTAAGAAAGGCCATCTGATTAACCATCCTTATATGATGTCATATACAAGATCCATGAGACGAATCCCTATATTTATATCATAATAAAACATAGAAAATTGTAGAAGGTAGCAGTTTTCATTTGGACTAGGAATCTTTATCACTTTTAAAAATTATTAAGATACCCAGAGAGCTTGGGTATCTGTGAATTATAGCCATAATATTTATAATATTAGCTATTAAAGCCAATTTGTAATATTTAATATTTTTAAAATATTAATAAGTCCATTATATAAAATGTAAATTAGATACTGTTTGTTAAAATAACTATTTTTTAAAAATTACTTATAAGAATGGTATTGTTTTATTTTGCAAATCTTTTTAATGTCTGGTTTAGGATAATGGAGCTGGAATCTCATATTTACATCATTATAGTCTGTGGAAAATTCCACTGTGTACTCCTGAGAGAATGAGACTGAAAATGGTTAATATTTTCTATTATCATAAAAATAGTTTTGAGCTTGTATACTTCCAGAAAGGTACTCAGGAATCCCAAAATCCCAAGACCACACTTTGAAGAACACGAGATATGGTAATTTTCCCAAAGTAAACAAGGTCTACTTAGGAAAGTAATGGAAGGGAATGCCATAATGTAAATATGCATTGCATTGTGAATATTTCCAGTTCTTTCAAAATTTCATAAATTAGAAAAAATAAATCCATGAACTACATTGTCTATGATGGATCTCAGAACAATATCCTGTGTCAAAAGACTTCCTCAATTACCCTCTGGAAAGAAAGGAATCTTTAATATTTGCAAAGTAACCACTTACATCTGCAGTCCCCAACACCCGGGGCAGCCTGTACCAGACAGTGGCCTGTTAGGAACCAGGCCGCGCATCACCGCCTGAGCTCCGCTTCCTCCCAACCCCTGTCTGTGGAAAAATTGTCTTCCATGAAACTGGTCCCTGGAGCCGAAAAGGTTGGAGACTGCTGATCCAGAACACTGATTAGAGTCTTTCCATCTCTCCAGGGCCTTGATAAGAGAAGATCTTAAAGAAAGTGAGATCCTTCTTATTTAACAGGAATTCAATGATGCTTGCTAGGCGAATGTCTTCAATCAATGATACCCAATTCCATCCCCACTTCTTTCTCTTGCTAGGGATACCAGGACTGGAAACTTTACATATCAGGATTGCTTTCCCATTCTGTATTGTGTACCTGATTGCCCTTGTGGGGAATATCACCATTCTCTATGTGATCAAGACTGAACACAATCTCCACCAGCCCATGTTCTACTTCCTGGCCATGTTGTCTATGATTGACCTGGGTCTGTCCACATCTACTATCCCCAAAATGCTGGGCATCTTCTGGTTCAAACTCCAAGAGATCAGCTTTGGGGGCTGCCTTGTTCAGATGTTCTTCATTCACATGTTTACAGGCATGGAGACTGTTCTACTGGTGGCCATGGCTTATGACCGCTTTGTTGCCATCTGCAATCCTCTCCAATATACCATGATCCTTACCAATAAAACCATCAGTATCATAGCTTCTGTTGTTGTTGGAAGAAATTTAATTCTTGTAACCCCATTTGTGTTTCTCATTCTGCGGCTGCCTTTCTGTGGGCATAACATCATCCCTCACACGTACTGTGAGCACATGGGTCTTGCCCGGTTGGCCTGTGCACCCATCAAAGTCAACATAATCTATGGGCTCATGGTGATTTCTAATATTATTGTGGATGTAATCCTGATTGCCTCTTCCTACGTGCTTATCCTTCAAACTGTTTTTCGTCTTCCCTCCCAAGATGCTCGACTAAAGGCTTTCAATACCTGTGGTTCCCATGTCTGTGTCACGCTGTGCTTTTACACACCAGCATTTTTTTCTTTTATGACACACCGTTTTGGCCGAAACATTCCCCACTACATCCATATTCTTTTGGCTAATCTATATGTTGTTGTCCCACCTGCTCTTAACCCTGTCATCTATGGAATCAGGACCAAGCAGATTCGAGAGAAGGTTGCAAAGATATTTGTACAGAAAGAATAATTATGTGCAAAGTTTGGATCAATAGATTTATATACAACCCAAATTATAACCATCTGAGCTCTCTTTAATCTTCTGTGACACTAGGTTATGCGCCTCATTTTTCCTTTTGGCTGGAAGTGGCTTAGGGTTGACAGATAATATAAAGCTACCTTTGCTGCCCATTCCCCCACTTCCTTCCCTGTATCTGGACAAAGGTTGGAGACCAACAGAGAAAGCAACTATGTTCTAGGTGGCAGTGGCTTTGGAGTAGAATCGCTTGCACAGGGTGAGAACTGTACCCATTTCTCCATATGTCTTCTCTTTAGGTAAATTTAGATTCTGAAGGACACTGATCAAATAATCTTATTTTATAGACGATAAAATAATGTATAGTCCAGTGGCAGTGTCTAAATTAGAACATTTCCTGTTCCATGGCTTCTATTCTTTGCAGCAATCCCAAATTTTGTCTTCCTTCTCTGGAATCTTTGATCATTAGTTTAATGTTCTTTCAGCCTCACTCTTACTGTCGCTTTTGCTCCCATTCTTCTTTCAGATTCCTGTTCTTTGTCTCTCTCTTTTCTTCTTCATTTTTTTTTCCAATAAACTAAGTCTGTGAAATGAGGAATATGAGAGACTACAGTGTAGACATTAAGGAGACATGGCACTGCTTTCTTACTTGAAGCAAAGTCATTTTAGATGTGAATACTTGTATGTGTTCTGTGTTTAATTCCAATTGAATTCTGTCTTACAGTTTTCCTTCAGATATACAGGACTTCGCAAAACTTAGAAATCAGGTTCATTCATTTAAGCACAAAGCCAGGCTTGATATCGGCCTCAAAATAATCTCAGTATAATTTATTAATCTTGTATATTTCAAATACTTAGTCCCATTACAAACCCCAGATATGGCTGGAGAACGTGGTTTGCTTTAAAATAAGCCAAGGGTGCACTGAACTGAAATTTGTGACTAACCAGAGAACTTATGCTTAGAAATCAGAAGAACTCTCCCTTATATCCTACAATTTGGAACCACTGTGTAAACCTGGATGACAATATGCAAAATAGTCAAAAGTACACAGAGAAATTAATTTTAAAATGGGGTTATATATAACCAAGAAGAAAAGAACAGCAACACTACCTGTTCAATTTCTGTGAATCTGGGAAGCTCTTGATCTGAAACTTGACACTGGCTAAGCATAATTCCTGCAGCCTAGAGTACTTTGTGGAATTTCTTTAGGTCTGTGTACAATGGGTTATAATTTGTTTTTTACAGCTGCTGCTTCATACATTTAAAATTTTATGGGAACAGAATTTTAAAGGTGGAAATACATTGAAACCTGATCTATCCCCTTTATCTTACAAATAAAAAAAAAACCTGAGGTCCAAAGAAAGGCAGGTACTTGCGTGCATACAATGTATAAAATGTACCCATCTTTACCATCATTTTCATGTAACAAGAGAAGGAAGATCACTTGGATAAATTCTTTTGACCACAAATTCTTAACTCTTGTAGGATATTTGAGTAGAAAATATTTTATGTATGTATGTGAAGCTTCACTATAGATCCAAAGTGGGGATATCTATTAATAGAAAAGCGGGAGATGGAGTGAGTAGCCTAGGGTTGTTGCTGGTAGTAAGAAAAGGGAAACTACAGAAACTCTGAGGGCAGGTGTCAGTAGAATAGTAATAAAGAGTGACTGAAATTGGGACAGGCTTCATCACTGTGGTCAATAGTACTGAGTGCTAAGCACTAACCAGCATCCTGATCAATGTCTGTACCACACATAAACATGTTAAATAAAGACAAAGTTTTTTCTTCTCTCAGTGATATGAAGGAGTCTGTGGCATATATAAAGCAATTTTCTGGTTAAATATATTTAAAGGAGTGGGGAAAATTCAATATAAGCATAATAGTGTGCACAGTGCAGGTTGGAGTTACTATAATGCTTGCCCTGAAATGATTCATAATCAAACTGCAATACCACACTTAGATCTGGCTGATCTGAGTCCAGGTCCTGGGCTCCCTTCTCAGAGGACCTATGTGCTTTGGAGTAGCTTCCTCAAAATTTTCTAAGTCTACTTCTGTTGCATGAGACCAGCTGGGGACAGCAATGCTATTTGGGCAAGGTGTCCTGAGCCTGGACAAAATATATGTAGTTCCAATTCTCTTCTTTAGAAAACTCTGTGACTTTCTTCTTCCTACACTCACCAGCTTGTGGAGTCAGCCATTTGTCCTAATAACTCTATGATCCATGTCTATGGGGTTGTCCTGAAATCCCATGGCTGGGATCTGGTTTCAAGAGAGTGGCTGGGTGAGTAGATAAAACTCATTCTGGAAAGCACAGTTTTCTTTCAGGAAATCACACAAGATGAGGCCACCAGAAGGGTGATGACATGCTGATTCATTATGATTCTCATGTCAGACACAGGATGGATTCAGGACTCTAGTCTACCAATGGTCCACTGGTGAACCTTGGGCTCCAGCCATGTGTTAGGGCTATAAACTGGCCCCTCACCCATCTGCATTCAAACCTTCATGCTGCCTTCTACCTATAATACCCAAGGGTGTTTGTGAGCACAGAAGACACCCTTTACCTAATTACCCCACAACCCTGGCAATGGTACCCAGAGTGATCATCCCAACCCTGTGAAGGTTCCACACAACCTGTCAGGCATTCCCATAGAAGTGGCTACACCTATATACTTCAAAAGATTTTGAGACCATAGCTCTGTAATGTCACCAGGCACTTTCAATCTATGTCCTGTTTTTCCTCCAATTGATACATCTATATCATGCTCTTCTTTGTCAGTTTTAAATAATTCCACATGAGGTAGGGGCATTAATAGAAATGTTCTTCTTCTCACTCTGCCTACATGAGCATCACCCATACTTCAAGCTGGTGGCGCTTTATGAAAGGAAGCTGATGCAATCAGCATTGAAAGACATCACCTTCTAGAAATGCAGTCATTAGGGTCTATATCATTCAAGTGGTTGGAAGATATTTTCTTCCTACATTTCTGCTATAAAGTTACAAACAATAAATTTAACATAAACAAAAGAAATCATTCACATTTTCAAGAATATGGCTGGTAAGACTGGTATTTGTGGTCATCACCAATGAAGCACAAAAACAACCTTTGAGAGAGCTGTTAAAGCCATTACGCATAGGCAACTCAATGGATGATGCAATTAGCATTAAATAAGTGGAATTTGAAAATCCAAGAGGCAGTAAGATCTGTATTGTTCTGAAAAGCCATGGCATTGTTAATAATAACAATGGTGGTCTCTTCTGTTTGTGGCAGGAGAAATGAAATGACCAACCATAAGTGGCCTATTTTGACAATAAAAAACCATGAATAGATAGTTTATAGAACTGAACTGAAAGAGCAAGTTGCCTGCACACTATAAAGAATCTTTATGTGTAGTGACTATACAACAATCAAATATATAATCCTTTACCCACAACCCCAAATCTTCATTGATAAATCATTGTATATCACAGAGGTCAATGAACTTTGTAATACATTTCTTAATCAAAGTGGTCAAACAATCAATGACCCCCACAATAGCCCTTGGGCCCCACACACCCTAGGGAAGATCCTGCATACAGTTTTACATTCAGCCTCTGCATCCCCAATTTCTAACTTTCCACTTACCTCTTGTGGTCTCTGTCAAAGTACTACTCCTTTGACCTGGATCATGGCCCCAGTGTTCTGTGAATAATCTGATTGCAGTTTGAGTAATGATTTGTGTATGAAGTTTTGTATATGTGTATGTATGCACACTTGCTTATGTTTATGTGTTAAATATGGCACGAACTTGCCAGCATATGAGAATATTAAATGCATTTATACAGGCTCAATAACAAACATATGTGCTATAAGAAGAAAAAAAGACACAAAAGATAACAATAATTGAGGAAATGGTGCCAAGAGAAATGTCAACCTAAAATAATCACAAAAGGATCAGAATCCAGTTTAAAAGAGTTTTCTCAAGCACAAGCACAAAGTTGAGGACAGTCATATGGGAAACACAGACTCCAAAGAAGTGAGGTCAGTTCTCCAAAGTTGAAAAGTTAAAGTCTTACTTAGATAAACAAAAAACAAAGAAATTTACCAGAATTACAGCATTTACTATACAGTATTGGTTTATGAGTTACAGCAATTTGATTAGTTACAGCTTTTTTGTTTCCTTTTCCCAGTTTAAAAAAAGTATTCTTAACATTCTATCTTAGACAAGGTGATAGCTGTCATGAGGTCTTTGTGTAAGAGAAGAAAGTGGAAGTTAATCTAAAATAAAGATCAAAAGTAGAGAGGGAAAGGGTTTTCTCTGGCATACTTTAGTCTTTTATAACATTTTACAAAATAATGTAGGTAAAGGGAAAAAGGCCAATCTATATTCGGGGAAACAAAGGTTACAGCTGTGTAGGTTACAGTTGCCTGTCATTGAACTTAGTCCCATAATCATACTCCTTTAGGGCTCAAAATAATCTAAAATTCCAACAGCTTTGATCTTGAATTACTTATTTTCACAAAAAAAAATGCATTGATGTCAAAGTTAATTATATTTTATTGGTATTAAATGTTCCAAGATAATGCCATTTTCCATAAACCTCCCTTACCCTGCCAGACACTCTTCTCCTTGAGAACCCATTATGCATCACAGGATACTTTACAGAATATAGAAGCCAATCTATCTCACAGAATATTAGTGTTGTTTATCTCCAACTTTATGTTACCCACCAGCACCTTGGGAACAGATATAATTCAGTCCAACTTAAAGTAAAATTCCATAAAATTCAATTCAGATACACTATCTTCTCAAATATGTTCCAACATCGATCCACTCAATTGGTTTATCAGTCCATGACTCATAATATCCTGTCACAGCCTTGATATTATCCTGGTTCCCAAAAAACTTATAAAAATCC
The DNA here is from genome assembly GCF_000956105.1 of Propithecus coquereli. Lineage (NCBI taxonomy): Eukaryota > Metazoa > Chordata > Mammalia > Primates > Indriidae > Propithecus > Propithecus coquereli. The sequence goes on from NW_012150174.1 coordinate 13,692,084, forward strand.
CAGATATTTGGAGACCTTTCCATTTTTCTAGCGCCAAGATTGAAAAAAAATTCTCCAGTTTTCCAAAGTGATTTCACCGTTTGACATTCCTACCAATAAAGTATGAGAATCCCAATTGCTCCACATTCTCACCAACATTTGGTATTTTCAGTCTTCTGAATTTAGTTATTCTAGTAAGGATCAGTATCTTGTTTTAATTTTTATTTCCATAAATACTAATAATAATGTTGATCATATTTTTCAGTACTTGTTGGCCATTTTAAAGTACTCATTTTTGAAGTATGTATTATTCTTATCTAACAACTACAAAAGTAGCTACTTTGAAATATATTTGAATGTAGTTCAAAAACTTTAAGAGGCCAGGCACGGTGGTTCATGCCTGTAATCCTAGCACTCTGGGAGGCCGAGGCGGGTGGATCACTCAAGGTCAGGAGTTCAAGACCAGCCTGAACAAGAGCAAGACCCCATCTCTACTAAAAATTAGAAAAAAATGATCTGGACAACTAAAAATATATATATATGGAAAAAATTAGCCGGGCATGGTGGCGCATGCCTGTAGTCCCAGCTACCTGGGAAGCTGAGGCAGGAGGATTTCTTGAGCCCAGGAGTTTGAGGTTGCTGTGAGCTAGGCTGACACCACTGCTCTCTAGGCCCAGGCAAAAGAGCCAGACTCTGTCTCAAAAATAAATAAATAAATAAATAAAAATAAAAACCTTAAGAAATTGGAATTCAAAGATAAAATCGTCTGTGACAAAATAAATAAGACGAGTAAATTTATATATGCATATGTATGTATGCATATGTATATACATATGTACACACACACACACACACACACGCACGGTCTTCAATTTACAATGGTGTAACTTAACAATATTTTTGACTTCACAATGGTTCAAAAGCATACTCTCCTCAACTTATGATGGGGTTATGCCCAGATAAACCCATTGTAAATTGAAAAGCCATGGTTTTTCAGAATAATATAGATCTTTTTGCCTCTTTCATTTCCAAATTCCATTTATTTAATGCTAATTGCATCATTACTTGGGATGCTGCATCATTCACTGTGCTGCCCATGCATAATGGCTTTAAAATATCAGACAAAATTTTCACCTTACGGTGAGTTTACTGGGGCATAACCCCATCATAAGTCAAGGAGCATCGGTATATAATATGATACATATATTATGTATCATATATTATTACATAAGATAAAATTAAGCTTAAATAGAGAAATATACAGGAAAAGGTAAGGTTGCTTAATGGCAGTATTAGTCAAGGTTCTGAAAAAACATAGTTGGTCAACTCAAGCTGGGCCCCTTAAACTAAGACAAACATACACTCACGGTTTAGGGAAACCACAAGGAACCACAGGGATGGTAAATTTGGGGATATTTACAACTCCCACTCCCAAAGAGAAGGTGTTCCTGGAATCTAGAGGCCCAGAGAGCATTCTAGAGAAACCTACCTATCATGAGTTGAGATTTACTTTGAGGGACTCACAAAGTCTATGGGGATTTACAATCACCCACAATAAAGGAGCAGGTGGGAATTAAAACAAATATCCTGACCTCACTCTCCTTCTACCCTCCTGCTTATGATTTCTGTTTTCTGAACCCAACCAGATGCCATACATCAAAGAAGGCTATCAATGCACTACATACTCACGAGTCCCCGAGGACAGAGAATATAAAATGAACCTGGAGAGGCAAAGAGGTGATCTTCAGCACATTGGCCCACATAAATGAAGAACTGGAAAAAAATTCTGAACAAAAACTTGTAGGCCAGTATGTCTATACATTCTCCTTTCAGTTACTATTCTGTACTATTTCAAGATTATATCTGTGATATTAGATGCTGTCTCCCTTTTTGTTCTCAGAGTTCTCTTAGAATCATTTTGAATTTTTTGTATTCTTTTAGACAGCCCAAGAATAATCTAAAATAATGCCAATAAAAAAAATCATTTAAATGAATACACTTTGAAATCAAATGTATGTTTGCTCTGAGGAATAAGATGATAAAAAGGGTGGGGAATGGAATAATCATGTAATCGTCATGCACATTCTATGTATTCCCAGGTTTCTCACATAATTTTAGAGTATTCTCTACCTAAGGCTCAAAGTGGAATGAAGCAACAACTGAGATGCTATTTGTATATTTCAGAAGATTCATGGACATTAAGGAAAACACTGAGCTTTCTAAAGCATTAACCGACACTGTAATTCAAAACTATTGATACAATAATGCATAATGAGATACAGCAAACTTTATAGAAAATTTATAAATGAAAAAGAAGAGTCACTAAGTTTTTATACTTTACACTCTTTTATCATAAAAGAATTTCAAAGTTCCTGAAGAGAAGATGGTTTTAAAATTGGAGCTATACAAATAAAGATATAACTAAAATATCTTGAAAATCTTTAGTTATGATAGCTCACATATTGTAGAAATGTAGTTGATTTGATCATTACATATACGTAATGTTCAAATGGTAAGCAAACTTTTATTATTTAGTTTATATTTGTAAAGCACCTGATTATTATTAGTATGTTGTCTAGCTCACAGCAGGAGGTCAATAAATGTAGGGTGAATCAAGGAATGTTTGCTTGTCATGTGAGCATTACTAACATCTAGTGGTCAAAATAAACATATTTCTTGAATAAACAAGTGACAATCCTTTATATAAGCAATCCAGTGAGCTAAAAAGTAAACTACACTTTTTAAATTCAATATTTTATTTATGTTATTGAACACCAAAAAATTCTATTTCAAATAAGTAATAAGGATAATGTCCATTTTAATAATAGTTGGATCTACTGTGAAACACTCTGCTATTCTGGTCAAATGCATTATCTCATGTCATTCTGAGAAAAACCATATGAAATGTGATTTGTCATTTTCATCACCCTTGTGAATCTCTAAGAAGGAACATGACGCTCAGATAAGTTAAGGAATGTTTTCTCAGTTATCAAATCATAGAAAAAAGATTCAAATTGAAGTTTCCTAACTTCAAAGTGTTAACTCGAGAGATAATGTTGTAAAAGATTTATAATAATAGCCAGTGTTAATTTATCAATTAATTTCTAACAAATAACTGCTTTCTAGGCATTATTTTATTATATCATTACAAAAATGCTACAAGTTGATATAATTTGTTCTCATTTTCCATTTGAGAAAAACAAGGCTTAGAATGACAAATTTAATTGACAAAAGTCACAGAACAGACAGGTGGATCAAAAGTCCATGTTCTTAATCTATACGTTAAACTGCTTTCCTTTATATAAATACATATTTAACATTTATGATGATGCTTCCATTAATCAATATTATATATAGTGTTAGAGGCACTATATATTCCCCCAAATCATGTAATATAGTTCTTATAACTGATGTAGTTCATGGTTTGGAAACTTAATTTAGAATTCCATTTCTGCCATTTATTAATATACATCAATTACTGAGCTGACTTAAGGAAATGCTGTTTTTTTCCTATAGTGCTCTTTTTCTGCCTTCACCACCTATGCCTAAAGTAACTGTTTACCTGGTACCACAGTGAGATTTAAAGTGATGGAACGAGGCCATTTTGCCTCTGACTGACTAGACTCCTGGGACCTGTTCAGGAGAGTGTATCTGCTAGAGGATGCACAGATTACATATCATCAGTAAGCAGAAAGCATAGAGCTCTATCCTTGGGAATATAGAAATTTTCTGCTCTCTCCCCAGGTCCCAGGACACAGCCCACTGCGTGGAAGCCCTTCCCAGGGGAGTAGAGTTCTTGTATAACTCCTAGGCCCTGGCTATTGAGAATTCAGTCACACACAGGTTGCAGTCTGTGGCATCCAGGCCTTCACAAACGATTTTGCAGATGCTGCGCAGAGGTAGGTGAGTCAGCTCCTGGTTATGCTGGAAGAGAGTCCCCAATGACAATAAATAAAATGATTCATGAGATGATGAAGCTCCAGTGACTCAGCCAGAGTCTCTGTGGATAGGGCCATCTCCAAGAGACACAGCAAGAGACACAGATACAAGTTGTGTTGAGAATAACCTGGATTCATAGCTGCAAATCGACACTAAAACAAAAGCACACAGCAAAACATGCACTGTGATAAATTAACTGATATCAGCAAATACAGGAACATATACATGCACACAAACATATCAACAAAATTGTTATACGCAAACACAAGGGAAAATGCTAACGGTAACTGTCATTGGCTGGCGCAAATGATGTCTTTCCTTCCCTATATCCTTCCATTTTGCCATCTCAAAAGAGAACTTCTTACACTCAGTAATCAGTCATCCTGGTAGAAAGAGGTTACAGCACATTTGAAAATGGGAAACAGATAGGTTGAACAATGGAAAGCCTGGGAGCCCAGATAGAGAGATTATTCAATTCTGCTTCAAAGGATGGAAGCCAGTCCCTGGGAGAAGGTCATCATAGCCTACCCAAGTAATTGAGTGTCTTAAAGGGAAAAGACAGGTTCAGGAAAGTAAAGGAATAGAGAGCCTCAGAGAGTTATGGTGGAGAAAAACTTAGATAATATATACAAAAATGCTTATTACACGGAAAAAAAATATTAAGCACATAAAACATCAAGATTACTACATTAATAGCGGTCATAGTAATGGCAGCGGTTTGTAGCAGAAGCAGTGATATAGACAGACAATAATTTTTGTTGATAACAATAAGATTATTGACCAGGAACATTCTGAATTCATAATATATTTAGAACACCAAAGGGTCTTTTAGAAAGTTTCTCTACTAAGACTACGAAAACATGGAAGGATTATTATGACAATGGAAATCTTGTTTAAGGCAAGGAAGCAAAAGACTGCATTGCTAGAATTTAAGCCCTATCTTTGTCTGACTCAATCCATGATGTATGCCTGCATTTTGAGCAGCACCTGCTACACAGTAAGCACTTTATAAATACTTGTCAAATGAATTAAAATATTGATAACTGGAAACTTCTATAATATAACAGATGAGGACAAAGAGCAGTAGTAGTGGTAACTTTGCAGATGATTTTAAATATAGACAGTCAAAAATTTAAGTCACTGGAAGCAGTTAGAACATGTAGCAATCTATGAAATTTTAGCATGTTGATACCTAGCTTATATTGTTTATTGCAAAAATAATATAATAAATCCAAGCAGGTGAAATAATTTTCACCTTCCTGCTCATGCTACATACTACCATAAGAAGTCAACAGAGTATTTCTCAAACCATATATAACCCCTCGAACCCTCTCCCCTACTACCACACAGAGCCCCTGTTCCCTTCCCTTAAGGTGTGAATCACTGTGTCTCAATTTCATTTTATTAATGTGATTATATTGATCCCTCAGATTTTTTTAAAGGAAAAATACTGAGGGACACTGGTAAAAAGAAATAAATTAGAGAAAAAGTTAAGATAAAAGATGCTTTAGTTAACTCAGTAGTTATGAAGAAGAAGAAAAATTGATTAACAGCTATTTCTTTTTTAATAGATTTAGGGGGTTCAAGTTGAATTCTATTACATGCATATATAGTATGGTGGTGAAATTTGGGCTTTTAGTATATCCATCACTGTAATAGTGTACATTGTACCTCATAGGTAATCTTTCATCCCTCGATCCCTCCCAACATCCCCCCTCTTGAGTCTCTAATGTCCATTATATCACTCTGGGTGTCCATGTGTAGCAATAGTTCAGCTCCCACTTACAAGGGAGAACATGCAGCATATGTTTTTCTGTTCCTGAGTTACTTCACTTAGGACAGTTGCCTCCAGTTCCATCCAAGTTGCTACAAAAGACATTATTTTATTCTTTCTTATCATTGAGTAGTATTTCCATGGTGAATCATGAATCACTGCTTAGTCATAAATTTCTCACCTAAGTCAACATCCAGAAGAGTTTTTCCTAGGTTTTCTTCTAGGATTTTTATGGTTTCAGGTCTTACATTTAAGTCTTTAATCCATCGTGAGTTTTTTGTATATATGAGAGATAGAGATCCACTGTCATTCTTCTATATATGGCTATCCAATTTTCCCAGCACCACTTATTGAATAGTGTGTCCTGTCCCCAGTGTATGTTTTTGTCTACTTTACAAAGATCATTTGGTCGTAGGCATATAGTTTTATTTCTGGGTTCTCTATTCTGTTCCATTGATCTATGTGTCTACTTTTATGCCAGCACCATCCTTGTAGAGATCCTTCACTTCCTTGGTTAAATTTATTTCTAGGTATTTTATTTCTTTTGCAGCTTTTTTTAAATTCTATTTTATTTTTTAACTGACACAATAATAGTACATATTTATTGGATACAGGGTAAAATTTTGATACATATATACAATGTATAATGATCAAAGCAGGGTAATTAGAATATCCGTCACCTAATACCTTTATGATTTCTTTGTGTTGGGAACATTCAAAATCCTCTCTTTTAGCTATTTGAAAATATACAATAAGTAACAATTATTAATAGCTATAATCGCCCTACAGTGCTATAGAACAGTAGGCATCTTTTGCAGCTTTTGTAAATGGAATTGAGTTCTTGATTTGGTTCTCAGCTTGGTTGTTGTTAGTATACAGAAATTCCATCAATTTTTGTACATAGATTTTATAGCCTAAGAATTTGCTGAATTCGTCTATCTGATCTAGGAGTCTTTCAGGAGTCCTTAACATTTTCTAGATATAAGATCATTATCGTCAGCGAACAGATATTTTGACTTTCTCTTTTCCAATTTGAATGCCCTTCATTTCTCTTGTCTGATGGATCTGGCTAGGATTTCCAGTACTACGCTGAATGAAAGTGGTGAAAGTGGGCATCTTTGTCTTGTTCCAGTTCTTACGGGGAATGCTTTCAACTTTTCCCCATTCAGGATGATGCTTTATGTGGGTGTGTCCTATATGGCTTCCATTAGTTTGAGATATGTTCCTTCTATGCTGCGGTTTTTGAGGGTTTTTATCATGAAGGTATGCTGGATTTTATCAAATTTTTTTCCACATCTATTGAGATGATTATATGGTTTTTGTTTTTAGTTCTGTTTATGTGGTGAATCACGTTTATTGACTTATGTATGTTGAAATATCCTTGTATCCCCAGGATGAAACCTACTTGATTATGGTGAATTATACTATTGATGTGCTATTTATGAGGATTAGCCTTATTAAACAATTTTAAAATTGACCCACTTCAATCAATCTGCATCACTAATGGCACAGTACAAGATAATATCATGTTTACTCTGGACATCTGTGATAACCTTCTAACTGATCTGATTGCAAATGTGCTTGCTGACATTAATAACTTTTTGACAGTGCAACCAGAGTGATATTTTTGAATTGCAAATTGGATCATATTACAATAAAACTTAAAATCTTACAGTTTCTTCCCATTTTTTCTAAGATAAAGATAAAACTCCTTAAAATTATCGAAGGTCCTGCATGATTTTTTCCTACTCCTCTCTCATCTCATTTACCTGTGTTTTCTTTCTAAGCCCTAGTCACACCGATCTTTCATACTCTCATATTTGTCATGTCATTTCCTACCACTCAGTCTTTGCACATCCTCATCCTATTAACTAGAAATATTTTTGTCTCCCCATTCCCCTCTCCCACTTATCAGTGATTCTTATCCTTCAGCTATCAATTCAATTAACACTTCCTCAGGAAAGCATTCCCATGGGCCCTGACCAGGTTAGATAAGCTCTTAGGTAAAATAACTCTTCCTTGTAGCCCAGTTGTTACTTTACATTTATTTAAGTAATTTGATTAATGTTAGTCTCCCTCACTAGATTATATGACCCATGAGAACAGGTCTTGGGTTTGATTTTTCCTACCCAGTACCTTGAATTAGTATTAGTACTAGGCACCTAGTGGTATTTAGGTGCACTTGAATGGAGAACTGACAGGAATTAAAGTGTTTGGATATGAGGAGTGAGGGAATATAGAGAAGAGAAAAGTACTGAGGATATCTCCAAGGTTGGCTTCCTGGGATAGTGTATACATAACACCATTAACTAGGATTGAGGAAAATTGAGAAGAAATGGTTTCAGAGCAGAGGTAATCAACTTGTAACCAAGCTTGTTAAATAAAATGTGCCCCAGTTGTACTTCCAGAAGACATCTTGTAAGAAGCTAGAGATACTAAGATAGAGAGCATTGGGGGAAAAGTCTGCTAGAAACATATTTGTGATGATCACCAGGAAAAAATGTGGTATTTGCAGTCAGATAAGTAAATGGATTTACCCTTGTGAGGTACACTGGGTAAGTACAGACTGTAGTCAAGAACAAACTGTTACTAAGGGCATCATTAAGGAAGACAATGAGTAAGCAAACTTCAAGGAGCATTATGACGCTTAGAAGAAAAAAGAATAGAAGAATGTTTTAAAATCCAAGAGAGATAAGCATTCCATAAATATGAGAAGAATGTTAACAGACCATTCCCTGGTTGCAGCTATACCACACTTGAAATCCTTAATTATTTCTGGTTTCCAAATGACAGAAAAGCTGGCGTTATGAGGACTGCATAAGACTCTATCTCAAGTTCAGAAAAAGCAAAAACTGAGAGCATATGATCTTAAGGAAAAGTTACTTAGAGTGAACTGAGATTCCGTAAGCCTTTCTGCAGTATGCCAAAGTGTGTGTGTGTGTGTGTGTGTGTGTGTGTGTGTGTGTGTGTGTGTTTGCTGGGAATGGGTATTGTGTTTGATGCACTTGAGAGTATTTTTTGTTGAATCAGGATTAATATGAATTTTATCTTAAGCCACATTCAGTAGCAAATTAAAGTTTTACTCCTGGTACAAGAAATACAGAAAATATTTGCATGTGGAGAAAGAGAACAAAGTGAAGTGCAAGGTTCAAAAGCAGAAAAATAAATAAGGAGGGAGGAAGTTTCCCAAGACTGAAGAAGACAAGGCCAACAGAGAAGAGAGGCACAATGCCATCTGTAGTATATAGTGTGATACGCCTCCCAGATCTGCTTTTCAGAACCTATGTACCTATCACCAATTGTTGGAAATATCAGATGCTGAGAAATCACACTTATACCCCTCCTAGAATTGCCCTCAGATCCAAAGAACTGCTTCACCCAAAGTCAAGTCTCATCACAAGGGGTAGCCCAGGCCAATGGCTAGATAACACAGGCATATAGAGAACTGGCTTATGGCTTGTTTGCCTAATTGTAGGTCAATTTAGGGGGATTATACCAGCTCCCGAGCTTCCTATAGTATCAATGGAGGCCTCAGATGTAACCACATGGTTGGGCAGCTTCTCCTTTGACCCAATTCTATCTTACTGACTTCTTTAGAAGTATATTTTCCAAAAGCACTTCTCAAGAATCCTTCTGCCCACCATTCTATATCTCAGATATATTTTTAGGAACCTAACCTAAAATATTGTACATAACAATGGGAAAGATTGTTAATTTCCACTCAACTTTCAATAGTCATTTGCTAATTAATGCTGATTTCAGCATAAAAAATTATGTTATCATGGAAGTAAATATGACACTAGTTTTGACCTCAAGGAAATTATAACCTAATGGGAGATATCTACCAGTGGTTCTCAAACTGAAGCGAGCATCAGAATCACTCTTAGGCTTATTAACAGATTATTTGGCCCAACTCCCAGAGTTTCTGATTAAGATGTTACAAATGCAGAAAGTTGCATTTAAAACAAGTTACCAGGTAATGCTGATGCTGCTGGTCCAGAAAATACATTGTAAAAATCATTGATAACCAGTGATAATTAATGTAGCAGAGAAATACACAGATCTTTGGAAAATAACAAAAAGAATAAATAATCCTGAAATAAGAAGAGTAAGGAAGGCTTTGTGAATTGTATGTTATTAAATCTAGGCTAGGTATTAATACTATTTTGGTGATGGAAGCTAGAAGTCAAAGTCTCTTCATGAAAGGAAATACAAAGAAAGGCATGGAGAAGAAAGAATGCGGAAAGTTTGAAGTTAAGTTTGACCACAGTGTGGAGAAGATAATACTATAAATATAGGTTAGAGTTAGTGTTTAAGAATCTTCAGTGTCATTTTATGAAACTGCCTTTTTTCATGAGGATGTGGAACACTACTGAAGTTTTATTCTCATGGATCAGAGGTCGATAAATTTTTTCTATAAAGGGAGAAAGAGTAAATATTAGCTTTGGCAGGCATAAGGTCTCTATTACAACTGCTAAACTCAGCCACTATAGAGCAAAAGTAGCCATAGACAATACATCAACGAATGGGAATGACTGTGTTCCAACAACATTTTATTTATAAAAACAAGTGGTAGGCCAGATTTGTCCCATGGGCCATAGTTTGTGTCCCAGAAAATGAAGATTTTGCTTACTTATGATAATGAATCTGATAAGAAAAACAATTTTATTTGTATGTTTAATAAAGACAAAAGGTTATCTTAGACTCTGGGTCTAGAAATGTTTTTCTTCATTGACAAGAGAATCATTATACATTCTTTCAATTGTTGAGTTTAATTATGGCAAGATTACTAAGGTCATTGTGTGTTCAATGGTTAATTGTGTAAAAGTTAGTGAGCAATTTCAAATTCCTACACCAAAATTAGTTTAAAACTTTAAGTGAACAATACAATTTGCCAAAGCTAACATTTTAGAAAATATAACTCTTGTAACAAGTACAGCATTAAGGTTAAAAATAATAGCCATTGGATTGGAAGTTGCATATCACAGAAGAGGACCTGGATTTATACTCACAGGAAACAGTGAAAATATAAAATTAAACATAAACTTTGCTCATTTAGCTGAATTTTTCCCATTGCATCCTTTTTTTTTTTTTTTTTTCGGAGACAGAGCCTCACTGTGTTGCCCGGGCTAGAGTGCCGTGGCGTCATCCTAGCTCATAGGAACCTCACTCCTGGGCTCAAGCAATCCTTCTGTCTCAGCCTCCCAAGTAGCTGGGACTACAAGCAGGCGTCACCATTCCCGGCTAATTTTTTCTATATATTTTTAGTTGTCCGATTAATTTCTTTCTATTTTTAGTAGAGACGGGGTCTCGCTCTTGCTCAGGCTGGTTTCGAACTCCTGAGCTCAAACAATCCGCCCGCCTCGGGCTCCCAGAGTGCTAGGATTATATGCGTGAGCCACCGCACCCGGCCAAATTCAGGCACTCCTTATTCTTCCTTATTTCACTGACAGATTAAATAATTTAGCTCTGTACTTCAATTTTTCTGCCAACAAAGTTCTCTCTATAGAGTACTCATTAAAACAATTAATACTATTATGATATATATAACCTTTGTGTATTTTTAATCTTTGTGAATAACCATGTAGAAATTAAATGTTTCAAGCCAATAATAATTGTATTCCACCATTGGGTGGTGATTATCTTATTGGCATTTATGATTGACCCCTCTAGAAGTATTAGATTGGAAGAAATACAAAAACTGAAAAAATCAAGTAGTACAATTTGGTAATAGTTCAGATTAACAATGTTAATCGTTGAAATATATAAGTGAAAATAAAAAATAGATATAAAAATGAAATAAATATAGAAATAGAAATTTCAAAAACAGAATAGGGCACAATAATTCATTAGAGAAGAAGAAAAAATTAGAATGAATGAAAAATTATTCGAAGTTTTCAAATCATTGTAACTGGAAAGATGTTATAAATTAATAGAAATACTAAATATATTTCATGAGAAACAATAAGGATTTAAAGACAGTAAATGACAATGGGATGAAAATATATGGTCTGGGAAAATATTTCTCCACCTTATCATCAGTAATAATAATGATGATGGGCCGGGCACAGTGGCTCACGCCTGTAATCCTAGCACTCTGGGAGGCCGAGGCGGGTGGATCGCTCAAGGTCAGGAGTTCGAGACCAGCCTGAACAAGAGTGAGACCCCATCTCTACTAAAAAAAAAAAAAAAATAGAAAGAAATGATCTGGACAACTAAAAATATATATAGAGAGAAAAAATTATCTGGGCATGGTGGCACATGCCTGTAGTCCCAGCTCGGGAGGCTGAGGCAGGAGGATCGCTTGAACCCAGGAGTTTGAGGTTGCTGTGAGCTAGGCTGACCCCATGGCACTCTAGCCCGGGCAACAGAGCCAGACTCTGTCTCAAAAAATAAATAAATAAATAAATAATGATGATGATGACAGTTCCTTAAATCTATTTGCAAGGTAGAGAAAGCATATCATATGTCTATAACGTCTAATTTTCAGAACAGCCCTATGTGATGTACTGACCATGAGATCAATATTATTACCTCCAGTTTACATATAAAAATCAGTTTACATACTGATTAATTGCAATAGCTATTGATTAAGATACAGTTTTTAATCCTTTGGCCTGAGCCTCATTTACCTTTTCTGTAAATGGGGACAGAATTGCCAATCTCAGACCTGTTTTAATCTTTAAATAAAATAGTACTTGTAAAGCACTGAGAAAGTTCCTGGCACATAACTTCGATTATACTTTTTTTCTTCTAACACAGTCTAAGTTATTATTCTTTCTTAGTAGAGACTGAAATTAAAAGAATTTTCTAGTATTGGATGCTGGGGCAAGGGTTGAGGTAAATAGAAAGGTGAACCTTTCTATTAATGGTCGTGGATGAAAGGTAGTGATACTGACTTTGATATGATCAGTCTCCATAATGAGAAAAAGACTGGACTAATACAACCTAGGAAGTGAACAAATTATAAAGTAGCTTCCCTCTCTTCAGCAGAATCATGACACATCTTTGGAAGTGACTTCAACACTATATTATTAAAGAAAATTGGACACAATCAGGGCATATACTAATCCAAATGCTACATGCCATTATACTTCCACAGCAGCTCTTGGGGCCTGTGTTATAGCCAAGTCACGGGGTATTTTTTTTCTTTAAGATTGGTACCACAATATTTAGAATTAATTGCACTCAAGGGAGCATCAAAACAACACAACACATGCCACTGCTCTAGATATGGCACTGTCTGGGATCCAACAAACCTAATCACTGTATGTATTCCACGCAGGGCCCAGAGCCTACAACAGAGTACAGCCTGGAACAGCAAAGTTTCTAATCATGTCCTAGTCTCGTTTGCACATATCCAAGCACCTCACAGGCTCCTCATGTTATAGACTGCATCTATAGCATAGGGTCAGTTACAACCCAGACTCCACTTCAAGGCACACCAGATAGATTCAATTGTGACAGTAAACTATCCTACTGCCAACTTAAACACATATCGTCTATCACTGTATCAGAGAGGCAAGTATCTGACCTTGATATCTTTAAAGAGGATAGAGACATTGGCACTTCCACTATCCAGGTGGCATGAAGGGATTGTCCATTTGTATTAATATAAAACAGCATGAAGAAGGCAGAAAAGAAGACCGTAAGTCACAAAAGGCTCTGTAAAATATCTGGGACTATCCAGTGTTTTCTGTTCAGGAAAGGGAACATAATATAACACAGTGAATGACAGGACTTTGCAATTCTAGGAGGGAGCATTATTTCCCTGGAATTATGTAATAGTCTCCCAATGTGTTTTATTTCCTAATTTCATTCCTCAGCTCAGATCCAAACACTAGCTACCCAATCCTCCACCTTTACTGGGTTCCCTCCCACATAGCTTCTTCTTAATTTTCCAAGTCTACTTCGCAAGAAGGTATCATACCCCTCAATCTCAATCCCAGTCCAGTGATATTTCACATAAACACACACACACACACACACACACACACACTTATTCTTGGTTATTCTTTACATTCTGATTGACAAGTATTATTAGTAATAAGTATATGTTAATTTAATGTCATATGCAGGTTCTTACTTAGAGACTGAAGGGACAAAAGACATGGGAAGTGCATGATTGCTGTATTTGGAAATTTTCTGCATGGTTTTCTATGTAGGTGAGGCAAATATTTCAAAGAGAGATTATCTTTTTAACTGTGCCCCACATTCCCTTTCTAGGTCATCTCTGCTGTATTATGGAATTAAAGAATGGATTTTCTATTTCTTCAAGAGATAGGCAACATACTATGAAAGAAATTAGGGTTTCTCACTGGAAGCAAGAAAACTCCTGCAAGAAATGTGTCTATAACGAATGTCCACCAATATGCTTCATACCAACAATACACAGTTCCACCCTTCCTCCTTCCTTCTAATAGGGATCCCAGGGCTGGAAGATGTGCACATCTGGATTGGCTTCCCCTTCTTTGCAGTGTATCTAATAGCCCTCCTAGGGAACATCACTATCCTGTTTGTGATACAGACTGAACACAGCCTCCACCAACCTATGTTTTATTTCTTGGCCATGTTGGCCTGCACTGATCTGGGCTTGTCCACAGCCACCATCCCCAAGATGCTAGGCATTTTCTGGTTTAATCTTGGAGAGATTTTGTTTGGTGCCTGCATCACACAGATGTACACCATCCATATATGTACTGGTCTTGAGTCAGTGGTGCTAACAGTCATGGCCATAGATCGCTATATTGCCATCTGCAACCCCCTGAGATATAGCATGATCCTTACCAACAAGGTAATAGCCATTATGGGTGTAGTCATCATAGTCAGGACTTTGGTGTTTGTGACTCCATTCATATTTCTCATCCTGAGATTGCCTTTCTGTGGTATCCGGATTATCCCCCATACCTATTGTGAACATATGGGCTTGGCAAAGTTAGCTTGTGCCAATATTAGAGTCAATGTTATATATGGCTTGATTGCTTTCTCAGTGGGATACATAGACCTTTCTGTGATTGGATTTTCTTATATCCAAATCCTCCGAGCAGTCTTCCATCTCCCATCCTGGGATGCCCGGCTCAAGGCACTCAGCACATGTGGTTCCCATGTCTGTGTCATGTTGGCCTTCTACCTGCCAGCCCTCTTTTCCTTCATGACACACCGCTTTGGCCACAACATCCCTCATTACATCCACATTATTCTGGCCAATCTCTATGTGGTTGTTCCCCCTGCCCTTAACCCTGTTATCTATGGAGTAAGGACAAAACAGATAAGAAAACGGGTATTTAGGATGCTTAACCATAAAAGCGATTGACAATTATTCCCCATGGTGAATCTTCCATATAGTTTGGTAGGACAATAATGAGATCAGAACAGAAGTAAACATCAGAAATATTTTTGTTAAATTCCTCTGGCATTCCCACGCAAGCCAATCACATTATATTTCCCACCATTGCTTATAATTTCAGTACATGTTGGAAAGCATAGCTCAAAGATTCCAAAACAATCTCTCTACTCTGCCCCATTAAAAATACAAAAAATACTCACATTTAAACCTCACTAATACTTCAAAATTCCTAAAGAGAGTAAAAGATTTTACAAAAACTTGTTGCCCCAGTAATTGCCTTGAATAACTCTTCTACATGTAGATTCTCTTCATTTACATGTCAGAAGTTGAAGTTCATAATTGTACAAAGAATGCAAGATTTCATCAAAACCAAGCAGGATACAGTGGCAAGAGAAATTAATTTGGAGTCATATGGTCTAAATTTAAATATAGGTTATGGCCTTACCTGGAAGTTTGACCTGAGAATTTTACCTAGAGCTCTTTGAGGTTCAATACCCCTGTCCATAAAATGTTATAAATCGATATTAATTTGGTACTGTGAATTAAGAAAAGACTATTGTGAAAAATCTTTGCAGCTTTTAAAACATTAAAAGATTTAGGAATAAATAAAGTGAGTGCTTATTAAATGTAGTTATAGTATCGTTGTGACTTCCAGTGTACATAGATTTAGTTTACTAAATCCAGTTCTAGTGTACAGAATTGAAATGGTTTGAAATGAGGTCTCCAAATCCAGATTACCCCAATGCATGGGGCTCTTTATGGACCTCTTGGCCCTTACCTTTGTCAGAGAGCATTTCAGTCAGGAGACTATAAGAGGACTCTATCTGGGCTTAAAAACTCAGTGAAAGTCCATTCCCCACAGTCCTTGTTAGAGTGAGCATTAGGGAAGACTGTAGTAGTGTCTGAAATAATATAAAGTCATTTTCATTAGGCTATGGAAGCTAAGTAAGACAATCGATTTATTTGGGTATTCTAGCAGCTACAAAAATGTGAATGTGGCTCCTAATTGGAAATGGAACCCTGGTTGAAAGTCAAGGTAGGAGGAGCAGGAATATGCAGAGAACTGGGCTAAAGTGATGGCAATATAAACTGAGACAGGAGGAAGTAAACTGAATAAATGATACTTTATGTAAATATATAAAGAAAAAGTGGTGATCATTTCCTAAATAGAAATTGTGAAATTTACACAAAGAAGAGTTAATAAAACTAAACAGATCAATTAATAATGAATGAAGATGACAAAAATTCATTGCAGATTATCTTCCAAATGAGATGTCACTTTTTAATTATAACTTATTATTTAATATTTTAATTATTAAAATCTTATTTTTTAGAGTGTGAATATTTACATTTGTATATTTAAAGGCTCTTATCTATTCAATTTTTCTCACTCTACTCTTTTCAAATATGTTTAACCACCAGACTACTTAATTTTGGTATCATACATTAACAACTTCTACCATTTGAGGGCTTTCCTGCATCATTTCTGATGCTTTGCTAAATGTCATTTGGCCCAGAAAGTGAGAAATCCAAGTGGAAATGAGTACAGAAGACTGTAATTTCTAAGCAGCATAGAAGAAAATACCTAAGAGAAAACCCCATTCATCACCAAGCACATGTTCCAAGGGCTATAACATATGGGGCATGCTTGAAACAGCAGAGCATAAATGAAAGACGTCCCAACAAGGAAAAGTTGTTTATGGAGTTCATCAATCTCTAGAGCTTTTTCTTTTCTTTTACTTTATTTTATTTCTTTTTTTAATTTTTAATTTTTTTATTTCAGCATATTATGGGGGGTACAAATGTTTACGTTACATATGTTGTCTTTGCTCTACCCAAGTCAGAGCTTCAAGCACGTCAATTCCCCAGACTGTGTGCACCACACCCATTAGGTGTGAATATAGCCATCCCCTCCTCCCCGCTCCCACCTGCTTGACACCCAATGAATGTTACTACTATATGTGTATTCTAGAGCTTTTTATAAAATGGATTTGTACAAAGCCATCAACACTGCAAGGTTCAGAAGGAGTAGGTCTGCTGCTCTGTGCCAAATGTTGTGTTAAGCATTGGATATTGGTCATCTTGGTTGAGTCCAGGTCTGGGAAACATTAGCATGCTTCTGGCCAATCTAAAAGGATTCAACTTTGCTATTATTTCAAAATTCCAAGGCTACTGAAAACTGGGTTTTTACACAGTCACTAGATTTGCTAGCTGAATGTTTTTCATCAGGAGCAACTGTGATGCTCACTAATCATTATGTATGAGAATAAGATTCTCAATAATTTCACCTGAAAACACAGCTAAACAAGGACAATCCACATCACCATGGTTGCATTAAATGGAGTGCTTCTTTAGGACAAAGAAATTATATTCTCAGTATGTGGGTATGGGTTAATATATGTTGTCCTCTTTTCTGTGTTTATATGATTAAACAAACCTCATCCATCTGCTTGCTTTCTTTTGTTATTTTTGTAGCTAGATTCAATCAAGTAACGCATTAGCCCTATTTGCCTGAGGGTTGTTATATTCCCTTTTAGGTGCCCTTAAATATCTCTTTCTAACCATGGCATTCACTGGATTATTTAGCTTATAGATGGCAACTTTATTTCCCCTTTTTCAAATGTTGTGCTTTGAAGGGGAATGCACCTGTAAAAAAGATTTCTTAAACTTAATTTGAGATTTCCATCATAGTAAAAATAAGAAAATAAGAGGAAATATCTGGCCAGGTGCGGTGGCTCACGCCTATAATCCTAGCACTCTGGGAGGCCAAGGCGGGAGGATCGCTTGAGGTCTGGAGTTCGAGACTAGCTTGAGCAAGAGTGAGACTCCGTCTCTACTAAAAATAAAAAAAACCTTAGCCGGTCAGCTAAAAATAAAAACAAAAAAATTAGCCGGGCATGGTGCCTTGCACCTGTAGTCCCAGCTACTAGGGAGGCTAAGGCAGGAGAATCGCTTGAGCCCAGGAGTTTGAGGTTGCACTCTAGCCAGGGCAACAAAGTGAGACTCTGTCTTAAAAAAATAAATAAAAAAAAAAAAAAAGAGGAAATATCTGTTTATAGACAGCAAAAAGGAAGTGAAATGAACAAATTTGTGTTAAACAATTACTAATGATCATCTAAATGTTTTAACTTTTAGTGAGACTTTAACATACAAAACAAAGCATTTAAGACCGTAAGAATTAGATGTCCTTTGAAATAAACTGATTTTAGGCATATGACACATATATGTCAATGAGACATAAACTGCTTCTGATACAGAAACAAACTAGTGAGAAACAAATTCCCAACTATGGTAGCAGGAGGGCTGGAAAAGCACTATAAAAAGTTTGACACTCATATATTATGTCCTGCTTGTTTAGATGACACTTCGGGACTGAGTTTGACTTCTCAGATTTTCCATCAAAAAGGGAACCAAACTCCTGGTGGAGTAAGGAATAGTAGCCAAGGCACCATCTAAGAGGAAACACAACTGTAATTTCCCATAGTAATGATATCTATCCCACGGGAGAACTCCCAGACATTGAGATCAAAGGAGGGATTTGGAAGACATGAGTGGTTATGATTAGTTGACATCACTGCACCCTTCTTCATACTATGTAGGCCCAATAAAATTGGTCTCTTTTAACACAACAAAGCCCACTACGGATGGCTTATGCAGATCTCTGCCTATAAAGGTAGCTTAGAGAGGAAAACAATATATCAGGTGTGCTAGACAGAATAATTCCCACCCTAAAATATGCCCAAGTCCCATAGAAAACATTCCACCTGCTTAATTACATTGTTTGAACTACTTAATATTTTTAGAACAATACAGTTGGATAGGCAGGAGCATAAATATACGGAGAGGTTCCATGACTCCCGGCATAGCATATTTATGAGATTTATTTTTCCCTGAATATATTTGATTTGTCCTCTCTGAGATAGGCTCTTTCCTTATCATTGATTGTTTAGTTACCTGAGGAGGCTTTAATACCTCAGTGAGTTTCATTTACCATTTTGATACCCATCCCAATATAACCTTCCAAATATTGAAATATTTTGAACATGGACAAGAACAAAATATGATATCTTAATATCACAACTTAATCACAATGGGGATCCTATGGTTCCTAGAGTCAAGTGAATAGAATTTTTGATACTGTATAAACTCATTTATGTCCAAAAATTGGGCTTCAACAACAATGGAAGCTTAACCAGCATTCTGCCTACTGAGAATCTCTACTTGATTCAATATAAACTTCATAACTACATATTTCAGAATGATGTCAACATCTACACTCACCAATTCAAATAAATAAATAAAACTGTCTCCTATTACATTCTGTTTCTCAGCGAATAATACCAATATTCATTCATTTGCCCAAGACAGAATCCTGGAAGTCAAATATGATATCACTCTTTTTTATCCCCCAAATCACATCAAACACTGTTCTCTGCCAATTTATTTTATATATCACCTTCTCTGTCACCATCACCATTTACTTAGACCAGGCTAGCATCATCTCTGACTCACCTTACTTCAAACTCTAACACTTCCCCTCCAATCCATTCTCCATTGTGACATTACAGAAGGCCCTCTAAAATGTAAGTAAAACTATAGCATACCTAGAACTGTAGCAGAGCATCAGGTGTGGGATATATCTTAGACAGAAAAACCAGATGTCTAGAAACTGGTGAGTTCTGCTTTTGGGAGCCTTTTAAATCTTTTATCACTTTCCATTCCAGGTCTTCTGCTGAGTATTAAGGCAGAGAATTGACACCATCTCTCCATGAACTGAAAAAATGATATGAAAGGGATTCAAGTCTTAACACAGTCTGAGAAAATTGGCCAGAAACCATGAAGATGACCTTTGACAACACCCCCCAATTCCATCCCTCCTCCTTTGTCCTTCTGGGAATGCCAGGCCTGGAAGTTTCGCATCTGGATTGTTTTTTCCTTACGTGCTCTATATCTGATTGCCCTTCTGGGGAACATTTTAATCCTCTTTATAATTTATACTGAGGATAGTCTCCATAAGCCCATGTTTTACTTCCTGACAATATTGGCCTCCACTGACCCAAGCCCGTCCACTGCTACTATCCCCAAGATACTGGGTATCTTCTAGTTTAACTTCAGGGAAATAATACTTTTTGGTGCCTGCCTAGTTTATGATACAGATGTTTATGATTTATCTGTGCTTTGGCTCAGAGTCTGGGGTACTGACAATCCTGGCCATAGACCACTATGTTCCATTTGCAATCCCTGAGATATATCATGAGTTTCACAAACAAGCAAGTAGCTATTCTAAGTATAGCCATGATAGTGAAATCTTTAGTCTTCACCATCCATTTTGTGTTTCTAATCTTGTTCTTGTCATTTCGTGGTGCCCATATCATCCCCCTCACCCATGGTGAGCACTGGTTACTGCCCATCTTTCCCGTGCCAGTATCAGGGCCAATAATTTGTTTGGGATGGTTGCCTTTTTTGTGGGATTCATTGACCTTATTGCAATCAGTTTCTGTTATATGAAGATATTCTACACAGTGTTCAGTTTACCATCAAGTAATGCCCTATTCAAGGTTCTCAATACCTGTGTCTCACATGTCTGTATCATGCTCATCTTCCTCATTCCAGAGGTTTTTTTCTTTTCTTACCCACTGCTTGGTCATAGCATCCCTGGCTACATTTGTGTATTTCTGGTCAATCTATATATTAGTTGTTCCACTTGTACTCAACCCTGTTATCTATGAAATCAGGACAAAACAGATCCCAGAGTAAGTCATAAGAATTCTCAACCCTAAAGACACTTGGTCCTGAGCCCCCTCAAGTCATGATAACATATATACACGTACATATATATACACATATATAATATATACACACATGTGTGAATATATATGTGTACATGTATATACGTGTGTATAGGTGTGTACATATGTACATACATGCATGTGTATTTGTTTTTGTATTTCTTTTATCTTTTTTGACTGGATAGTATATAGAGAAATGTATCATACTGTGATTTTTTTCAAAGTAGCACATTCTGGTTTAATTTTTTTTCTTTTCCTGTTCATTTTTTATTTCATTGGTTCTGCTCTTATTTTTATTATTTACTCTTTCTACTTTCTGTGGATATGTTTTGCCCGTCTTTCCTACTTTTGTAAGGCAGAACCTTATATCATTGATTGGAGATTCCCCTTTTTTTCCTAATACAAATAATTAATGCCTTTAATGCTCCATTCGCAGCAATCTAGACTTTTTGTAGCCTACTCCAAATTCTTCAAGCCTCTACCTATTAGTCAGTTTCAAAGTCAGTTTCACATTTTCAGGTATTTGTTATAGCAAAAACTCCACTTCCAGTACCACTTTTCTGTCTTAGTTCATTTTGTGCTGCTATAACAGCATATCTGAGACCGGGTAATTTAAAAACAACAGAAGTCTATTTGGCTCACAGGTTTGGAGGCTGGTATGTTCAAGGTCAAATGGCCTGCTTCTGGTGAGGGCCCTTGTATTATGCCATCCCTTGGAAGAAGGTGGAAGGGCAGGCAAGAGAGCAAGAATGTGGAGAGAAAGAGAGAAAGGGAGGGGTAGGAGGAGGGGGAGAGGTAAGTTCTACTCACTTATATAATGAACTCATTCCCATGATAACAACAGTAATCCATTCATGAAGACAAAGCCCCATAACTTAATCACCTCTTAAAGAACCCACCTCTCAACACTGTTGCATTGGGAATTAAGTTTCCAACACACGAACATTGGGAGACACATTCAAACCATAGCAGCCACATTACACTGGCATTACTCTGTTTTAAGTTTTTGTACCCTACTTTATGCAATGACTTCACCAAAAGCAGAGATGAATCATATTTGATCTTTTCACTCAGGTTAAACAATGTGATTGTCAATTAATCTGACTGAACAGATTAATTTTTTATTTCACACATTTTTAATTAGTTTAACATGATAATACTTTCCACAAAACCTCTACATGATTTCCCATGTTTTAATGATTTGTTTATGAAAAGTTTTTTCTTTTTTCAGTTATTTGATGACATCTTTTGAGATAGGATCAATGCAATGTTATTGCTTAGCAACATCTGCTGTATTAAGGTCTCCAAGTTCCTCTGGAAATGTTTTGTCAAGTCCCCCAGCTGGCAGCACAGAATGTCTTCAACTTCCTATTTCTCCTGAGGGGGTCAATGTCACCATCCTGATCACCGTTTTGTTTCCAAATAAGCAGCCAAATATTTAATTCTCCCTTGCCTTTCAGAATTTATAGAGAACAGAAAGTCAACATCTTTTCCTGTCTTTTGGGAAAACCTATGTTCTTTGAAGAGTTAATGTTAAGTGGACAATAGAAGCAACAAAATGTAGTGCCTTTGAATTGGAAAGGGAGAGGTCATACTTCCCACAAACAAAAAGACACAAGAAAGAGAAGAAATGGATTTGCTGACTTGAAATTATAATACAGTAAGGGAAAAAATGCTGCTCAGTAACTGGAGTAGTTCTTGACTGTTGGAACCTCCCAGATGTCTATCATTTCACTACGTATTGGCGTATTGGAATATTTCAATAAATCTGGACTTGAAGGAGGCGTGGTTGAGTCAGAGAAGCAATAACAACACACATTAAGGCCAAGGCTCCTGAAGTGTCCTGGGGCCTAGGCCAGCCTCTCGGCCCCCATACCCCACATTTCCCGGCAGATGTGGTGCCCCAAGGGGGCTCCATTTTGAGACACCGAGCACCTCAGCCCGGCGCCCCGGCCGCTTTGGGACTTACAAACACAGGGGAAGGCCGCTGCCAGGATTCTGCACCTCCAGGAGGTCCGGCCCCTAGGAAACGCAAACCAAAGTGGGGCCCAGCGCAACTGGAACAGCAGCCAGACACAGACAACTTCCAGGTCCCATGGTCCTCTCTGCCAATCGGAAGGCGCGGCGCACAACGGCGGCCTGAGAGGGACTTTCCAGGTGCGGGCAGGGCGCGAACAAAGTGCCCAGGACTCCTGGCGCTGGCGCCTCTGCCAGCTACCCCAAGGTGCCTTGGCTCATTAGCGTCCGCAGCTAAGGCTGTGTGAACTAGAAAAAGACCCACTGCTGTCCGGGGTCCTCCTCTGAGCCGCTCATCTGGAGCTGGGTCTCCGCGGTCAGCTGGCTGTGTGGGCCTGAAGGGCGCCTCTGCGCTTAAGCCTTGATGGAGTGGGAATCACAGGGAATCCCGCTCTCCACCTAAACAACAACTATACTGTCAGAATCTCTCTGAACTAATTATTTTGGAACTCTGGGTTCTCTTTGAATGTTTGCATCTTCCAGGAGAGTTCAGCTGGTAAATTGAGGTAAATTTCAATGTCAGCCTTTAATGTGATAGCAGCTACCCATTCACAGACCCTCAACCCTGCGGCAGGCCTGGAGCCAGAGTGGGAAATAAGAACTTTGGGTCTACCAAGTACCAGCTATGTTCTTTCTGATCGCTGATTGCTGCTTTTCATCACAGGTTTAAGCACAGAGGCTGGCCGCCATGTGTGAACCCCCACCAGCTAAACCTGCTTCCAGGGGTTTTATTTTATTTTATTTTATTGTTTATTATTTTATTATTTTTTCTTTTTTTTAATGAGGGAAGGACACGCTTGTAGCCCTGGCTTGGGCAAGGCGAAAGTATTACATGTAACCAAAATGTTTGTACTTCCAGGGGTTTTAAAGGAACGGAATCTCTTTTGTTTGTTTCCCTTTTACGCCATTTGTCAATCAGTCATTTAAGGATTAGAATACTCAAAAGCAAACACTTAGGCAAGGGAAAGCAGAAAGCTACTGCCTATAACCAGGGAAATACACAGGCTCAGAAAAGACCTGAGAAAACCTTACGCTTTTACCTTAGGCTGATTCCGATCCCCAGCACAGAGACAATTTAAAAAAAGAAAAAAGCAAACCTAGGGGCAGAAGGAAAATTTGATTTTCGGAGTCACCACGTTATAAGATTCAAATGTTCAGTGTTCAACAAAAAATCACAAGGCATACAAAGAAACAGGAAAATACGACCCATTCAAAAGAACCAAATAAATCAACTGAAACTGTCCCTGAAGAAGCCCAGATGTCTGGCTTAAGGAACAAAGTCTTTAAAACTGTTTTGAAGTTGTTCAAAGAGCTAAAGGAAGACATGAATGAAGTGAAGAAAACAACGTATGAACAAAATTAGAATATCACTAAAGCGAGAAATTATGAAAAGGAATCAAATGAAATTCTGGAGCTGAAAAGTACAGTAACAAATGAAAATTTTACTAGAGGAGTTCAAATGCAGATTTGAGCAAGCAAAGGAAAGAATCAGCAAACTTGAAAATATTTTTTTAAATACCTCACTAACCCTGTTTCCTTTTTTTTCTACTTCTTTAGTTCAAACCTCCCCGATCTTAGGCAGGCTCCAAACTGTTTTGTCTCCTATTTTGCCTGCTCTAGTCTTACCAGAGTGATCTTTTTAAAAACCCAAATCTGATATTGTCACTGTCCTTAAAAATATCCAAGGAACCCTTGTGAACTTTACTTTCCTCATTTTAGGATTCAAGGATGTTCCCATTCTGGCTCCAGCCTATCACATTGCTTTATCTCATACCAGCCTCATATTCTGCTCATACACCATAACCATGTGTTCTAAAGTACAAAGCCACTGAAAAAAAGTTGAGCATATTTGGAAACCAAAATTAGTTTTCTGTGAATGGGATAAAAAATCAGAATGTATGGCATTGGTAGGCATTGGAATATACTATATAAAGTCTATTGAAAAAATCAACTTGATAAAAACAGCATGTGTATCATCACTAATCCAGTGGTCAACATTAGTATTATTATATTAGATACAATACATACCTACATTAGATACAATACATAATATTATATCTAAATAAGGAAACCTAAAGTATAATACGACATCACATATGATGTGTACTAGCCCAAAATGTTTGACTTGCATCCGTTGAGCCTTCAGATATAAATTCCAGTTTGCAGTAAATACAAGGCTGAGGGTAACACCCTCAATGATTTCTTGAGAAGCAACCATTCAAATCCAGAAATTTTGCACTTCAAGTGGCCTGATTTATGCAATGAGCCAATATCTTTTATTTTTTTTCTCAAGTATCATATTTAAAAAGACTTAAGGGACATAACCAGAAGCAATATGTGGTCCTGGGTTAGATACCAATTTGGGAGCACTGGTTATAGAAAAATATCCTTTGGTCAACAGAATACTTGATTGAGTTAGGTATTATGGGAGGAAATGTTCCTGAAAGGATATTACTAATTTGGCAAAGCCAACTATAAAAAAATATTTTAATTAGGTTGACAGGAAATTTAAATGTGATCTAGGAGTTAGATGAGAGGAAAATTTACAGAAATTAGGTAAATATTGTTAAT
>NW_012150174.1:13717547-13718186 GCF_000956105.1 Propithecus coquereli
CATCTTCCAGGAGAGTTCAGCTGGTAAATTGAGGTAAATTTCAATGTCAGCCTTTAATGTGATAGCAGCTACCCATTCACAGACCCTCAACCCTGTGGCAGGCAGCTGTATCCACACATTGTCTGTGTGGCTTGCTGGAGCCATGGTGGGCAGTAAGAACTTTGTCTTCCAAGTACCAGCTATGTTCTGATCGCTGATTGCTGCTTTGGATCACAGGTGTAAGCACAGAGGCTGGCTGCCATTGTGTCAGTCCCCACCAGCTAAACCTGCTTCCAGGGGTTTTATTTTATTTTAATTAATTAATTAATTAATTTGATGGGGGAAGGACATACTTGTAGCCCTGGCTTGGGCGAGGCATACGCATTACATGTAACCAAAATGTTTGTACTTCCAGGGGTTTTAAAGGGGTTTTGTTTCCCTTTCACCCCATTTGGGAATCAGTCATTTAAGGATTAGGATATTCAAAAGCAAACACTTAGGCAAGGGAAAGCAAAAAGCTACTGCCTATAACTAGGGAAATACACAGGCTCAGAAAAGACCTGAGAAAACCTTGTGCTTTCACCTTAGGCTGATTCTGATCCCCAGCACAGAGACAATTAATAAAAAAAAAAAAAAAAAAAGAGGAAATATCTGTTTATA
>NW_012150174.1:13718562-13726897 GCF_000956105.1 Propithecus coquereli
TGTGATCTAGGAGTTAGATGAGAGGAAAATTTACAGAAATTAGGTAAATATTGTTAATATAAAAAAGCAAATTATTAAACTGATCTCATTTTGAAAAAATATGTATACACACAAAAGCATATGAACTAAAGTATTAAAATTGCTTGTGGGAATGTAGTGTTTTTATTTTTATTTTAGCTTGTCTGTATTTTCTGTTTTTCTCCAAGGCATGTTATACTTACTGTGCAATAAAAATTTATTTTAAAAATGAAAAACATATTTAATACAGTTTTTTCTGATGGATGAGGGCACAAATTGAGATTTGAGTTGATTTCTATTAAATCATGAAAAACACCTCGGTGTTTATTCAAAGTAATATTGTCCTTCTTTGGGCTTTTAAAACACTATGTGCTTTCTCGCCTAGTACAAAACCTCTGCCTGTGTAGTTGTCACTGCCTGAGATATTCTTTTCATTCTTCTTTGCTTAGGTGATATTCTTTCTCTTTCTCATTCAACCTACTTAGATTTACTTAGAATGCCTTAGCCTGACCTTCAGGATTATATTAGGCTCCACTATTGCAGGCTCCTATAGCACCCAGAAAGTCCCTTTCTTTGGAACTGACCACAACTGTATATTAAAGAAAGGTTCATTGCGTCCCTTTTCCTCTCTATATTGTACTTTCTCCTAATAGTGACAAATAATAATTACAAAGTACCATATGTCAGGCACTATGCTTAGTACTGTTTATGTTACATCATTTAATATACACAATAAATATGAAATGCATGCTAATATTATGACTGTTTTCCAGAGGAGGAAATAGGTACACAAACAGATTAAAAAAAAAAACTTAAAAAAAAAAAACAACCTTGATAAATGCTTCCTATATGGCAAGTAGTGAAGCTAAAATTCTAACCCAGAAAGTATAACTCCAACATTAGTATAACTACCACTTTTTCCACTTTTATGAAAGTACAAGACAATGTCTTTCATCTTTGTTAAATAAAACATTTATTTATTACACAAAATTTCCATCACACCTCTTTAATTGTTATTTCAATCAAGATTCTTACAAAAATTGACAAGAAAATAATTCTAGGTGTTTTAAGCAGAGAATAGATTATTGAAAAGATGATGAATAACTCATAAAATCACTGGGAAAACCCAAAAATAAAAACACAAAGCAATAGCTGCAACCTCTGTAAAATTAGACCAGAGAACTAGTTCTGTGCTGAAGTGTTAATGCAACCACCGCTGAACTTTGGATGACATGGTTTACATACAGTGTTCTTTCATATTTATTTCAGACAGTTTTATAACACTGATCAGATAATTATATGTAATGAGATAGTGACTATTTTGAAAATTAATCATTATTTAAAATTTTGGCAGCTAATATAAATGATTTAGTCATAATTGTAGTAATTTTTGAAGATGTATTGTCTTCAGAAACCTCTATAAAGTTAAATTTACTATTAAAAGCACCATGAAAGCCATCCTTGCTGCACTCTTCATAGTATATTTTAATAAAGTATACATTGTAATATGTTTTAATAAAATGATTACTGAAAAAAATGACTTTCAAAAAGTAGGACAGACAAATCTATTAGGTCTGTCTTTAATAGTTTATGTATCCACAGATTATGGAAGTCTACATTGTCTTGCAAATGACTGCTTGTTGCATAGGTACTACTTGAGACTGAGATATAATATTACTACAGAATTCTTCTCTGAAATCACATTGATATACTCTCTAACCCTGCATTCTCCAATTATTGCTTTTTGATGATAGACAGTTTGCTTAATCTCTCTGAGCACTGATATTCCATCTATAAAATGGGGCAAATGATACAATTTACCTCGTAGGGTTTAAGAAAGAAAAAAGCATGCAAAGTACATAAAATATGTTCAAGAAATATTATTATTTATTAGCCATTCATTATGCTACCCCTCTTTGCCCCTTCTTGATAAATAATACAACTGGGTCTATTAGTGTTTTGCTGGTGTTATGTAGCCAAGGAGAACCTCTTGTGGAAATGCCTCAGAGGAACAATTTGTGACTTATGAGAGGTATTGCCATAAGAAGAAATCCTCTTGTTACCTGTTCACTTACTGGTCCCATAGCCAAATTGGCTCAGAGTGTTGCAATCTCTAGATGGCAGATAATGCTTCTCTACATCCATAGGTTAACCATTCACTTGTAGCTACTATCTGTTCCCCCAATCCTATATCGCAAGTTATTTAAGAAGATATCTATGTCAGTTAATGTCCTTAGCCTTATCAATAACTTCAGCTTTAGCCTTATTCTTGCAACAGCTGTTTCTCAATCCACAACTCTCCATTACTCAATAACTCCTTAATTTATTTGCTCAACTCTTTAGTGAAGATGAGATCCAATGTGTGAGTAAGAGCAGTGAAAATTGCAGCCTCTAATTGCAATTCTTGAAGCCTGGGAAAATAAAAGTATTACACTGCAAGATACACACATAAATATTTAGGACAGTGCTAGCAAGACTTGAATGGAAACCCAAGAATTTGTGCATCTGAATTATAAAGTAATTTGAGAGCTGTGTGAAGGCCAGAAACCCTCTATTATTGAAATGAAGTCATTGGATTATCATTAGAGTTTTACCTAACACTGTTCAACCAATAACAGGTCCTGTCCTGGAAATGTCACTGGCCTTGTGCAGAAGACAAGACTTTGGTATTGAACTGATCTCTATAGAAGCCATAAACAAGGAATGAATCACTCAAAAGCCTCCTGGGCCTCAGCTTCCAACATTAGGGCCTTCTGTGAAGTATGGCAAGACCAATATAGAAGTTCTTATGCTAAAAATAAACTCTCAGAAGACACTCAACAGAACTATTTTTTTATAAGTAAGTACTAATGATAAATATTGATTAGGTCACAGAAAATTTGTAACTGCATTTTTGTTAGAACAATTATGAAATAAAGAAAATGATGAATCACAAAAAGTTTCTAAGGAACCAAGTATTCTTTTGTTGTCATGAAACTGACCTTAATAATATGTCATTGGTATAAAAATTGATCTATCTTCCAACCACCCCAATATGAATCAATCTTACAAGATAAAAAGGAGATTTAGCTAGCTTAAATATTATTAAATTAAGTTTATCTTCATTAACAAACCAAATTAAAATATCTGTACAGATTTTGGAATGTATTACTGAAAAAGTTATCTATACGGCATGTACAAAATTGACTATGAAGGGAGTGAGGGAGTAAATGATGAAGTAAATTAGGAAGCTTGTGCAATCTTCTTGGATTTTTGTATTAAAAGTGTCACAAGAATAGGGCTTCCTGAAACATTTCATTCAAGTAGAAACTATTGGTCACAGACACTAAAAACTTTGGGAGCTTCTCTCAGCATGTTATAATTACTACAAACTATCAGTGTAGGAATGTATATGATTGGTTTTATGTAAATTATGTGTACATTTTAATCAATACATTTCTGGAAAATCAGAACCTGGTACCCTCGAGCATTTTGTCTTAACCTCCTTGCCAAAGGTTTTGCATTTGTATAATGAATTATACTAAGTATGTCCCAAGTATCACATTCTACCCATTCAACTGGTGCTAGATAATCAACTCTCAGACTCTCCCTATTCCTTTAGGGGAAATAGCAACCTCATTTAGGGAGTCACAGGGCATGAAGAGCTGAGAGAAAAGCTCTCTCCCTTGGGGATAAGAGAATGCTGGACTCCGGATTCTCCAGCCCCTTCAGGGACAGCAATGCTGTATTTCCTTGGGGAAGCATAGGTGGCTGAAGTTAGACATAAACTCTCCTTTCTGAGAGCCCAGGAGTAGAAGATTCAGACACCCAGCACCAGGAATATCCCTCCCTGGGAGAGGTCCCTGATTTCGTCTAGTAAGTTTGGCCCCATGGGAAAATGAAGGCTCCAAGATACCACTATGATATTAGACACCTGGCTAGAGCAGGAATTGTGGTGAGACTAGAGCTGAGCTTCCAGCTTAAAAGACTGTAGGATTGAAATATGAGGATTGGGGCTTAAAGGGAAGTGGCAGAAAGCATTTGAGCGGAGAAATGGTATGGGACCAGTGGGAGATGATTGTTCCAAGTCTGAGCCCAGACTCTTGTTCTCCCTAGGAAGGAGTTTGGATGGGGAGTTCAGAGGTCAGAAGTAGTGTATCAGGTGGGAAATATCTTGAGCAGCATTCATTGAACCCTTTTGGCGTGAAGGAGAATGCAGATTTGGAAGGGAGAAAAGGTCCCCAGTCACCCTCTCTTGATCATTATTAATTAGAAATCTTCATTAGTTTGCCTTTTCCTTCCTTTTTCTATTTTTTAAAAGCACCTGCTCCTTTGTCTGCTCTTTCCTCCTCTTTGCTTCCTTTGTGCTATTCTCAGGGCAATCTCTTTTGTTCTAATTTCAGTTTTCTCTTTTTCCATCTTTTCCACACCATCTATTTTCTGGGTATATATGCCTCTGTTCTCCCCATTCCTCCTACTCACTCTCTCAGTCTTTCTTCCACTTATTGAACCTAGATTTACCCCCACTATGCGCAGCTTCCCCCTGACCAATAAGACACCAAGAGTAAGCAAACTTATAGCACCATTTTTTATTCAATGACTCTCTTTCTTGCCTTTGTCATTATTTATCACTCCTTACCCCTCTCTCATTTCCAGGCCCTACTGAATGAGTTTGATGTCACACCCAATATATTTTCAAGATTAATGAAAATCCCATATAGTATAATTTGATATCCAAAAAAGATTATGGAGAAAAGCTCCTGCCCAGATATCTACTCCAGACACCAAGAACAACAGTCTTCAAATCACTGGGTAGGATCCCTGTGTGCAATAGCCCCTTAGAGATCTCAAGTGTTGGCCCTAGAAGGCTGTCTGCAGACTACTTGGAACTATAAAATGGGCAGAGAAATCTCATTAACCTGAGCAAAGAAAGCTAACAATTGGGAAAAAGAAGGAAGAATGATATAAATTCAGGGGGTTAGAAGGAGAAGCATGAGCGCTTTGAGAGTAAAATTACTCTTCAAAAAAGTATTCTTATTCTTCTGATTGTATTAGTCATATTGATCATTAAAATATTCCCTCTATCTTTGGTGTCTGAAGTTAGACCATGAGATGACATCTAGGTGTACATTTAGAATAATCTAGATACATTTAGGTATATCTTTTTTTTGCCTATCCTACATGATATTTATTAGAATTCTTAAATATGATGACTGCAGTGTTTCATCTCTTATGAGAAGGTCAAAAGCCCCTGCCTCATTCTCTCTCTTCTTCAATCTGGAGCTCTTATGAGATGTGTGTTAGACATTCTTACTCTATCCCCTATTTCTCTTACACTTTCTTCAGTATTTTCCATCTGTTTTTATTTTATCTACATCTTCACTCTAGTAGCTTCTTCTGACCTTCCTCTGACAATTTACTAACTCTCTTTAGCTGTCTCTGTTGTGAAATTCACCCTTTATTATTATTCCTATTGTATTTTTTAAATACATCTGGTTTTCTTACAAATCTGCTTTGTTACTTTTGATAACTTCCAGTGCCCTGAGAAAAACATTGATTTATAGACTTTATATTCTGAATCCCAATA
The DNA here is from genome assembly GCF_000956105.1 of Propithecus coquereli. Classification (NCBI taxonomy): domain Eukaryota; kingdom Metazoa; phylum Chordata; class Mammalia; order Primates; family Indriidae; genus Propithecus; species Propithecus coquereli. The sequence goes on from NW_012150174.1 coordinate 13,724,147, forward strand.
AAACATAAAAAAATGGAGTAATTAAGTCAAATCAGAATTCCATTCCCTTATTCACACTTTCACATTTTCTATGTGTTCATTGAAAATTAATTCTAAAAATTCTCCAGTTCTGTCTTCTAGTTTACTAATTATCTCATCAATTGTGGCTTAATTGCTATTAAACATATCTCATAAAATTTTAATGTTAATTATTATAACTTTTCATTTCTAAGAGATATGACAGTCTTCTTTTAAGTATGGTTATCCTTTTCTTATGTTTTCAAGCTTATCTTTCATTTCTTAAAATCCAATCAGGAAATTTGTTGAATATTCTTTATCAAATAACACCAATTTTTTGTGTGTTGCATTCTACTTTTGTGGACTTTACTCATGATTATTTTTTTTCTTTTTCAATTAATTATTTTTTACTGCAAATAGATTGATTTCTTCAGAAGGTTATATATTAAAATTCTCTGATGCCTAAGATAAAATCTGGTTCCTCAAGAATGGATTTGGATTTAATTCTATCATTTTCTGGTGCCACAGATAATCCAAGATAACTTTAAATTCCTTTTGAGCAACTGGTGTGAAATCAGGCTGCAAAGTCACATGAAGACCAGCCCATGGTTCAGTATTTACAAGGACACTTTCTCCACTATAACAACCTTGGGGATAGCCAGTTTTTTTAAAGTTGCAGGTAGGCATGAGGGTGGAGGTGGAAGAGCAGGTTTATTTCTAGGGCACATCTTTGCTCCAGGTGTGGTGCTATAGAATCCTATCTATGTAGGACTATGTGGTATCTGTGTGGGATTTAATAGATACCCCATCTCCTAGAGCCTGGATTATTTTAATTGACAGATAAAATTGTATGTGTTTACCATGTACAACATGCTATTTTGAAGTATATATACATCGTGGAAACACTAAATCTAGCTAATTAACTTACGTATTAAAAGTAGAGAATAGAATGGTGGTTACCAGGGCCTGGGATGTTTGGGATGAGGGGATAGGAGATGTTGGTCAAAGGATAAAAAATTTCAGTTAGATAGGAGAAATAAGTTCAAGAGATCTATTGTACAATATGCTTAAATTCATTTAATGCCACAAATGCCATTCGGTTGGAAGCCAACCTCAGTATTTGATTTTAATGTCTGGATTTCACTCAATCCTGAGAATTATTTTTTGTTTGTCTGCTCATGAATGTATTCAAGGCATTGAAGTATAGCTATAGCATAGTATAGCTAGAGGTAGAGGAAGAGGTATAGGTATAGGTACAGGTATAAATATAGGCATGGGTGTGGGTGTGGCTATGGATGTGGGTATGAGTATAGATAAGATTGTGTCTGTGTGTGTGTGTGTGTGTGTGTATGTAGAGAGAGAAGAATGATAAAGCTACTGTAACAAGATGTTCACAAAAGATGAATCTTGATAAAGGGCATGTGAAAATTCTTTTTACTATTTGTGGATACAATTTTTGATAAGTTGAAAGTACTTCAAATTAAAATTTTAAAAATAAAAACACATAGAGATATAGACATACATACATATGATTTTTATTTATTTTGATCAGGGGATTTGTTCTTTGTACCCAGTCCACCATGCTTCTGGATACTCTCAGCATTTATTCCCTTAAAATTTGATAGTGTTTAGCATTTAAATCTATTTCTATACATTAAATTGAAATATTTTCTCAGCTTTTTCTGTTTTTATTGTTTAATTTAAGTAATGTTTGATGTTTAAATAATCATGATTCATTAAATATTAATCAAGGAAAGACATTGAAAAGATAAATTCGTTCAAGAGAATATGTCAGATGAAAAACAGATGATAGAAAAAAGATGGTGAAACATCATTTCATATATTTTATGGCCACATCTTTTGTGTCAAAAATGTGTTAGGCACAAGGGCTATGGGGTCAATGACGGGGGTTGTGTCCGTAACCCCATGAATCTTATAGTTTAAGTACATAGTCATCAGAGACTGTGATAGAATTAACTCTTTCTCTCTTATTCAGCTACTTAAAGACATCTACCTCATTAAAGTTACTACCAATGCTGCTTTATAGCAACAGCTCCCTCCCTATTAAAGTCTCTGAATTCCTCCTGAACTGTTTTGCCAGGTCTCCCACCTGGCAGCTCTGGCTGTCCCTGCCCCTCAGCCTCCTCTTCCTCCTGGCCATGGGAGGCAACGCCACCCTCCTAATCACCATCTGGCTGGCGGATGCTCTGCACCAGCCCATGTACTACCTGCTCAGCTTCCTCTCCCTGCTGGACACTGTGCTCTGCCTCACCGTCATCCCCAAGGTCCTGGCTATCTTCTGGTTTGACCTCAGGCCCATCAGTTTCTCTGCCTGCTTCTTCCAAATGGTCATCATGAATAACTTCCTGCACATGGAATCATATACCTTTCTGGTTATGGCCTATGACTGCTATGTGGCCAACTGCAAGCCTCTGCGTTACCCATCCGTCATTACAGACCAATTGTGATAAAGGCTATTATCTTCATCTTGGCCCGCAACACTTTTTTCACTGCACCTATCCCCATCCTCTCTGCCCATCTCCACTATTGTAGTAAAAATGTAATTGAGAACTGTATCTGTGCCAACCTCTCTGTTTCCAAGCTCTCCTGTGATAATGTTGCCCTTAACTGAATCTACCAGTTTATCGTGGCCTGGACTCTTATAGGATCTGACCTCATCCTCATCTTTCTCTCCTATATTTTTATCCTTCACGCTGTTCTTAGACTCAAGGCAAAAGGGGCAGCTGCCAAAGC
>NW_012150174.1:13730357-13734084 GCF_000956105.1 Propithecus coquereli
ATATATATATATTTTATTTCAGGGTATTGTGAGGGTACAAACATTATGGTTACACTTTATGTCTTTGCCTCACCCAAACGAGAGTTAAAGGCATGCCCTTCCCTCCCTACAGTGCTCCCCGTGTCCTTTAATTGTGGATTTACCCCCCCTCCCCCTAATCCCTGGAGAGTATTTCTGCCATGTGATCACCCTAGTGTTGATCAGTTAGTACCAATTTGATGGCAAGTACAAGTGGAGCCCATTCTTCTGCTCTCGTGGTGCCTCACTTTGGATAATGGGATTAAGTTTAATCCAGGAAAGTATAAGAGCTTCTAGATCACTGTCATTTCTTATGATTGTTTTAATATAATCAGAGTACTTTTTGGGGAGGAGGGAGAAATTTTTTTACTGTGGTAAAATATACATAAGATAGAATACTATTTTAACAATTTTAAGTGTACAGTTCAGTGGCATTCAGTACATTCACATTGTTAATACTCTTGATCTTCCTTAACTTATTTCCATTAAGGTTGAGGGATTTGGAGATATTCTTGGAAGTAGCTGAATCTTTTTTTTTTTTATTTCAGTGTATTATGAGGGTACAAATATTAAGGTTACACTTTATGTCTTTGCCTCACCCTAGCAAGGGTTAGAGGCATGCCCTTCCCCCCTACAATGACCCCCATGTCCTTTTAGTTGCAGGTTTACCCCCTCATCCCCCTAATCCCTGGAGAGTATTACTGCTATGTGATCACTCTAGTGTTGATCTGAAATTCATTATTTATAAGTTTATTCACAGAAAAATTATTTTTCTTACTTTCATTTCAACAGAGTCTTTAATTATGTTGTAATCGAGATTTTTACATAATAAATGGTCTATTGACAGTAATACTAAATTAAATAAACCTTTCCTAGGGTGGATTTTTTCTAAAATTAAAATTTAGAGAAACTTCATTCTGCCAAAGCAGTAGGAACTAAAATTGCCAATAGAATTCTTAAACCAATTACTGTACTTGGAAACAACTTATGGATTTTACATATCATGTTTAAACTTTGCAATGGCATGGCATACAACAATGTATCACAGAGTATTTTAATTTTATCAAAAAAGTGCTACCGATTAAATTGTGATTATTTTCATCTCTTAATTCATTTCTTAAGTTCTTATGTGTTCAAAATTTTCAAGTTTATACAGAAAACTGAAAAACTGTGTTGCTCAATTTTTCCAAATTTGGAATGGGAAAGGTATGAATCCTGAAAGAGCACCTGGAGTGAAAGTGAGAGTCTTGTAAGTAAAACAGGTTGATTGAAAGGCTGTATGTTCAATGGGCGGAGTCCTGCGCTTATACCGGCCAGTTACTCTGCACACATTCTTCCAAGAGAACTAGGTCCCCATATCATGATCCCGGAGGTTCCTTTCGAAGCAACATAGACTGTGATTTGTCCAGGACTCCCAAAGCTCGAACTTCCTCCAGTTTCGGCTGCTGCGGGTGGGATGGTGAGGGCTCAGGGTAACCCTTCTGCCCCATTTTTCCTTCATGCCCTCTTTATCCAAGTCTCTTCATTTCTCTCATTCTATTCCTTCAGCTTCTTCCTTTTGGTCAGTTTTACCACTTTCTCTTAAAACAAGGGCCCAGGGTGACACTGCGGGAATCTGCTGGGTGTGTGGCATCTTTTCGGGAGAGAAGAATAGTGTATTCTCAGAGAGAATAGTGTCCACAACTTTTCCGCCCCGGAGGGAAAAGGGGCAGAGAGAGGTGGTAGGCTCACGAAGTTCTGTTGGCACTCCCTTTTCCCACGCAAATTCTTTATCCGGCAGGACAAGGTTTACAGAAGCGCCAATTTCTCAGAGTAAGATCTTCAATAGAAATTTAGAAACGCAGTTGTGTTCCAGCAGAATGTAGGAGGCTGTGTTCTACTAGGTGTATTTAAATTAGCGAGGAACCTAGTCCTCTGATTGGTGCGTTTCAGGTCTCCTCTCAGCATCCCACTCCTCTCGTGTCCATGGTAACCAGCACCATACTGCGGAGTCTTAGGAGCCAAATAGAAGGCAGTGCCTCACCTAAGCTTTCTCCTGGAACCACCTCAGGGCTCTGGTGACTGGTTGGTCACTCTTGGGCTCTTGCATCTACCATGCTGAGGTGAGGAACGCTCCCGAGGTCTAGTAACAGTCATCCTCTTTGTCTGTCTTTGATTTCCTCCCCAATCTCAGAATTCTGCTCCTCTCTCCTTCTCCTCCCTCCTCCCCACCCTGTTTTTTGTTCCCATGACTTGCGTGGGTGCAGCCCGGCATTTCGTTAAGACCTGGGTCCTCTCCCCAAGATGCAGCACCAAGACCAACCACAGCAGTGTTGTTGTGGGTCTCTTCCCAGGCCAAAGGCACATGGCACTGGGGTCCAACAGAGACAGCAGAAGAGTCTCAGAGTCCCTTCTCAGGCCAGGGATTTCTTTCTTCTCGTGATTAATAATTATTGAGAGCCCTGATTGATAGCATATTCTTTCTAGGAACAGAACACACCTATAAGGTCTAGTGTCTCTTATAAAATGTTATATGTTAACTGCAGTTAAGAAACATGTCCAATGTATATAATAAAAAAGAAACCAGACAGGGCCTGGGTCAGACCCTGACATTTGCATGCAGGCAGGTTGTGGGGAGCCAACTTGAGAAATACCCTGATGAGTGTCTTAGGATGAATGGGGGTGGGGAGATGTAAAATGAGGGTGATGACATTGGAGTCAGGCTAAGATGACCTGGCTTCCTGATCCCACCTCTCCAGACCTAATTTCTACACAGTCCCAAGTGTCCCTGAAATCTCATGTGGCCAGAGTGCAGGAACATGGCCCTGCCTCTCCTGGGAGGCAGTCTTGGCCTAGTCCCAAGGACTAGGAGGACAAGACAGATTTACACTTCACTGGGCACCAGTCAGTAGCATTTGGCCCTTCAGCATCTAGTCTAAAGTGGTCATCGTGAGAAGTCTATATTGTATTCCTTTGTCTGGTCAGGTCTTCTTGGGATTCTCTGAGTCTCCTGACTCATAGCCTTATATACCTGGTCTTCACTTCAGCCTAGGAGAGCTGGTCTTCTCTGAGTCAGGCGGGCCAGGGTGCCACTTTCCCAAGTATAAGAGGGATTGACTATGTTGATTTCTGTTCTGGTTTTCTACTGATGTCATCTAACAATGACCATTTCATTATGCTAATTAATTTGTGCATTATGAATTCAGGATGGGAACAGTGGGGAAATCTTGTTGGCAAAACAATGACTGAGTCATCAACTGAGATGGATTGAATTACTGGGCATGCTTATGAAACTAGACTGATCCATAGCTCAGGACTTCTGGCTATCAGAATATCTTGGTTCTTCTCCATGTGACATCTACAGCAGCTGCGATGTCCAATATGGCATCTTTACTTGCATGTCTGGCTCTTAGAGTGAGATGGCTTGAACATCTGAGCATGGCCAGGCACAGGCCTCTCTCTATGAGGCTTTTCCATATGGCTAGCTTGGTATTTCTCACAGCAAAACTGTCTCGGGGCATCAGACATCCTCCTGAGCAACTTATCCAAGAGATATCCAGGTAGAAGCTGCAAGGTTTCTTATGAGCTTGTCTCAGAATTTGAGCAATTTCACTTCTGACACATTCTGTTAGTTAAAAATATATCCAAGAGTCATTCCAGATTAAAGACAAGGGGGTCACACAGGGTGTTGAATCCTGACTAGCATGCTACATTGGGGAGCCATCTTTTT
>NW_012150174.1:13745284-13748056 GCF_000956105.1 Propithecus coquereli
TCTCTTTCTTCTAAAATTCGTCTTTTTTGCAGAGACCTTCTGACTGGCGGCTTGTCTCATCCGCCATCTTGGCTCCTCCGGGGAGCCATCTTTTGAGATCAGCTACAACCAATGGTGATGAAAGGTGAAGTGAATTAAAGTCTAAATATTCCCCATATTCTTCAGCTTCCAGTCAAGATGGGATAAAAGGATTGAATTTACCTTCCTAACTGAAACAAAACAAACACAGGATGAAATGTATTAAACAATGGGTTTCAAGACATTAGACATCAGGCAAATAAGGACAGTGATCTCTGAAATATGGGAAACAAATGAGGTGAGCCCTACAACTAGCCCAGTTTGCTGCCTTGAAGGACTTTCCAGGCTACCATGGAAGGAGCCGGGATGGACCCAAGTGGAAATCAGAGGTATTCCTGAATTGAGGAGATGTATTTGGAAGTGCAGAAAGACCAAAGCAGCTAAACCTGACAGAACAGAGCTCCATACAGAGAGAATCCTGAAAATCTATAGGTCTTCCTCAAGTAATGAATGTATGCAAGTGAGAAAACTACTTGAGGTGGGGGAAAAATGAAGGCACCTTAAAGAATTACAGAGAACAGTATGCAACTCTCATGCATGGCCTGAAATAGTATCTGTTCCCACAGCAGAAAGGAAATCATCATAATTCATAGGGTACTGGGTAGAATATCAGAGTCTCTCCTCAGCAGTGAATAGCAGTCAGAAATAATGAGCCAAGTTACACATAGCAGCATCTGTAGATTTTTAAGATATAGTATTGACTGAATATGAAGAACATCAGATTTCTAACACAGTAGCATTTATATGAATTTAATATCCAAACAATTTGTCCATAAATGAATATATACCTAAACAAGCATACTGAGTATTAATAAGAAGACACATTTTAAGTACACAAGAGTTGCCAGTTTTCTAAAGGTAAACGAAACAGGAGAAATGTTGGAATATGCAGAAAAAGAAATAAAAATAAAGCAAAATAAGGGCCTTGAAGAAACTGATGATACATGTTACCATTATTTGAGGAGTATGAATAATTCACGTGAGGTTTAAAACAAAAATAAAAAAGAAATCATGTTTCCTAACTAATATCCACTTACATGTAAATCTCATTTTTATATCTCTCACTACAGCAAAAATTATTATAGGAATTTCCTCTCTGAAAAACACATTGTATTTTCTTAGTAAGATTCTGCTCAGTTTTTTCTTGCATGTTTATGTTTATATACCATGGTAAAGTCATGATAAATTAGCACTGATCCATTCACCGGTGTGGTTTGGGCTGTACGTATCTAACGAGCATGTCCTGCAAGCCCAGAGTAATTTCTGACTGTGTTTATTGGATCCATAGGAGGTACTGAGTGTACAGAGGCAAATAAGCATGAGCATATATGAATATGCATGAAAGAGCCCTGCACCCAGGAGACTGACTCATTGCCTACAGGACACACGGTCAATGTAGGGCTGAATTTCCAGGGGTCTATTCTTTCAGGAAAAAAAAAAAAATTTCTTCTCCCATTTGTTTGCCTGTCTATACCAGGAGGGCCTTTTTGTCCCAAGGGAGGATGGATTAAGAATTTCCCATAGGGCCGAGTTCCTGAGGCTCTGGATTTATAATTACCCCAGACACTCTGAAAAGCTACAGTATCAGTATAACCGGACCCCATGCTTCACATTCTCTGTGAGTCTGGGTGGAGGATGCTGAGGGGTGGCTATTCCCAGATTAGCCAGAGGACTGGGGAGACCTATCCCTTCAGTGCTGAACTGTGTTCCTTTCCATTCCTGGGTCAGGACCGCTGAAGTAGTCTGAAAGCGGTGTAGTAGAGATTGCATTCTGTCTCAGGTGAGGAGGCATATGTGAGAGCCTGTACTCTGGGATCTTCTCTCTTTTGCCCTGCTCTGGGTGCTTGGTGGTGCCAGAAATGCAGAGAAGGTAGAGTTTGGCCATAGGAGATTACTGGGTGGTAAGAGAGCTAAAAAGTGCATGATCTCGAGACCAGTTAAGAAAATTTGGAGTTTCCAACTATGAATATGGAAATATAGGAACTTTAAAACAAAGAATCTGCCAACAAATACTTGAATTAGAGGATAAGAATTAAATTTAGTTTATATAACTTCAGAAGTTTGGGACAAAGGCCACAGCTGGGGGCCAGGGGGAGTCAGGAAGTAGTTCAAAAGATTTCTATTCAGTCTAAAAATATTACTAAAAGCTACTTCTGCCAAAAACAAAAAACTATGCCCAGAAGCGTAATATAGAGCTACCTATCACTGGATGCACTCAATAATGTCAGATATTACACCTGGGAGAGATGTCTCAGTGACATGTCTCAGACTTATGAAGTTAGGTGATACCTAACAACACTTCCACTTTTTAAAACAGGGCTTCTTCAGTATAATGCTATGGGCCTGTCCTCCAGACTGGGAAAAGGCTTAGGCTGTAGGTCTCAGTGGTGGTCTTTGACCTTGAACTTCTCTGGCTTCCTCATCCTGTCCCTGGCTGGAACTAGAAAACTTTAGGTCTCTGGATCCTCAGCCTTAGTGCTGCCATTGGCACGTTGTCATTGCAAACCAAGATCCGAAGAGGAGAGGAGAAAAAGAGCAAGTGTGTTCTCACATGCTTTACTTCTAGGTCTCAGTAGATTGTTCTATTGAATACTTGTTGAAAAAAATGTGATGAAGAACAGGCAGGAATATCCCATAAAAAAAGAGAAGGAAAAAAGGAAGAATTAGTGAGTGAGGGTAAGAGATAAAATAATC
>NW_012150174.1:13751456-13754085 GCF_000956105.1 Propithecus coquereli
AAAATTAGCCAGGCATGGTGGCGCATGCCTGTAGTCCCAGCTACTCGGGAGGCTGAGGCAGAAGGATTGCTTGAGCCCAGGAGTTTGAGGTTGCTGCGAGCTAGGCTGACACCACGGCACTCACTCTAGCCCGGGCAAAAGAGTGAGACTCTGTCTCAAAAAAAAAACAACAACAACAAAAAAAACTATTCTCTGCAGGGTGGGATATGTATAACTGGTTCATTATATTCAAGATGAAAAAGAAAAATGCAAAGGGAATTAAAAAAACTTTAAGGATGAACTTCTTTATTCAGGGGAACCAACTTATCATCCATTTTAATGACAAGTGTTGCTGCCTCATAGCTATTTGGAGTCACTCATGCTCCTTTTAAAGCTGTTTCTTCCAGAAGTTGGAAATCCTACAAATATAAAGACCTAACTAATAAATAGAAGTAAAGCAATTATTTGGTAGGTTTCATACCTACCAAAAAATGAATATTCAGATAAAATGGAAATTAACATTATTTCTGTGTATAAGTAAAAATATTTAATTGAGCAAAATCAATACAGTTAAAAGTTCACAATGAGAACCTGGGACATTTATCTGAGTCTCTCCATTGTGCCAGGCTCTGCTAGTTATGTGGGGGTAGTACAATAGTTAAATTGTAGATATGGTAATCTATGTAATCATTAAAAAGAAAATAAAGAAGAAACTTATGGATACAAATTGAGAGTCTCACCTCTTACACAGAAGTATTTTTCTAATTAGTATCTCCTTTTTAGTTTCTGTAAGGACATATCAATTCTCTACAAAATAAAATTAAACAAATCAAACACGTATAGATGAATCATATTACCTCAGTCCTCTATACTATTTAAAGTGATAGGAAACCTCAGTAACAGCACTGAGGATAAACACATGAATTCACTTGGCTATAGATAACCTGCTAGGTTCCACAACTTGTACCTAGGAAAACAATTTTTTTTTTACCCTCCTGTCTCTAGAGTCAGCAGCTAATTTTTGATCCTAATTTTACAGGACACTGAAAGAATATTGTAGAAATATACAGCAAAAAAATGAGAGCACACCAAAATGGCACCATCTCCATTGACATTTCAAATTTCCTCCTCAACTGTTTTGTCAGATCTCCCACTTGGCAGCACTGGCTGTCCCTGCCCCTCAGCCTCCTCTTCCTCCTGGCCATGGGGGCCAACGCCACCCTCCTGATCACCATCAGGCTGGAGGCTGCTCTGCACCAGCCCATGTACTACCTGCTCAGCCTCCTCTCCCTGCTGGACATTGTGCTCTGCCTCACCGTCATCCCCAAGGTCCTGGCCATCTTCTGGTTTGATCTCAGACCCATCAGTTTTTCTGCTTGCTTCCTCCAGATGTACATCATGAATTGCTTCCTAGCCATGGAATCATGCACATTCATGGTCATGGCTTATGATCGTTATATAGCCATCTGCCACCCACTGAGATACCCATCCATCATCACTGACCAGTTTGTAGTCAAAGCTGCCACCTTTATTTTGGCCAGGAACGTCTTTATAACTATACCCATTCCCATTCTTTCAGCACAGCTTTATTACTGTAGGAGAAATGTCATTGAGAACTGCATCTGTGCCAATATGTCTGTCTCCAGGCTCTCCTGTGATGATGTCACTATCAATCGCCTTTACCAATTTGCTGCAGGCTGGACTCTGCTAGGATCTGACCTCATCCTCATCTTCCTCTCCTACACCTTCATACTGAGAGCTGTGTTGAGACTCAAGGCAGAGGGTGCTGTGGCCAAGGCCCTAAGCACATGTGGCTCCCACTTCATCCTTATCCTCTTCTTCAGCACCATCCTTCTGGTCTTCATTCTTACACATGTGGCTAAAGAGAAGGTCTCCCCTGATGTACCAGTCTTGCTCAATGTCCTCCACCATGTCATCCCTGCAGCCCTCAACCCTATTGTTTATGGGGTGAGAACCCAGGAGATCAAGCAAGGAATCCAGAGGTTACTGAAGAAAGGGTGGTAATAAGGGCAACTGAATCTCTGAATTCCTAAAATCGAATGACATTTGAATCATTAATGAGTGCGTGTGCTCAAACCCCTACCTATGAGTTATAATCTCATACTGAGTGAACTAGATATTGCATATTATTTTCTAAAACTTCAATTTCATTTTAAGTTTCCCTTTCTTTCATTCTTCCATCAAGAATATCCTTGGCTCTTTCCCCTTTTTTGCAATGTTTACCATCTTATTTTGTCTAAAACAGTGACATTCCTTGAAGTAGGTTTTTTTTTTTTTTTATTTCAGCATATTGTGGAGGTACAGATGTTTAGGTAATGGTTGTTGCCCTTGCCCCCCCACCCCACCTAAGTCCGAGTTTCAAATATGTCCATCCTTCGGGTGGTGCGCATTGCACTCTTTGTGTATGCATATACCTGTCCCCTCCTCCCTACTCCAACCTCCCCCCTTCCCCCTGCCCAACATCCAATAGATGTTATTCTTATATGTGCACTTATGGTTGATCAGTTAATACCAATTTCATGGTGAGTACATGTGGTGCTTGTCCTTCCATTCTTGGGATACTTCACTTAGTAGAATGCGTTCCAGCTGTATCCAGGAGTATACAAGAGGTGCTATATCACCATTGTTT
>NW_012150174.1:13754340-13756675 GCF_000956105.1 Propithecus coquereli
GAATCAATTGTGACAAGTTCTGGGCTTAGTAGATTCTCTTAGTTTGTGTCCCAAGCTTACAAGTGAATGTATTCAAAGAGAAAGAGAAAAGGAAAGACAGAGTTGAATGAACATAGTGCCCAGGCCATAGAGAAGGTTGTCCAGTCACCAGCTCAAGTCTGGCAGTTATGTTCCATGGATACTATCTTAAGTGCATCCTCCAATTCCAGTGTTCTCACTGTCAATGGGCCACTCCGCCAAGGCAAGGTGCAAAACTACTAGACAAGACAAACTGAGATCGGTGGGTGGCAGGCATGGAGTTATGAAAGAGGAAAGTAAATCAGAGCATATGGCTTATGGAAATGATTTTGTAATCTTTATCGAATCCTTAAGGGGTCACCCCTTAGGAATGGAACCCAGGGAAACAATAAGAGACACAATACAAAAGTGGAATAAACAGGGAATCGGACCTTATGAACGGTGGGAACCAGGAGTCAGAGTTCTAAAAGGGAGAAAAAGAGATTCCAGAGTGCTGGAAAACTGCGCTTAGGATTGTGTATGTGTGGTGAGTACTGATGGGGAAGAAAAGCTGAAAAACGAAACAAAATGCCAACTAGTATATGCATTTCTAGATCACTATGGCAACACAGGCAACAAGGGTACTCACATTTTCAATGCCTTGGACCTGAAGAAATAATTTTATCATTTATTTCTTTCACGTTTGAACCCTACAAGTTAAACTATTGTAAGGATATGGAAAACCGCTGAGTTTCAATTTGCCTATGTAAAAGATAAACTGTTAAAATAGTCAATTTATCCTACTGACTTCAGAGTATTTTGAATCACGAATTAAATAATATGTTTAAATTTCATTTCGAACTTGCCAAAATGATTACTAATATACACAATTATCAACAAGAGAAAAACAATTAGGCGATTATCTCAGTCTCTTCTGCATAGCAGGTGGGAGGGCCGTGCCTGGCAGACTGAATGGGGAGTCAAAGGACCGGAAAGAGGGAAGAGAGAAGCCCTGGGAGGGAATGCCTGTCTTCATGCCCCCACTGACACAGCCACAGTTACCATCAGGGTCTTTCTGATGAGGAGAGTCAGAAAGGAGCCAGCTGAGCAAGGACAGGAAGTACATTTGGGGAAAAGGAAGACATAACTAAAACCAAAAATACTATTTGAACATTTTCAGAAGTGTATGTTCCTGACAGTATGAAAATATTGTACAGTTCTGGGTTCACAGCTTTATTACAACTTACTTTCTTGCCACCTTCCCTTCACCCCAAACTCTTTCTCCTCTAACAGATTCAATTTTAAAAACTATTAAGTATGTTATGATTTAAGTTTGTTTTCCTTTTTATATGATAGATGGGATGTATCATGGAATTATTTATTCGGTCTGAAAAGCTTTAGAAATTAATCGAATCCAACCTTCTGTATTTGCAGGAATAGCATTAGGATAGTACAGTATGAGTTGCTGATCCTAGATTTTGAGATATCAGTTCCCTTGTTTGTTAGTGGTGATAATCATGCACATTTCACAGTTGAATAACATGGAATAAAGCCTTAGAATATTTGAGTACAATTCCTAGCAAATAGTAAGGATTCCAAACATAACTAGATAATTTTATGTTATTTTTGGGGAACCTAATGAAGAAAAAACAGGGTAGTTCCTAAACACTTGATGAAATAGATTTTCTAAATGAACAAAATAACTCCTTAACAGAGACTTCTCTCCTGGTAAACAGATTTTAGGTATAATAGACTGTATGATTTGAAGGACCCCAGAAAGACATGAACTATACCTTTTGCCAAATCTGTACCATTCTTTGGCTTTTCTTTCATAAGTAACAGGAAGGAGAATATTAGAATCCTTTGCCTTTAAATGTAAATGAGGATACCATATCACTTTATTTACGATTCTTTTTCACCAACCTATCCTCCATGTCAGAGTTAGTCAGCACTTCCCCACAATTTTGTAATAATTTGTGTATAACCCTGTTATTGTTCATATATCATTTGTTCTTATATTATCATCCATCTGCAAGAGAGGTTATATTTTTATTTCTTTGAGGTAAGGACATTTCCTTTTTCAATTTTGTGACCCTATTACCTAAAAGAGTTCCAGGGGAAAAAGTTAAACGATAAGAGAATAATGGCAACATTAAACTATTCTCTGCAGGCCGGGTGTGGTGGCTCACGCCTGTAATCCTAGCACTCTGGGAGGCCGAGGCGGGCGGATCGTTCTGAGCTCAGGAGTTCGAGACCAGCCTGAACAAGAGCGAGACCCCGTCTCTACTAAAAACAGAAAGAAATTAATCGGACAACTAAAAATATACAGAAAAAATTA
>NW_012150174.1:13761140-13763652 GCF_000956105.1 Propithecus coquereli
TTTCTAGATATAATATCATGTCATCAGCAAATAGTGAGAGTTTGATCTCTTCTGTTCCCATTAGTATGCCTTTAATCCCACTCTCTTGCCTGATTGCTGTGGCCAGGACTTCCCTTGAAGCAGGTTTTAAAGTGAAAAATTTATGTTCCTGAGCATGCAACTCTTAATGTTTCATGAGCTTTATATTCTTAAAAATACAATTGCAGGTATTTTGTGGATTCTGTGTGTGTAATGTATTCTTATCTTCGTTTTCACAGAAGGGAATGAGAAAAAGACACAACAATTGAGATTTCACTGCTGAGTGGTGGAGGGTTCCTACTGGTCATTTGTTAGGTCTTTTTCTCTCATCCTTCAACCACATCATTGCCCTTCTCAGTCTCCCTGTCTCTGTGTCTTTCTCTTCTCTTTTCCTCTATCAGACAATGTAAAATTTTGTAATGTGCACTACAAGAGGAGGGGTTTCTGCCTTGATTGCTTACACATGTGACAATTATCAATGAGTTTTCTTAGATATAAGAAATTCCTAAATCCTCCTCATTATGTCTTTGCTTAGGACACTTATCTTGTGCATCCAGGATATCATATATGGTATGCAAACATAGCTCTGCTAATGAGTCAACAGATTCTTAGGACTATAATATATAATTCAGTAATAGTACTGACATATAAAATAGCCTAGCTGAACATTGTTTTCTCATTAATTGTATCAGTTTCTAAGCACACCTTGTGTCCTGTGAATTCTGTTAAATATTAAAACAAAATGAATAGATCATTGTTGTTGCTTTAAGGAGCTCAAATTTTGGTTGGAAAGACTACAAATATAATTTCCAGGAGCATATTCTTCTCAGCTAGAGAGCAGTGAGGATTGAACAAGTTACTTGTATGGGAAGTAAGATACTTGGCAACCTAAGAAATCACTGGAAAGAGAGGTAGAAAGTCTGGGTAGTAGGTCATGCACAACCACACACAGGAAAATGTTTTGTTCCTGCCTGAGAAGAAGTCAGGGCATCTTACTGTCCTTTATGTTTCTCATCTATTACTTGAGAATAGTGAACATTTTGTTTTAGAATATTCTTTCTGGATAAAAGGTATTGCGCCTTAATAACAACTTATAATATGTATTATTATTTTTGACCATGAAAGGAAAATCTCTCAACAGTCCAATATGAAGGCTGTCCCCAAAGTCTTGTTCTTTCAAGCTTAACTGAAAGCAGATGGGATTAAACCTGGGCCTACTCAAGCTTACATTCTTCAAAACTTTATGTATTTATTTTAATTCTTCATGCTGCAGTTAAAAACAATGAATTAGTACTTAATTTCTTAGCTTCTGGATATCTTATGAGCTACCAGTTGAAATGTAAGTATTCACTAACACATAGAAAGCAATTATTATGCCAGGCCCAATGGCTCACACTTGTAATCCCAGCACTTTGTGGGGCAAAGCAGGAGGATTGCTTGAGGTCAAGAATTTGAAACCAACCTGGGCAACAGAGTGAGAGACTGTCTCTAAAAATAAATAAATAAATAAATTAATTAATTAATAAATAAATTAATTAAAAGCATATAATCTATAATGAACATTTTAGGCAAGAATTTCTCCATAGTGGCCGGGCGCGGTGGCTCACGCCTGTAATCCTAGCGCTCTAGGAGGTCGAGGCGGGCGGATTGTTTGAGCTCAGGAGTTTGAGACCATCCTGAGCAAGAGCGAGACCCTGTCTCCACTAAAACAGAAAGAAATTAATTGGACAACTAAAAATATATAGAAAAAATTAGCCGGGCATGGTGGTGTACGCCTGTAGTCCCAGCTACTCGGGAGGCTGAGGCAGGAGGATTCCTTGAGCCCAGGAGTTTGAGGTTGCTGTGAGCGAGGATGATGCCACGGCACTCTAGCCTGGGCAACACAGTGAGACTCTGTCTCAAAAAAAAAAAAAAAGAATTTCTCCATAGTGAAAAGCATTCTGTTAAGATCCAACAATGCACACCTCTTTCTTTATTACTCAAAGATGAACTCCCTAAAATCTCATTCTCCAAAACATTTCAAGATTAGAAAAATGACTTGCCTTAAAATTTGCAGAACTGAATACCAATGGGAGAGGTTTACAAATACAAATATTTAATATGCTTCTAAGGTAAATTGAAGCTGTCACTTCTTGGGAAATATTAAAGACCTTAAGTTTTAACAATATGCTATATTAACATCCATTCATCAAGGGACCAAAAGTTTGGAGAGTAATCTTTTCCAAGAATGCATTGTTTGTATAACAAATCCAGATATCTGTAATAAGCTGTTAGAAAATAACCTTGGATGCAAGAAACAGGATACCTAAGGGGATTTAAAGTACTTACCACTCAAGGACTGAGAAAATTTACCATGAGACTTATCTTCCAAAATAGCAGGGTAAAATGTTTATACTTAGAAAATATGTGCTTGAAAACTCTTTGCTTATTTTATATGTAACTTTTACGTATTTATTGCCAATATCAAAGTAATATGAACATATATTTATTTCAA
>NW_012150174.1:13763957-13786868 GCF_000956105.1 Propithecus coquereli
CTCCTTGTGTATACAAATACCCCTCCCCTCCTCCCTCTTCCCCCCTCCTCCCACCGCCCTCCCCTTCCCTAGCATCCACTAGATGTTGTTCTGATATGTGCATTTATGTGTTGAACATTGTTTTTTTTTTTTTTTTTTTTTCAGCAAATTATGGGTGTACATATGTTTAGGTTGCGTGTGTTGCCCTTGGTTCCCCCCCCACCGAAGTCCGTGTTTCAAATATGTCCATCCTTCGGGTAGTGCGCATTGCGTATACAAATACCTGTCCCCTCCTCTCTCCTCCCCCCTCCTCCCGCCGCCCTTCCCGTGGTACAGATGATTAGGTTAGGTGTGTTGCCCTTGGTTCCCCCCCCACCGAAGTTGTTATTAATGAGAATTTCCTCCAGAACAGTGCTGTTTACTGTGTACCACATATTTAATTTTGAACTGTTTAGTAGACACATTGAAAAAGTAGAAACAAGTGAAATTAATTTTGACAATATATTTCACTAATTCCATATATCCAAAATAGTATCATTATAATGCATAATACATGTAAGAGAATCATTAATGAGATAATGTACTTTTGGTTTTTTTGTAATAAGTCTTTGAAATACACTGTGTAATTTATGCTTAAAGCGTATTTCAACTCAAACTACACGCATTCCAAATGCTCCATACTCACATGTAGCTAGTGGCTACTGCATTAATCACTGCAGCTCTAGACATTGTGTTTTAAGAGATAGATATGGTCAGGAAATAAAGTTAACTGGAAAAAAAGATATCCTTCTTGGAACACAGATTATATTCACAATATAATACAGTTATATTTATATTGTTATTTTTGGCTGTAATTTTTCTTTTATGCATGTTTTTCCATGGAAGTCACAGTTTTAGAGGATAAATGAAGCCTTTTTCTTTCTTTCCTTTTCCTTGCATCTTTTTTTTTTTTTAAATTTCAGAATGTTATGGAGGTAAAAACATTTTGGTTGCATGTAACGCCTTTGCCTCGCCAAAGCCAGGGCTACAAGTGTGCCCTTCCCCCATACAGTGCTCTCTGCCTCCATTAGTTGCGAATTTACTGGCCCCCCACTCACCCCCTGCTGTGACCAGCATCCAGCGAATATTACTACCGTGTGAGCACCTTAGTGTTGATCAGTTAGTGCCAATTTCATGGCGAATACATGTGGTGCTTATTCTTCCATTTTTGTGATACCTCACTCCGGAGGATGGGCTCAAGCTCTATCCAGGAAAATATAAGAGGTACTAGATCACCATTGTTTTGTAATAATTTCTGATGTACAATTTCCTTGTTATCATTTTATAGTAATCATTTAATTGCATTTTATATCCTCTACTAGACTAGGATTCACTTGTGTTTTTGTATTCATTTATATTTCTCTGTGCATAACATAGAGGCAGACACATAGAGGGTACCCAGAAAAACTTGTTGGCTAATATTGACAACATGTTTGAATGAAAGCTTGTACATACAAAACTGATTTTTTATTGCCTATACAATTGGAAAGATTTCTCATTAAACTGTAATGCTCATAGTGAATCAAAGTTGAAACCAATAGCCCATAAAAATAATATCATACAATTAATTAAATGGTTAGCATGTATCAGAAATTAAGCTACATGACTTTTTAGCATTACAACATTTAATCAACCAGATACATCTTTGTTGTAAGTTTTCTTTTCCACATTTGAAAACAAAATATGGAAGACAAAATTTAGAGAGATTATGTAGTCTGTCTAAATCTAGTGCCTAGAAATTAAAAGATAGAGGATTAAAATCTTGGGACTAACTGAATCTAAAACTCATATTACATTTCCCCCAACTCTTTCCTACTACTTTTTTGCTTCCTCCACACTGCATCCATTTTTTATTATCTCTCCTCTTTCTTTTGTATGTGTTTCTTGTCATGTATCCCTGACCAGAGTTTAGATTCTGAGTATCCTGAGGGCAGAAAGTATATTGTATTCAACTTTGCCTTTTTCTCATTAAATGTAAGGTATGACTAATAGTATTACTTAAATTAGTGTCTCAAAAAATTAATGACTGAATATATATATATTCATATATATATGAATATATATATTATAATATATATTAGTAACTTAATGTTTTGCCTGCTTAGTTGATAACATGACAATTAGATTTTTTAGATCCATTTTAAACAGAGGTCCCAAAATGATAACATGGTTCAAACAGAACTCTTAGACATTCTTGAATAAACTATAGAGTAATTTAAAGGATACTTAGTGTACAATTAAAATTTAGAGATTTCATAAAACATCCAAATCTAGTTTGTCTTAAAAATACTGGAAAATATTATTATACAACACTGGGTCCATGTTACCTCATGGCAATGATGTGCTTGATCTGAGTACACTTCTTCCTTTATGGAGAGGACATGCTTGTTCCATGTTGCTATAGCTTCCTCTTACACACAATGCATAGATTGTCACCAGGACTACAGTCCTCACTTTATTACCTTACTGTTCTCACTAGACCTATGAATATATAAACCCTATGGAAAACATAAGCTTTTTAAGGAATGGGAATGTCACTTCTTTATTTTGTTTTCTCTACTTTAGCAGATCTTTGCCCACAGCAAAAACATTTCATAGTTTGTACTTGCAAAGACTTCAGAAAATGTATATATTAGAGTGACTCAAGTTTTTAATACCATTTCACTCACAGCTTTTATGAATTTCTTCTCTACTATTTTCTCCCCCACCCAAATGATATATCTATTTTATTATTCATTTACCTTAGGTAAAACCAACCTTGTCTTCAAGTAAAAATTTGATAACGTTTTCCCGAATCTGCTTAGTCTTGACTCCATAAACAATTGGGTTCATGGTAGGAGGCAGTAGCAGATAAAGGTTAGCTACAATGATGTGTACGTGGTGGGGGATACTGTGTCCTCCGAAACGATGAGTGAAAAAAGTGAAAAAAGCAGGGACATAGGTGATCACAATGGCACAGATATGAGATGTACAGGTGCTAAAGGCTTTGTAGCGAGCATCTGCTGATGACAGGCTCACAACAGCCCGCAAGATCATAGTGTAAGACACAGTGATACAACACATGTCAAACACACCAATCAGGAGAGCAACCATCAGACCATAAATAGCATTGACTTTGAAATTGCCACAGGATACTTTGGCCACAGACATGTGGTCACAGTAGGTGTGGGAGATCAAGTTTCCCCGGCAATAGGGCAGGCGCTTGGTAAGGAAAGTGAATGGGATGATGAGCATCACACTCCTCAAGAAGGTGGCAAGACCAGCCTTGGTGATGACAGGGTTGGTGAGGATGGTGGCGTAGCGTAAGGGGTAGCAGATGGCCACATAGCGGTCCAGGGCCATGAGCATGAGCACCCCAGACTCCATCCCAGTCAACATATGGACAAAAAACATCTGGGCCAGGCAGGCATTAAAGTCAATCTCCTTGAGGTTGAACCAGAATATGCACAGCATATTGGGTACAGTGGTGGTGCACAAGGTGACATCAGTGAAGGAGAGCAGGGCCAAGAAGTAGTACATGGGCCGGTGCAGAGCCTCCTCATGGCTGATGAGGTAGATGAGCCCACAGTTTCCCACAACAGCAATGATGTACATGAAGCAGAATGGCAGAGAGATCCATATGTGTGTGGCTTCCAGTCCAGGAATACCATTCAAGATAAAGCATCTTGGGCTCAGGCTGGAGCTGTTGGCCCCAGACATAATGGCTGACAGGAGGAGGGCATTTTATACTCTTTAACAGTGGCAGTTTCCTAGAGCAGAAATTAGATCAAAAGTGAGTAGAGGGCTTGGAAACCAAATGCAAAAAATAGTGACTTCTATAAGGCCCTTGAAATGAGAAGTGGTAATTAAATTACTCTGGAGTCACACTGCCTGGCTTCATATTCCACCTCTAGTTCTCATCTAGTGTATGATATTGGCAAGTTGTTAAATCACTTTATACCTCAGTTTTCTCAGTTTAAAATGAGATAATTGTACCAAGCTCAGAAAGTTGTCAAGATTTTTCAATAAGATAATTTATATAATGTGCTAAAACTGTGCATTATACATCCTTAATAAATTTTAGCAGCAATCATCACTGACTACTATTATTATCATTTCCTATCTCAGTATATAGCATGTGAAGAAATCAAACTTACCATAATTAATATATGTAAATTCGAATGGAGCTGCTCAGCCCTGCTCTATCTCAAGTGCCATTGTATACTTTTGCATGGAAAGATAGCATGGGATTTTGAAAACTTCAGCTATTTTGGGAGATTGTGAAGTAAACTTTAGAAAGTAAATTCTAGTTTCAAAATATTAAAAATATGTTCTCATGTTTTATACAGAAAAAATATATAAATGTCTCTTAAATTTGGAACAAAATCCAGGGAAACCTTTCCCTGCTAAATCCCTGCAAGGCTTCTGCTAACTCTAGGTAACTAAGCAAGTGACCGTTGGAACTTCTGTAAAGAGAACTGGTCTGTGTGGAAGGATGCCTTGGATATCTCTCCTGCTCCTTCTAGCCAGAGGGCACCAAAACCACAAGACTGGAAGGAAAAAGACAAGGATATTAGGATATCAGGAGAAGTAAGAATTTTTGGCACTTCATAGCTATCTTATAAACTAAAATTGATCACCCGTCACAGAAAACTCTCATATTCTCCCAAGAGTAAACACCATATAACAATCCAAAGTCATTAACTCACACAGGCAGAGAAACAGACAACTTAGAGCCAGTTCTTCCTCACTTCGGTCAAAAGAAAAAGAAAATTCTCTCTATAACCTCCTTTCCAGATGATTCTCAAGGATGCACATGAATTCTGCTATTAGTGAGCTGTTTGCAAAACTAGAATATATTTAATACAAGGAAAACTGATGGCTAAGTGTCTGCTCTCTCAAAATATAATAAGGGCAGAGCTTTATTGCATGCTTACTATAGAGACACAGCCACTCAGATTCCACAGACTAAATCTTGTTTCCAACACTAACTAGCTGAATAGATTTGAGCAAGTCCCTTATTTGTACAATTTTCATAACTTTTAAAGGGAAGTGATAATACTATTAATATATAACATAGAGGTGTTAAAAAAAGGCTAAATGAAAATTAATCTTCTAATTGGCACCTGGCACTAGTACATAAACAATGCATGTTATGTATTATGATAATTATCAGAGTATATGCTAAAACATAATTTAACATACATTTATTGATTGTCTTCCACATGCCAGGTACCAATCTAGTTTTAGCCAATACATTAGGGAATCAAACAATGAAAATCCTCTCCACTCATGGAGCTAATATTCCAATAGGGGTTGATTTCTGTATCCAACTTAAAATAACATCATGGAAAATTTGTTATCATCTTCATTTTATAGATGAGGAAATGGAAGTGCAGGGTGACTCAATAAAATGCCTGAGGTGACAAATATTTAAAACTAGTAGAGCCAAGACCCAAATCCAATTTTATTTCACTTCAAAGCCACGTGTTTCATCAATCTATATCTGTTGTACTAATTTACTGATTCTAACCCTGAGGAATAATTGCATAAGCTGAGTACAATTAGTTTAAACAAGTCATTATGATATAAGAACAAGCTAATTTTCAAGTGGGAGAAAGAGAAAGCTTATTCTTAATTGCATATTAGGGAAGAAATAGAACAAATATTTAAAGTTACAGAAAGTCAATCTCTAGCAAAGGGAGCTCTCTACATAGAGAAAACATGTCTGTGAGGTAGCTGGATTTTTATCTCTGGCCTTGTTTGCACAGATGCTGTATGGTAACTAGTAGGAGAGTTGCGTGGAAGGATTTCTGTAGGGAAGCTTCTTCTAGCAATTCCACTCAATGCCTTCTAGGATCAAGTTTAGTCTTGGGTTACTTTCCCTTTCTGCACAAAGACCATACCCACAGGAATCAATTCTTTGTATAGGTATTCATTAATTAAGGCAAAAAATTTGTTTTCCTCTCATTTGAACCCACTGCTGCATGGATTTCTCTATCTCCAGTGAATTTTGTGGTCCTTTTAAATTTATTTTGCAATTAGAGAAATGCCTCTTCTCTTCTTAGTCCCCAAATTAATGTTCATCTATCTTAGTTGGAGTCAAAAAGAAATTCTAAGCTTTCCATCAACCACATCTCTAACGCTTCTATTTCTTGGACTAAAAGCTTTTCATTTTAGAAAAATGAGTTTTTGGGAATTGCCCAAACTCACCTCAGTGTTAGCAAAGACCAGACTAGTATTCATGACTGAGAATCCTCAGCATAAAGAATTCTACAACAATCTGGTTGTGACACTACATGGCATTTCTGTGCCATTTGAGGATTCTCTAGACTACAATGTCTACACCTGATTGGGTCTCCACAGTTGGATGTCTCAAAGGACTCTGGTTAGAAGAAAAATATCCCTTGAGATTTTCAAGACTTTTTTTTTTAAAGGAGCATGTAGTTTTATTCTATGATTTTCACACTGTTTTACCCCAGAAAATTCTTTTCCTACTTCAGATAAAGTCTTAATAGGAATTCTAGTACATAAAAGAGATAAATCAGAGGCTGTTCTCATTAAAAGGGCGAGGATTAGGGGAAAGCACAATAACTCAGCTTCCCTTGCTCCTTAGAAGCCAATTTCTCCCAGAATTCAATTAGTCAATTGTTTGTCTAGTCTTTCAAACATGTGGACATTTTGTTTTCTTTTTACCTCAAATACTTTTTTTTCCAAAGTATTACAGGGTACAGATATTTTTGGTTACATGAATTACTTTTATAATGCTTGAGTCGTGGCTAGAAGTGTGCCCATCACCCAGATAGTGTTTATTGTACCCCTTAGATAGGATTTCACCTGTCCCCTCCTCCCCCTTTCTCCCTGGTTGATATCTGTTGAATTTTACTTCCCTCTAGGCACGTGTGTTCACTGGTTAGTTCCAATTTAATAGTGAGTACCTGTGGTGATTGTTTTTTCATTCTTTAGATACTTCACTTAGAATAATGGTCTCTAGTTCATCCATATTGTTGCAAAAAGCATTACACCATCCTTCTTCATGCCTGAGTAATATTCCATGGTATACATATAGTACGTTTTCTTCATCCACTCATGAATTGATGGGCATTTAGGTTAATTCTACATCTTTGCAATTGTGAATTGTGCTGTGATAAACATTCAAGTGCAAGTGTCTTTTTGATAAAATGATTTCTTTTCTTTTGGGTAAATACCCAGTAGTGGGATTTCTGGATCAAATTGTAGGTCTACTTTTGTTCTTTGAGGTGTCTCCATACTGTTTTCCATAGAGGTTTTTACTGATTTGTAGTCCTACCAACAGTGGATAAGCGTTCCTTTCTTTCTTCATCCATATCAGCATCTTTTGTTTTTGGACATTTTAGTAAAGTCCATTCTTACTGGGTTAAGGTGATATCTCATTGTGGTTTTAATTTGCATTTCCCTGATGATTAGTGATGTTGAGCATTTTTTCATATTTTTTTTGGCCATTTGTCTATCTTCTTTTGAAAAGTTTCTGTTCATGTCTTTTGCCCACTTTTTAAAGAGGTTGTTTGATTTTTTTGTTGCTAATTTGCTTGTGTTCTTTGTAGATTCTTATTAGTCCTTTATCAGATGTATAGCTTTCAGATATTTTTCCCATTCTGTAGGTTGTCTATTGCTCTGTTAAGTATTTTCTTGGCTGTGCAGAGGTTTTCTTTTAATTTAATCAAGTCCTATTCATTTATTTTTGTTGTTGCCGTGATTGCTTTTGGGGTCTTCTTCATAAGTCTTTGCCTAAACTGATGTCTAGAAGAGTTTTTCCAACACTTTCTTCTAGAGTTCTTATGGTTTCATGCTTTACTTTTAATTCCTTTATCCATCTTGAATTATTATTTGTAAGAAGTGAGAGATATGGATCCTGTTTCATTCTTCTACATGTGGCTATCTAATTTTCCCAGCACCATTTATTGAACAGGGATTCTTTTTCCTGGTGTATATTGTTGTCTACTTTGTTGAAAATCAGTTGGCTGTATGTGGATCGTTTTATATGTGGGTTTTCTGTTCTGTTCCGTTGGTCTGTCTCTACTTTTGTGCCAAAACCATGCTGTTTTAGTTATTATAGCCTTGTAGTATAGTTTGAAGTCCAGTAACATGATACCTCCTGATTTTTTCGTTTTACTTAAGATTGCTTTGGCTATTCAGGCTCTTTTCTGGTTCTACACAAAGCATAGGATTATTTTTTTATAGATCTGTGAAATATGATGTTGGTA
Organism: Propithecus coquereli; assembly: GCF_000956105.1. Lineage (NCBI taxonomy): Eukaryota > Metazoa > Chordata > Mammalia > Primates > Indriidae > Propithecus > Propithecus coquereli. Next base: position 13,772,198 of record NW_012150174.1, read on the forward strand.
TTTTGATGGAGATTGTGTTGAATCTGTAAATCACTTTGGGTAGTATGGACATTTTAACAATGTTGATTCTACTAATCCATGCGCCTGATATGTTTTTCCACATGTTTGTATCATCTGCAGTTTCTTTCCTTAGTGTTTCGTAGTTCTCTTTGTAGAGATCTTTCACCTACTTTGTTAAGTATGTTTGTAGGTATTTTATTTTCTTCGTAGTAATTGTGAATGGTATTGAGTTTTTGATTTGACTCTCAGTTTGACTGTTACTGTTGTATAGGAATGCTACTGATTTGTGCACTTTGATTTTGTAACCTGGGAGTTTGCTGAATTTATTTATCAATTCCAGGAGTCTTTGGTAGAATCTTTGGGGTTTTCTAGGTATAAGATCATGTCATCTGCAAAAAGCAATAGTTTGACCTCTTTCCCAATTTGGATACCATTAATTTCTTTCTCTTGCCTTATTGCTCTGGCTAGGACTTCCAGCATTTACCAGCTCTTTAAGCAAGGATAAAACTACAAAAAATAAAGTGTATCAAGTCTAAATATCTTCTCTCAGGTATGGGTTCTGACCAAGAGTTATGATCGTCTTAAGAATTATTTGTTTTTCATTTATATTGATTACAATATCAATCTCCCCACCCTACCACCCATATATATGTATACATTCACACATATATATAACATTATAGATATAAATAAAGTTGTATAAAAAATAGAAAGTGGGAGAGAGATACAACACACAGAGATCGAGAGACATGCAAATGGATATGCAAGTAGAAAAAGGCCAGTGATTATAATAAATGGTGTTGGGTCAACTGGATATCCATATGAGAAAAATAAATCTTCATTCTTGAATCCTAGCATTTATAATAATTAAAATATAGTGTATTGTAGCTTTCAATTAGAATGATAAGACAATATTTTAGGAGATAACATATGCTGATATATTCAAGACATTATCACTATAAAACTTTTCTTAGAAATTATATAAATGCTAAGAATTTTTTTATTATTTTCCCTTGTTTTTACATTAACAAATTGATATAAATATTTATAAAACAACTTATGAAATTGAAGATATACATAAATTTTCCTACCAATTCTCCTTGCTGTGTCCCATAGAGAATTACTTAAGTTCACCAGTAATATTTACATGCATATTCATAGCAGCAGGATTTTTATATCAAAAAATTAACAATAAAAATACACTATAATAAAATCAGTAAATTTTGTTAATTAAAATGCAGCATTTTAAGATAATAAAAATAGAAGCCACAGATTGTAAGAAAATATATGTCCACATATGTAACTGATAAAGGGGTCTTATCCACAATATATAAAGAAATTCTATACATAAAAAAAGAAAATTCATTAAAGAAATGGGCAAAAGTCTTGATCTGGCACTTAAGGGAAAAAACTCAAATGGCTAAGAACTTATGAAAGTGTGTTCCATCTTCTGTCATCAGGTCAATGAAAATTAAAAGCATGGATTTTGCAACACTGACAATACCAAGTGTCAGGAAGGATGTCAAGTAACAGGAATTCTTATATACTTAGTGAGAGTTTAAATTGGCATAATCATCCTGCAGTATGCTCGATACTATATTCCAAAAGTTATCATTCTGTGATCCAGACATTCCACTTTTGGGTGTTAAACTAGGGAAATGTAAATGTGTGCTCCAAAAAACATATGCAAGAATGATCATAGTGACATTATTTGTAAGACACCACCAAAATGTCCTTCAGGAGTATAATGAATAAATAAATCACGTTATATCCATAAATTGGAGAATTTTTAAGGAGTAAAAGTGATCAAACTAATGTTTTATGTGACAACATAGATAATTTTAAGTGTAACCATTGCCTTTTTTAAAGTTCAGTACTAATCAACCCACTGTTCTGAAATTTGGTGTTGCACTTTCTCTCCTTTCCTCTTTTCTTCTTTCTCTCTCGCTCTCATCCCTTTATGCTCCTTTCTTCCCCTCTTCTCTTATTTCTCTTTACTATTACTTTCTTTTCTTTTCCTTACATTTAACTTGCTATTTCTATGTGGACTGCATTTTCTTTTTCTCATTATTATAATTCAAACGTTTTTAGACTTTTTATGGGACTGACTCTTTTAAAATGCTTCTTCTTTGTATGTGGTATTCTTTTAAGCTTTCACACATGCATCATTGCAAAGATGTGGAAACAACCCAACTGTCCATCAATACATGAGTGGATTAATAAAATGTGGTATATGTATACTATGGAGTACTATTCAGCTTTAAGAAACAATGGTGATATAGCACCTCTTATATATGCATTCTACTAAGTGAAGTATCCCAAGAATGGAAAAACAAGTATTAAATTTTGATTCATTATTTTCTTGGCTTTAATATCATTTATGCTTCAGCCATTCTGAGTTCTGCTTTATTAACATCAAGGGTATTTATATTGCCTCTTTATTCTCTATCCTTTATCTTCTTTAAATGCTTTTACCTCATTGCCTTTACCCCGTGTGTGACATAACAACTTTTCATATTTTTCTTCAACATTACTAATTTAAAAACAACTTCTTTTATTTACTCTCTAATCATATATTTTAATTTTGTATTATGTTTTTACTTTCCTAATTAAACTTTTTAAGAACTAATTTATCATGATGTAACCTCATTTTATTATTTTGTAATCTCATCTTCTGATCATCCAGGGCATTTCTGTCATGATCTTTTTCTTCTTTTTTTATAGATCATATGATATTGTATTCATTTTTGAATGATTCTTTAAACAGTCTTTTTAATTTCACATTAGACATTTTATAAACCTGTAGTAATCTTTTTGTTCTCCTACATGCTTTTTCTTCTCTTATTTATCAAGACAATTTTATAGTTGCAATATATTTATTATTATTTGTGGTGGTGTTAATTTCCCTCTTTATTCATCTTCAACCAGAGTTAGGTATGTCTATTCTGGGTGTTTTTCAACAAACTTGTAGAATAAAATGTTTTAGTTTTCTTTACCTCTTATCCCTCACATACCTAGACATGAAAGACAGAGTAATATGTGTTCCCATACCAATTGTCAGTTTCTAGCAAAATTTTGTCTCTCGTCTCCTGAGGAAACACTCTTCTATTACTGACTGCTTATTCTCTGGCCCACAGACAGTGCACAGTGTACAATTCCTAGAAACTCCTTAAATCGGGTCCAGTCTACTGGTACCCCAACTATGGTAATTATTAGTGAAGACTTGTGGACTAAATTTATCAGTGTATACCTTTATATATTTATCTTTCTCTTTTAACACTTATTTTCTATCTTACTGTTTACTATATTTGCAGTTTCCACCAGTATACTGAAAGTGGGCTTGTATGTTTGTGCAAGTATGGGGTGTAAGAGAGATGCATAAAACATCAGGGTGTTTGTTGAGGATTTTTACTACACACAGAAAATAATAGATTATGTAGAGAAAGACAATAGCCAGAAAATTTGTTTTATATATGTTTCCATCTTGTTGGATCGATCTATAGTCATATGTGTTGCATTGATGTTTCCTCAAATTATCATATTAATACATTTTTTTCTGTGCCTTTGGGCTGACAGGCTTAAATACTTTAGTTCCCATAAAGACTGTGTAGTGATTTCAGATTCTAGGCTTCATACTTTGTTCACCTCTTACACATAAACATAGACATAAATAACATTGAAGTCATATGATCAAGTAGAGTTCTCAGTATAGGCTATAAATTCTCACCTCCTACTTGTCTCCATAATTTCCCCTGTTATTTCCAGAATCCATTTTTTTTTTGCCTTTAGTTTTACTTTTTATAATTTCAGAAATTTATTTAATACAGTATTTATACATTTTTGGAATGTTGGGGAAGTATACGTTCCTTTTTATTTCCAAACTTCCACCCTGACCGAGACCCCCAAAATATCAACTTAACATGATCTAGTACCACCCTAAATTATACTAGCATTTTTATTATGGCATAATTTCAGGAAATGCCATATAATATCTCATAGTGTCAAAAATTTCTAGCAGAATAGTATATGCTTCCAATTACTTTCAATGATGTACTTAAGTATTTACAAATACGCATTTCTCAACTACCAGAAGTGCTATAATGTTTGAATTGACACTACAATTCACAGAACTAAACAGAGTTTTAATTCAGCTAGATTTATTTAGTGTTATAGAAGGATGCAGGTCATGAACATCAGTATACAGTATCTTCAGGCTTGTTAGGGGCTCTGTAGTGACCGAAATACAACTTCTTAGCTGTTCCACATTTTGCTTCATGGGACATGGTTACAAGAGACAAGGCCAGAATTTCTTCAGGACTTTATTTGAACTATCATTATCTCTTTGGAGTCAAATTATAGGATAATATTTTCAGCTGTGTTGGTTGAGCTTGAACAAAATACTTTGGCATTCATTTCCCTAGGTTACTTAAACTCAGTTTTACAAATTTACATCTGTTCAAATAAATTGATATATAATTTTTCTCTTTGTTAATAGTTGAAGAAATGTTTGTATTTAAGATGGAATATTACAAGATTTTGAAGATATTCTGGGTATAAATCGAGTTGCTTCTGGATTCAAGAGATAAAAAGCAGCACATATTTGGAAAAAGATTATTCTCCACAGTTACTATTAAATCCCTGTAATGTATCTCATGGAGTAACAGTCATTGGGATCTCTAGCATATAGTTGTGCCTTAGTAGTGCATAAGAGTAGGAGAGATGCAATGTGAAGACTTCAACTGAAGGCTAGAATATTGGCATATGGTAGTACATACACATAGCACCACAGATGCCAAACCAGGAAACAGAAAATCTATTTCTAATAAAAGGCTTGCAATGGTATCAAGCTTCACATGGTGAATTGTACTCCCTTATCCTTTGTGTCTTGACTTTTCCTACATCTTATCCCCTCTCTTGTATGTCCATCATCCTTGTCACCTCTTGCTCCTCTTTCTCTGGTAGCCCACGATACTGAGCTGTTTTTGTTACTCTCTCTTTCTGAACACATACCTCCTTTACACCTGTCCAGATTGGATAGCAACTGGTAAATTCTGTGAAATCAGCTAACCCTACATGTTTATAGGTTTTGCTGGTGAATCTCTTCCATCTTCTACCAGCACCTTTGAATAATTTCTAAGACTTATTCTATTTCTCCTTCAAAACTCTCTTAGAATTACCCTTGAGGAATTGTTTTTCCTAGGTTTTCATGGCTCTATTACTTTGCTTATCTACCTTTCATTTAGATCATATTGGTATAAATATGTGAATATTATTCTCTTTGATAATAGGAAGTTAAAACAACTTATGAGATAGTTTTCATAACTGAAACAAGCTATGCAAAATTATGCAGTGAAAAGAATTGTGGGAGTGAATGAAGTCACTAACGCAAGCTTTAAAGGTCTTTTGACACAGACCCTCAGACTTTTTTTAATGACTTTCCTTCAAGAACAGGTCTTCATAAGATCAGGAAATACATACTTTTTTTTTCTGATGTACATCCATCTGAGATTTATTCAACGTGAAAAACGCATTACAAATCTATGTAATGTAATTGTTCCAAAGACCCTTGAAATTACATTGATGTGGAATGCTTTTTTAAAAGAAAACTCCTAAAATTCAGTAGGCTTGTTTCTTACTTATACAATTAATTTCTGTCATTGATGAACTCTATAAAAAAGAATTCATTTTATATTATAGCTGATAGTCAATGAATATTGTTTTCTGCCATGAGACCAATCTGTTTTAATTTTACACTCAAGTATTCATTAAAATATTCTTTGTCTTTTCTTGCTTTTGGTTATTAAGTAATGAAACTATTTCATACCTGGGACCCCTTTCTCCTTAAAAATTAACTTCATCACTCCTTCCTGAATCTGCTTGGTCTTGACTCCATAAACAATGGGATTCAGAGTGGGAGGAAACATCAGATACAGATTGGCAATAATGATGTGGACGTGGTGGGGAATATTTCCCCCCCAAAAGCGGTGAGTAAAAATGGTGAATAATGCTGGAACATATGTGATACCAATAGCACATATGTGGGAAGTACAGGTGCTGAAGGCTTTGTGACAAGCATCTGTTGATGACAAACTCACCACAGCCCACAAGATCATAGTGTAAGATACAGCAATACAAGTTATATCAAAGCCCCCAATCAGAAGTGCTGCCAAAAGTCCATAAATAGCATTGACCTTGAAATTGCCACAGGATACTTTGGCCACAGACATGTGGTCACAGTAGGTGTGGGAGATCAAGTTTCCCCGGCAATAGGGCAGGCGCTTGGTAAGGAAAGTGAATGGGATGATGAGCATCACACTCCTCAAGAAGGTGGCAAGACCAGCCTTGGTGATGACAGGGTTGGTGAGGATGGTGGCGTAGCGTAAGGGGTAGCAGATGGCCACATAGCGGTCCAGGGCCATGAGCATGAGCACCCCAGACTCCATCCCAGTCAACATATGGACAAAAAACATCTGGGCCAGGCAGGCATTAAAGTCAATCTCCTTGAGGTTGAACCAGAATATGCACAGCATATTGGGTACAGTGGTGGTGCACAAGGTGACATCAGTGAAGGAGAGCAGGGCCAAGAAGTAGTACATGGGCCGGTGCAGAGCCTCCTCATGGCTGATGAGGTAGATGAGCCCACAGTTTCCCACAACAGCAATGATGTACATGAAGCAGAATGGCAGAGAGATCCATATGTGTGTGGCTTCCAGTCCAGGAATACCATTCAAGATAAAGCATCTTGGGCTCAGGCTGGAGCTGTTGGCCCCAGACATAATGGCTGACAAGAGGCGGGCATTTTACAATCTTTAACAGCAATTGCTATCTTCCTGGGAAAGGGAGAGGTAGAGTTAGAGACCAGATAAGAGTGACTGGTTTGGACAATATAACCCACAAATGCCATCAACCTTATTTTGATAACCAGGAATTTTCTTCCAACTCTAGCAAGAGAGACTTCGAACTATGGTTTCTAAAAGTCATTAAGCAGTGCATTCTTACACTACTCAATGTCCCAATACAAACTTTGTCTGAGTAATTATCCTCAATTTCCACACCTCTCCCCAGCACACCTCTTACATTCTACCATATTTCACTAACAAATTGTACGCTAGGCTACAAGTGTCTTCTTTCTTTATATAAACTATTTCTATTCTCTCCTCAGATTCTTCCCATGCTATTTGTAACTGAATCTTGTCACTAAAATCACATGGATATATTTACAGGATCACCCTATCTGACCAGTCCTTTTCTGCAATTTAACTTTCTTTAATAGTTACTCAAAATTGTACTTTTGTCCTGCCTTGATGATTACATAAAAGCTTATATTCTTTATGTGAAATTTGTCAGTAATGGCCAATATAACTTGCACAAGATAATAAATTGTAGATACTCAAATACATGTGACTAAATGAATGTTTGAGTTCATAAGGATTTGCTATGTCTGATACTCAAACTCTGATGTCAATTTCATGTTTTTTATACCGTGGAATTTTAAAGGAAGTTCTTGACAGGAAACAGAAAAATATTATGTGTCTAAATCATTACCAAATTTTATGTAATTTTAGTAATGACTTTACTAAAGATTTGAATTCAATTAGATAGAAATTCTTTTCTTTTAACTTCTCTGACTTTTTACTTTTTTTTTTTTATTATTAATTCTCTATCCATTCTCCATACTAGATTTACACTCAGGAAGTCCTTGGAATTCTTAGGATTACAGAGCAATTGTACTGCTTTAATTTAATTATTAACTTCTTTGTTATAACTGGACAGGTAATCAGTACAAAAAATAGCAAAACATCTTTGGATTTCTATTTAGCATAGAGGCAATAGAAAGAATTGAGTGGTATTTGAAGGAATTTGCAGCTTCAGGGGTGTTTGAGGAAAGTTAAAGTTTCCTAATAATTAAAATATTTCTTTTACTTGAAGAAAGAAAATGTCCCTCAAATTATGGAGTAGACCCCATGCAGCAAAGCCAATGCCAAACATTCCTCACCATCTAGCAGAGCAAAATAGATACTTGTAATGTGATGGCATGAATTACATGGCTGTGAAGCCATGAGGCATATATTCCTGTGACCTAGACTTTCTAAAGAACACTCTGTTGCTACTTCCACTGCCTACAGTACACAAGAAGGGAGCGCAATACAAAAGACTGCACATTTCAGAGGCTCAGAGGCTCAGAGCCTCTGGTCCCTAGCTGACTGGATTTCATATAAAAGATCCCTTCCTGTATGGGAGTTCTCACAATACCTCTCCAGAAATGTCACTGTATGGAGAAACCATTATTTCATAGTCCTAGTAAGAGAAACTTAAAGAATAAAGTTTCCAGTGTTCACCATCTTTTATGTTTACACCACAATGAAATGAATGGGATGAAAGGAAAATGAGACTAAGTCCAATAGAAGCCATCCAGAAAGAATAAGAGCTATTACCTCTAAAGAAGGAAAATAGAAAAAGAAATAAATTTCCTCTTGCTGCTGCTGCCTTTTGTTAACTGCCGCTATATTCCAAGTTATTGCATTTGTAGTCAACAGTGTTTTTGCATTTTCCCCAAATAGATATTTATGAAAATTACCTTAACTCACTTCAGTAACAGGCATAATCAAATTTGTATTCATGGATGAGAATATTTAGGAATTTTTTGAAATCTGGGATGGTATCTTCTTACATAGGATTTTTAGTTTCTCTGGGGAATCTCTACTTTAGCATGATGTCCCAGGCTGATTGAGTCTTCACAATTAGGTGTCTCAGTAGGTTCCGTTTGAAAGAGAATGAACTTAGCGCCTGGTGGTAATAGATCTATATTTAGCAGCTTTTGAGTAGAAAGAGAAATAAAAACAAAAACAAAAAGACATTAAAGTTTAATGCCTTTTCTCAAATGAGAAATGTGGCCATCAAGTCTGGTGGTGGTGAATAAAATTTTTTAAAAATGTTTTTTCTCTTATGACAAAAGAAATATATTTTTAATGTACAAAATCTGGAATCTGTATAACAGTATAATTATGAATTGGAAAATCAGTTATAATCTTAAGACAGAGGAATAACCACTCTAAAAAGTTTTCTGTATTTTATTCAGTCATTTTATATTTATTATGTATAATATTCTAATTTTTAAAAAAATAAATTTTAGATTATATGGAGTTTATACAATATTTCTTTAGCATTTTGTGAACATTTTATCATGCTATTATGGATACCTTGAAATAAAAATTTCAGTAGCTTTTTCCATTCAATAGCAGTACCAAATTTAATTATACATTTCATTACTCTTTTAGATTTGTTTCTATTTTTTCTATCAAAAATAATTCCTCTACAAATATCCTAATCTACTTTGTTTGCATGACTAATTTTTCCTCTCTACATATAACTAGAAATAGTACTGAAGTTTATGCTGGTAAAAGGCATTGGTAATTTTAGTTATGTTGATAAATGTTGGAAAAAATCACATCAGTAAAATTTGTGATGATTTTTGCTTCCATGCAAAGGGAGTGGACTATCCCCCTATGAGTACTGACTATTATATTCTCTCTTTCCCCAGTTGTGCTAGTGAAAATACTGTCTCATTAGTGTTATAAATCAAATTAAAATTAACTTCACTAGCAGTAATTATGAACATTTTTTAAATGCTTTTGGTCAATTGTTTTTCTCATACCTTGATTATTCATCTACTTCCTTGTCTGTCTTCAATGGAGGTGTTAGTGTTTATTTATTATTCTTAAGCACTTTCAATATTAAAATATAAACCCATTTTCTGTTGTTATTTGCAAACATTTTTTCAAGGTAATATTTGGCTTTAAATTTTATATTATGGTGGAAAGTGATGGTATTTTTCTTTACCTTTTTTTTCCTTTTACTAAAAACAAAAAAAGAAAAGAAAATGAAACAAAACACAACACAATTTTTGTATACTTAAATCCTTTTGTATGAAGTGGTATGAAGTAGAATGTAAAGTTGCACCATTCCCATAAACTCATATTTCACCTTACTCCTCAGATGTAAATGCTGTTAAAGCCTAAAATCTAATGTATGCTTTGACAGAAGTTTCTTTTATAAGCAGTTTAAAAAATTTAATGCATTACTTTTGCTGTTTTGTTTCACTTTGGACATTAACAATGTTACATAAAGGAGTATAAAGATTCCCAGGATGACAATTTGGAAAGATGACTTTCATTTAAATAAAAAGTTTAGTTTTGATAAAAACAATAAAATACACAGAAAATTATTTTGACAAAATTTAAACGAATGAAACTATTATGAAAATACATATAGTCTCAGTATAAACCTTTTCCTTTTAGATCTAAAAATTAAGAGAAATGAGGATTATATGAAATGTTGGTTAGATTTCATATAATCTCAAATTGGAGACCCCAAACTGGTTATACTCATCCACATCAAGACCTCCTAGGCAGCTTTTTAGAAGAGAGTTAATAGGGTGCATTACAAGCTATCACTTTTGCTCATAAATAGTTGTATTAAGTTTGGTTTAGGCTTTAACAGAACTCACTCATTCTTTTTTCCAATTTTGTAATGTAATAAACTATGTATAACAAAACTTACCATCTTAACCATTTTGAAGTATACAAATGTTGTGCAGCCATCACCCCTATCCAACTCCAGAACTCTTTTCATCTTGTAAAACTGAGAGTCTACACCCATGAAACAATAACTCACAATTCTCCTTCCCCCAAGCCTCTGGGAACCACCTGTCTATGATTTTGACTACTCTAAGTATCTCATGTAAGTGCGATTGTACAGTATTTGTCCTTTTGTAACAGGCTTACTTCATTTAGCATAATATCCTCAATTTTCATCTATGTTGTAGCACATGTCAGAATTTCCTTCTTTGTAACTGTAAATGATATTCCTTTATATGCATATACCACATCGATCCATTCATCCATTGATGGTCAATTGGTTGCTTCCACCTTTTATTGTTGTGAATATGTTTCTATGAACATGGTATATTAATATGTCTTTGAGAATCAAATTTAAATTCTATAGATATATACCCAGAAGTAGAATTTCTGAATTATATGGTAATTCTATTTTTAATTTTTTGAGGCTCCAGCATATTGTTTTCCACAGCAACTGTATCATTTTTACAATTCCCTCCAAAAGTACACAAGGATTCCAATTATTCTATATCCTCTCCAACACTTATTATTTTCTGTATTTTTTTATTAATCATAATAGCCATCTCCTAATGGGTGTAAGGTGGTAGGTAGCTCATTATGGTTTTGATTTACATTTACCCAATGATCACTGGCATCAATAATCTTTTTATGTGCTTATTAGCCATTTGTAGTCTTCTTTGGAGAAATGTCTATTAATAAGTTCCTCACCCTTATTTGAACCAGGCTTTTTTTGTTATTGTTGTTAAGTTTTGGGAGTTCTGTATAGATTCTGAATATTAATTCCTTATCAGACATATGGTTTGCAGATATTTTCTCCCATTTCGTGGGTTGCTTTTTTTACTTTCTTGATAGTATATTTTGATGCACAATTTTTAAAAATTTTCATAAAGTCTTATTTTTTCTTTTGTTGCTTGTGCCTTTAGTTCATCTCCAAGAAATTATTGCCAAAACCAATGTCATGAAACTTTTCCTTTATGTGTTCTTCTAAGTGGTTTGTTGTTTTAGTTTTTATGTTTATTTCTTTCAGCCATTTTGAGTTAATTTTTGTATATGCTGTTATGAAAGAGTCCAGCTTCATCTTGCAGACTGAAATAAAGTCCATATTTCTCTAGCACTATTTGTTGAAGACTGTGCATTCCCCTTTGAATGGTATTGACACTCTTGTTAAAAAGCCATTTGATTATATATATGAGGGTTTATTTCTGGGCTCTCTATTGTACTTCATTGGTCCGTAGGTCTGCCTTTATGCTATTATCACACTGTTTTTGTTTTGAAATCAGGAAATACAGATTCTCCAGTTTTTTTCTTTATTGTTAACATTGCTATGTGGGGTCCTTTGAGATTTCATATGAATTTAAGAATGTGTTTTTTCTATTTCTACAAAAAACATTATTGGGATTTTGGTAGGGATTTGACTTTATCCGTAGATCACTCTGGGTTGTATTGACATTTTAACAATATTAATTATTAATATTAAGTCTTCCAACCCTGAACATGGGATGTATTTTCATTTATTTATGTCTTCTTCAATTTCTTTCTGCAGTATTTTATAGTTTTAATTGTACAAATCTTTCACTTTTTGGGTTAATTCCTAGGTATTTTATTCTTTTTGATGCTATTGTGAATGAAATTGTTTTCTTAATTTTCTTTTCAGATTTTTCATTGCTAATATATAGAAATGCAACTGATTTTTTGTGTACTGATTTTGTATCCTGTTACTTTGCTCAATTCGTTTGTTAGTTTTAACAGATTTGGCGTGTGTGTGTGTAATATTTAGGGTTTTCTATGTATAAGATCATATCATCTATGAACAAACATAATTTTACTTCTTCCTTTTTCAATTGGGATGCTTTTTATTTCTTTTTCTTACCTAATTTCTCTGGCTAGGACTTTTAGTAATATATTAAATAGAAGTGGTGAGAGAGGGCATCCTTATCTTGTTCCTGATCTCAGAGGAAAAGCTTTCCACTTTTTACCACTCAGTTTGATATTAGCTGTGGCTTATAATATAAGGCCCTTATTGTTTTGAAGTATATTTTTACTGCATCTAATTTGTTTAGAGCTTTTATCACGAAAGGATGTTGAATTTTGTCAAATGCTTTTCCTTTATTTATTAAAATGATCATATATTTTTGTTCTTCATTCTATTAATGAGGTGTATTACATTTATTGATTTGTATATGTTGAAACATTTGTGCATTCTAGGGATAAAGCCACTTGATTATGGTGAATGATCCTTTTAATTTGTTGTTGAATTCAGTTCACTAATATTTTTGAGGATTTTTGCATCTTTGTTTATCAGGATATTGGCTTGTAGTTTTTTTGTTTCCTAGTCTGGTTTTGGTTTTAGTGTAATACTGGCTTCACAAAATGAGTTTGGAAGTATTCTCTCCTCTACCATTTTTTTGGAGGAATTCAAGAATTGGTATTAGTTTTCCTTTAAATGTTTGGTAGAAGTCAGCAGTGAAGCAATCAGGTACTGGACTTTTTTTGATGGGAGATATTTTTATTCCTGATTTAACTTCTTTACTCATTTTTGGTTTCTTCATATTTTGTATTTCTTCATAATTCAGGATTGGTAGGTTGTATATATCAAGAAATTTATCCATATCTTCTAGGTTATCCATTTTGTTGGTATATAATTGTTCATAAATAGTCTCTTATGATCCTCTGTATTTCTGTAGATTCAGTTGTAATGCAGCACAATTGACATTTCTGATTTTATTTATTTGAGTCTTCTAACTTTTTGTCTTAGGCTAGCTAAAGATTTGATGATTTTTTTTATCCTTTCAAAAAAATATAACTATTAGATTCATTGATCTTTTCTTGTTTTTTATAGTTTCAATTTATTTCTGCTCTATTCTTTATTATTTCCTTCTTTCTAATAACATGGGCTTAGTGTTTTCCTCTTTTTCTAGTTCCCTAAGGTGTAACATGAAGTTGCTTACTTAACATTTTCTTTTTTGATGCAGGCATTTCTTGTGATAAACCTTCCTTTTGGAACTGCTTTTGCTGCATCTCATGAAGTTTGCTATGTTGTGTTTCCCTTTTCATTATTTGTCTCAAGATATTATTTAATTTCTCTTTTAATTTCTTTTTTGACCCCTTGGTTGTTTGGTAACATTTTGTTTAATTTCTACATATTTGTGAATTTTCCAAAATTCATTCTATTATTGATTTCTAGTTTTATACCATTGTAGTTGAAAAAGATACTTGATATAATGTCAGTCTTCTTAAATTGTTAAGACTTGTTTTGTGGCCTAACATATTTTTCGTGGAGATTGTTCCATATGTGCTAGAGAAGAATGTGTATTCTGCTGCTATTGGATATAATGTTCTGTATATGTCTGTTGGATTAATTTGGTCTAAAGAGCAGTTCAAGCCCATTGTTTCCTTATTGATTTTCTATCTGGATGATCTGTCAATTGTTGAAAGCGGGGTGTTGAAGTCCGCTACTATTACTGTATTGCAGTCTATCTCTCCCTTTATATCTATTAATATTTACTTTTATATATCTAGGTGTTCTGATGTTGGGTGCTTATATATTTAACACTGCTATATGCTTTTCATGAATTTACTTTTTTATAATTATATAATGACCTTTACACTTTTTGATTTAAAGTCTGTTTTATATAATATACATATAACTACTCCTGTTCTCTTTTGATATCTATTTGCATAAAACATCTTTTTCCATCCCTTTGCTTTTAATCTATGTGAATCCTTGCAGGTGAAGTGATTCTTTTGTAGGAAGCCTATAGTTGGGGTGTTTATTTATTCATTCAGCCACTCTATGTCTTCTGATTGAAGAATTTTTTTTTGTTTATTTGTTTTTTTTTTATTTCAGAATATTATGGGGGTATAGATGTTTAGGTTACGTATGTTGCCCCTGCTCCCCTCCCCCCCAGTCCAGGTTTCAAGTGTGTCCATCCTTCGGGTGGTGCGCACTGCACTCTTTGTGTATGCATATACCCGTCCCCTCCCCTCTCCTCCCCCCTCCTATGTGTTGATCAGTTAATACCAATTTGATGGTG
>NW_012150174.1:13796724-13815053 GCF_000956105.1 Propithecus coquereli
ATTTCCAGGAGATCGGTTTGATTTTTCTTTAATATTTCAATTTCTTTAGTGAATTTGTCTTCCAAGTCCTGGATTTTTTCTGTGGTTTCTTTGTGTTGGTTATCCACTTTTTCTTTCATATCATTCAGTTTTCTTACAATCCATGTTTGAAATTCTTCTTCTGTCATTTTAGTGTTCTGAGTTTGGTTAATGTTCATTGCTGGGAAGCTGTTGCTCATCTTTGGGGATGTGGTTTCTGTTTGAGTCTTCATACTTCCAGAGTTCTTTTGCTGGTTCCTATACATCTGGATCAGTTGTTCCTTCTTGCCTTGAGATTTTCATGTGTATAATGACACGACTTGTTTAGTCTCTGAGCCAGTAGGTGGTGTTTGTGGGTGAGATTCGACTATACCCTTTATGATGAATCAGTAGATGCAGAAAACGTGTTTCCAGGATGACCTCCCTGTCAGGAGGTGGCCCTTGCAGGGAGGATCGATTTGCAGTGCTGTTTTTGGGTCCTGTAGCTAGCTCTTGTTCCTCTAGAGAGGCCCTCTTGTGCCTCGGATGGTGAGTGTGGCCCTGGCACTTCCAGGTGTGTCCTTATTCTTCACCTCAGTGGGGGCAGGACCGGGAGTGAGTCTGGGTGGGATTGGGTTGGGTAAGGCTGCCCTCAGGTTCTGCAACTGCTTTTAGCAAGGGTTAAAGGTCTGTTCTTTGCTGCTATGCAAAGCTGTTGGGAGGTGCTGAAATGGCTCCACTCAGCTGAAAGTCTTGGCTTGGGGCATGGGGCTGTTCAAAACTCGCACTCCGGAGCAGATCTCGCTCCCCTCCACCCTCCCCCTCTCCATGGCCTATCCCAGGCCTCTGCCAGCAAGCAGCACCTCAACCCGGTGGATCTCCCCTTGCTGTGATGTGGGCCGGGAGGTTCCCTACCCAGGATTGCAGCCTGAGCTGGGTGCACAGCTCTTTTTTGGTAGGAGGGTTGCTACTCAGGCACGCTAATCTGCCCCTGAAGGCACACACTCCTCAGTAGGCTATTTCACAGATCTCTCTTCTGTGCCCTGGAGCAGTGCCATCATGACCTGGGTGTACGGGGTCTGGTCTTCAGGCCTATCCCTGGGCCCTGAAAATCAATCCTTGAACCTGCCAGGGGGAGGGGTGCTGGTCTCGAATCACCTATGGGGTGCTCAAGCTGAATCTATTTCACCCCACCTCAGGATTTGCCCCACTCTCCTGGAGTCCCCAGGCAAACAGCACATGGGAGGGCTTGTGGGTAGGGAGCTCACAGTCTGAGTACCCCTCAGTCTGTTGTAGGGCCCCAAAAGGAAAGCTCCCATTCCTTGGAGATGCCTCCGTGTGATGGCAAAATTGTCTCTCTGGGCACCCACGGGTAGGGAAGGGTAAGGAGAGAATGGAGTAGTATGGCATCTGCCAATAGGCTCGGGTCTGTGTGCGGGGAGGTGCCCTGGAGGAGCTGGGAGCCTGGCCTTGTCCGCAAGAGGCCACTGCTCACTGGTGGCAGCCGTCTCTGGGCTGGTGTCGGCAGGTCTCTCCAACCACTCAGGAGCCCACCAACCACCCGAGATGCAAGGGAAGGGAAAGTTATCTGCTCCACATACCCTTGTTAACTGGTCTCCATGCCTCTCCGGGGCGTTTCTCCTTCCAGTTCTCCTCTGCAATGTCTTCCTCTGGAGTTTCCTGTAGTTTCAGGCACCCTTCCTTCCAACCCTCTCCCGATCTATATTTCTCTGCTATTTTAGTTTTTTTCTCTTTCTTCTAAAATTTTTCCTTTTTGCTGAGACACTCTGACTGGCGGCTCTCTCGTCTGCCATCTTGACTCCTCCTCCAAATTAATAATCTTTATTGAAAAGAAAATTAATTTTTTCATTATCAAAGGAAAACATTTTGTACCAGGAAAGGAGGATTTATGCAAAAAGGTAGTATTAATTATTTTCAGTTCAAAATTAATATCATCTAATATTTACTATTTATTGTTAAATTTAAAAAAGAAATGAAAAAGCCATTTATGCACAGTGTCAATGTTGAACAATAGAAATAATGTATATAGATACATATGCATTGATAAGATTTTTAGTAGATATAACATTGCAATAGTAACTATTATTATATCTGTGCAAGGAATACATAGGCACCAAAATTACAAACACAACTATTTCTATTGTTAAATTTAAAAAAGAAATGAAAAAGCCATTTATGCACAGTGTCAATGTTGAACAATAGAAATAATGTATATAGATACATTTGCATTGATAAAATCTTTAGTAGATATAATATTGCAATAGTAACTATTATTATAGCTGTGCAAGGAACTAATGGGTTTTTTTATTTCTGTTGTATTAATTGTTTCTATTTTTTGATTATGTGGAAAAATTATAGTATTATTTTGATATTGTCAAACATATGATAATAATTTCATGAAGTTCATTTTGTTATTAAACGAAATGCTGAAAATTTTAGACTTTCATTAAAAGTAGTTTAATTGATATCCCCAAAACTTGTCAGAGTTACCCAGTATGTTCTCCTAGGTAACTAGTAATCTAGTTTTCTGTTGGACTATCTCGAGACTCATGAAGTCTCTGGAGTTGTCCTTTGAGTTTTGAAAGTATGTTGGGATGTCTGTTATCAATTACTATTCCTTGAAATATTGGTCGGTGACATTAGTTGGCATGGAAAAGATTAGGGAGTTACATTTACCAAAAAATAGTGATGTATGTATAATAGTATATATTCTTTTTTCGCTTCATACTAAAATATTTCCCTAATAGTTCTTAAAATTAAGAATCAAGGCATCTTCCCTACTTACAAATATCAACTTACTGGGCAAAATAACATCTCTGATATGGCATCTCAAGTTCTGAAAATGGAAGAAACTATGTATGTGAGCCCAGACTTCATAGACAGGCAGCCAAGAAGTCAAGGTCAAGATCTAGCCATCCACAGAAGGGGAGACTTGAGAAGCATCCATAGAACCCCTGTCTTCCCTAACCTATCAAGAACTCTGCTTACCCAGACCATCTACCTGGGAACATCTCAGATCTGGAGTCCTACCTTGGGTTAAAAAATTAGAGGACTCTCTTAAATTAGACCTTCTTAAATGCCTGCATGATTCAGGAATTCCTCAATGCTGGTGTTCATGTATGCTCCTATGAGGAGAATACTATAATTAAATAATGACAGGTGCAAAATGTCACTGGGGACGTCTCAGAGAGCAAGTTAAAGAGGTGGACATTATTCCTGAGAAAGTGCACGTGAAGGTTGAAGGCAGAGAGAAATTCCTGAAGGAAACCAAGAGGGAAATGCAGATTCAGAGAATTGAAATCTTAGAAAAGCGTAGTCCAAAAAGTACACTCTGAAATAAAGTTACTTACTTTGCCTCTTGCATACTTGGCCAGGCCACAGACACAGGAATTGTTTCTTGCAATCCAGGTGGTTGCAGTAACTCTTACGTGTTTGTGTTTAAGTACACCAGAAGTGTTCTACCTGCTACCTTTGCATCTCAGCTCACACACTTCCATCCATCCCTTCAACCACAGATGGGAGACTCTCTACTGCACAGAAGGCAGGATGACCCTGGGAGCATTTATTGCTCCTGGAAAGCCCCAAAGGAGTGACCTCTGGGACCTGGTTCCTGGCCCTGTCTCCAACTAAACTGCAGAAAGGAAAAAGTGAATGAAGAAAACAATTAACTCTTTCTCTGCTTAACTGACAGTAACATCTTGATTGTGTACTGAGCAGTGAGTTCCGTAAAGGTGCCTGCGGCAAAACGTTAAAAGAAGCACTTATGACCCAGAAAGTGAATGTCTTCTTCCTTAAATACTGAACCCTAGGCACCACACTGGCCTCACCCTAGTTCCAGCCCTGGAGGAAGCATTAGTAAATTCATTACAGTATCCTTTGGTGGTGCTTCATCATATCTGCCTGGACCACATTGGAAGTTCTCAAACTAATTTTGCTGTCCCTGAAGCATAATTCCAAATATCTCATATTTCTTTCCTGTAACAAGTCTACATGATAGTGAGAATGAACGTTTCAACATGTTAATTTAGTTCTGTCACACTACCAAGTAAAACTTTCTGTTAGTCAACCCACAAGGGGCATTCTCTGTTGCTTACTGCACAGAAAACCAATTAGTAAGACAGCAAGGATTTTCAAGGAAGAAAGCATATTTATTGTGGAGGATGGATCAAGATGGGCAGAGGAATAGGAAGAATTCACTGCCTTAAATATGCCTCCCCAATTAACAGGTCAAGGGTTTATCTAGAGGTGAAATGAATATTGCATGAGGCTAGTGAGCATCATTACATGTTTGCGGCAGAGTGCATGTCACACAAATACAGTAAGCAATCATGATATTACATACATCCCATGATCCAAAACTGGTCGCAATTTTAGTAGTATAATGACTTAGGGGTTAATATTGGTAATTTTTTCAGCCTTGTATACAGGTGGGATGTGGAGAGTAGGCTGTTCAGTGGATCTTTGGGCACAATTTGTGGCAGGGTGTTGCTTATCTTGTCTTCCCTGGACAAATAGGTGTTGTAAGGCCCTGTAGTTATCTCATGGCTGCAAGAAGGTTCTGCCACTTCCAGGAAAAAAACTCAATAGGTAATGCATCAGTGCAACAGAAACTTACAAAGTTCTGGTCAGCAGATCTTACTGGCCTGGGAACTTTATGCATAAGAGAACTACGAAAAAAAATAGTATTAAAAAAAACATCCTGAGGCTCAATTAGGAAGAAATAGAACTCCTGAACAGACCAATATAAAGCACTAAAATTGAAGCATCAATAAAAAATTTTCCAACAAAAAAAGTTCCGGACCATATGTTTTCACAGCCGAATTTCACCAGACCTACAGAAAAGAACAGGTGCTTATACTTCAGAAATTATTACATAATGTTGAGAAAGAAGGAATCTTCCTCAACTGATTCGAAGAAGCCAATATCACCTTGATACCAAAGCCAGGAAAGGACACAACTAAAAAGGAAAACTACAGAACAATATCCCATATGAATATAGATGCAAAAATTCTCTACAAAATCTTAGCAAACTGAATTTAGCTGCCTGTGAAAAAAATAATTCACCATGACCAAGTGGGCTTCATCCCAGAGGTGCAAGCATGGTTCAACATACACAAATATATCAATGTAATTCACCACATCAATAGAAGAAAAACAAAGACCATATGATCCTCTCAATAGGTGCTGGAAAAGCAATTGACAAAATTCAGTACACTTTTATGATAAGAACCCTGAACAAAATAGGCATAGGTGGGACGTACCTCAAAATTATTAAACCATAAATGACAAACCCACAGCCAACATCATAGTGAAAAGCTGAAGATGTTCCTACTTAAAAGAGGTACCAGACAAGGTTGCCCACTATCACCGCTTCTGTTCAATATAGTGCTGGAAGTCCTAGTCCGAACAATCAGACCAAAGAAGGAAATCAAGTGTATCCAAATGGGGAATGAAGAGGTCAACCTATTGCTCTTTTCTGACAGAATGATCTTATATCTAGAAAACCCTAAAGATTCAACCAAGAGACTCCCAGGGTTGATAAATAAATTCAGTAAAGTCTCAGTTTTCAAAATCAATGTACACAAATAAGTAGCTTTTGTATACTCCAACAATAGTTAAGCTGAAAATCAAATCAAAGATGCAATACCTTTCACAATAGCAGCAAAGAAAATAAAATACCTAGGAATAGACTTAACTAAGGAGGTGAAAGACCTCTATAGGGAGAACTACGAAACACTGAGGGAAGAAATTGCAGAGGTTGTAAACAGATGGAAAACCATATCATGTTCGTGGATCTGCACAATAAACATTGTTAAAATGTCTATAATACCCAAAATGATCTACAGATTTCATGCAATCCCCATTAAAATACCAAATTCATTCTTCACAGACCTAGAAAAAATAGTTCTATGCTTCATATAGAACCAGAAAAGACCCTGAATAGCCAATGTAACATTACATAGTAAGAACAAATAGGGAGGCCTCACTTTATCAGATTTCAATCTATACAATAAGGCTATACTAACCAAAACAGCATGGTAACTGGCACAAAAACAGAGACATAGATCTATGGATCAGAACAGAGAACCCAGATATGAAACCGTCATCATATTTCCATCTGATCTTTGACAAAGCAGATAAAAACATAGACTGGGGAAAAGATTTCCTATTCAATAAAGGGTGCTGGGAAAATTAGATAGCCACACGTAGAAGACTGAAACAGGATTTGCACCTCTCACCACTCATAAAAATCAAGTCTTCATGGGTAACACACTTAATCTTAAGGCATGGAACCATAAGAATTCTAGGAGAAAACATTGGAAAAGGTCTTATAGACATCAGCCTAGGCAAAGAATTTATGAAGAAAACCCCAAAAGCAATCACAGCAACAATAGAAATAAATAAATGGAACCTGATCAAATTTAAAGCTTCTGCACAGCCAAGGATATAATCAATTGAGCAAATAGACAACCTAGAGAATGGGAAAATGTACTTGCATGCTGTACATCCAATAAAGTGCTGATACCCAGAACGTACAAAGAACTCAAGCAAATCAGAAAGAAAAAAATCAAACAACCCCATTAAAAAGTGTGCAGAAGACATGAACAGAAATTTTTCCAATGAAGATACTCTAATGGCCAAAACACATGAAAATATCCTCAATATCTCTAATTATTAGGGAAATGGAAATAAAAGCCACAATGATATATCACCTAACTCCAGTGAGAATGGATCTTATCAAAAAGTCCAAAAACAACAGGTACTGGTGCGGATGCAGAGAGAAAGGAACACTCATACAATGTTGGTGGGACTGCAAACTAGTACAACCTCTATGGAAAGTAGTATGGAGACACCTCAAAGAACTAAAAGTAGACCTACCATTGGATCCAGCAATCCCACTACTAGGTATTTACCCAAAGACAAAAGAAGACATTTTATAAACAAGACACTTGCTCTCGAATACTTATAGCAGCACAATTCACAATTGCAAAAATGTGTGAACAATCAAAGTACCCATCAATACAAAAGTGGATTAATAAAATGTGGTATGTGTATACCATGGAGTAGTACTCAGCCATGGAAAAATGATTATCTAGTATATTTTGTAACAACTTGGATGGTACTAGAGACCATTCTTCCAAGTGAAGTATCACAAGAATGGAAAAACAAACACCACATGTACTCAATACTAAATTGGAACTAATCAGTTAACAGTTATGTGCCCATATGGAAGTAAAAGTCAACAGAAATGAAGCAGGTGGGGGGAGGGGAGGGGATGTGTAAAATTACACCTAACAGGCACAATGCACACTATCTGGGTGAAGGGTAGATAGTGCCCTTATAACTTTGACAGAAATTGTACAAATAAAATTATGTAACCAAAACGGGTACCACTGTAATATTCTGAAATAAATTTAAATAAGAATACATTATTAGACAGTACATGCCTAACCTGATGGACATGATTCTTGGCAAATTCTCTACTGGTGATGAACCAAACTTTAGGATCCCAGGGCCACACAGTACACACATGACTGAATAAATGATTCCATCGTGCAAAAAAAAAAAAAAGGAAAGAAAAATGTTTTCTTGCTTATGGAGATGGTTACACTTCCACCAGCACCCCCCTCTCTTATTCTGTAGGTTAGGACTCAAGTTGTGAATCACAAGGCTCAGGTCCTTGTTTACTTCTCCAAACTGTTCTCCTGATCTACCCCTTCCTTGCTCTCAGCCTCAGCACATCTAGGGTGCTGCCCATAGAAATAGAAAAACAAACACCACATACAGCCTCTAATAATTGGGAGCTAACTGATGGGCACACATGGGCACAAACAGATGTAAGGGCCATTGGAAATCAAGAAGGGAGGAAGGAGAAAGAAAGGAAGGGGCAGAAACCTACCTATTGGGTACAAAGATCACTATTTGGATGATGGGCACACTAAAAGCCTTCGCATGATAAAAGGTATCTATGTAACAAAAACATTTGTACTTGATTAATATTTTGAAATAAAAAATGTATCAAATAAAAAACTTCATGGATATCTCTACTTTTAAATAGGGGAATTCCAATAATCTACATTTATAATCCTAAGGGATATGATTAATTTTATGTTAACTTGTTCTATACTTTATGTTTTCTTTATATGACTTAATTTTGTGTCATTTACTACACAAATATCATATACGTATACTATTTGTGACATAGTCTATTGGCTCTATAGAGAATTTCCAGTATATACCTCAACATCTAGGAAAAGACTCCTTGGCTCTGATTCCCATCTCTACCATTTCCTCACGGAGTGGCTTTTGAAAAGTTACTTCTCCCTGCTTCAGTTTCTGTATCTTTAAAATGTGAATAATAGTATCACCTATCTCACGGGAATTTTAAGAGAATTACAAATTGATTTCATGTAAATATGTTTATATTTGTGTAGTACATTAAATATTTTCCAAAAACATTAGCTCTTGTTATAAAGTTTGCTCATTTACTTTTATCATGAACCAGGATTTAGAACATAAATTCTATTTTTCTTCCAGTAGAAGCTCCCTCTGTATTTATAACAAGCACATTTGAACCACTTTTTGCAAATTCTTAACCAAGATTTCTTCATTAATTCCTAATGGTGGACTGCAGATGGATCCTCATATGTTTTCTCATATCATTCTCCACGGTGAGGTATCAAACATCACATTTTAAGAGAACGTTCTGGTCTGCAAGTCCTCAGGTTCTCTATACAGTGTCTGGGATGTTAGAAAGGCCATTTAGATTGGAGTAAGCCTGGTATGTGCTGGACAAATTGCAGTTCCCAGAGATCTACTTCTTTACATCCTTCTCTATGCCTCCAAGCCTCTTCTAAATACTTGGCATCTAACAGTGTGTCCAGGCAGTCACCTGGTGTGGGACGACAGCATGAAAGAGCAGGGGCTGTGGAATCTAATGATCTTGGCTTTGCCAACTACTAGAGGTGAGATCGTAGATAACTTTACTTCCCAGAGTTTCCGTTTCTTTAAAAAAAATAAAGAAAGAGGGGTATAAAAAACCATATCTCAGAAGGTTGTTCTAAATAACATAATACTGTATAAGAACCTGGTGCATCCTAGGAGTCTGCAATTCTTATTAATTTCATTTTCCCAATTGTGACCCAGCTTTTAAAGTTTCATTTTATTCCTGCATGTAGTTAGACTATGTTTCTCTATATTCACATCTATACAGCAAAAAATTTCATTGTCCCAGGGTCATTAAAATGGGAATAGCCTTTTATGAAGTTTAAAGAAGATTTCTGAATAATTGGGTGATTAGAACCAGAAGTATTGGGTCTGGAGAATCTTTCTCAAAGTGATGAGTATTGCTCTTACTATCAATGACAGGTTCCTTTTTTGGATCACAGGAAAGAGGAGCACCAGACCTGAGGAAGGGATAGAGGAAGAATTACTATATGATCTTCCCATGTTCATCATACACAATTTGTTTTTAGGATACAGAAACTGTCCACCAGTTCTCAATGGCCACGTACAACCTGAGTAGCTACAACACAGCCCCTCCACCCTTTGGGCATCCCTGGACTCGAGAAGTACCACGTTGGGATCAGCACCTGTTTCTGTTTTATCTGTCTCGTGGCCATTGTAGGCAATAATATCCTTCTCCACCTCACTGCGGTGGAACATAATCTTCATGCACCCATGTTCTTTTTCCTTTCCATGCTGGCCATCACTGACCTCATATTGTCTGCCAAATGTGTCCCCCAAACACTTAGCATCTTGTGGTTTGGTCCCCAAAACTCAGTTTTCCTGGCTGTCTCACCCAGTTTTTCTTTCTGCACTACACATTTGTGCTGGACTCAGCCATAGTGCTAGCTATGGCATTTGACTGCTATGCGGCCAACTGCTCACCCTTGAGATATAACAATATTCTAATCCACAAACCATTGTCAAAATTGCTGTGGGAATCTGTTTGTTAAGTTTCTGTGTTTTCATCTCATGTGTTTTCCTTGTGGATTATCTACCCTTCTACAGGACACATGTCACGCTTCGGTGTTACCCAGCTTGTCCGTGCTAATATCTCTATTGATTCCTGATATGGCTTTTGTGTTCCCATCAGGACAGTGATTATAGATGTGATCCTCATTGCTGTCTCCTACACCCTCATCCTCTGTGCAGTGTTTC
Source organism: Propithecus coquereli (assembly GCF_000956105.1). Lineage (NCBI taxonomy): Eukaryota > Metazoa > Chordata > Mammalia > Primates > Indriidae > Propithecus > Propithecus coquereli. Next base: position 13,806,907 of record NW_012150174.1, read on the forward strand.
ACCTCCTCTCCTGAGATGCCTGCCAGAAGGCCCTTGACACCTGTGGTTCTCATGTCTGCCTCATCCTCATGCTCTATAGTCTGTATACCATCATTCTTCATCCTTCCCCATCACTTTGGACACAATATCCCTTGTGCCTTTTACGTTATGTCTTCCAAACTCTATGTAATCATCCCACCTGCACTCAACACGATTGTATATGAAATAAAGAGAAAGCATATCCAGGAAAAAGTCCTTCTTCTGCTCCTTCCTAAAGGGTCCTAATTATCGGTGCCTGATGTCTGGGATGTGGGGAATAGTTCCTAGTGTTCCACACATTCCCCAAAAGTGATAGTTTTAACCAACTTTGCAGCTTTATACTTTTTCTGCTTACATTCATATGTATATTGGTCCCCCAGTGAAAAATAGAGGCATACACATTCACTGCAGAGCTTACAAACACAGATTCTGGGCCCCCCCTTCACTTTAACAGGTGCCCCACATTATTCATCTACACTATTTATTTGCCACTATGTCCAGTATTTTCACCAGGGGCCAGTCCATGGCCCCTAGGAATACAGCCCTAGGCTTTTCACTCACTTCCTCTCTCTCTCCTCATATAGTCTCAGTCAAGCCCCCTCAAACAACCAACACTCACTGAATCTTGGGTATCAGGGAAAAGGGAAAGAAGAAAAACTGTGCTGTCAGACACAGCATTTCACAACTATTTTCCCCATCTTAATTTGTCACTCCATATACAGTCATAAGAGCTACGTACTACTATAAGCACCTTTCTATGGAGATTAAGTAACTTGTCCAAAGTCTTGTATACTAAGCGGGGGCATGAGTTTGAAACCTGGATTATATGATAGGCAGGTACATATCAGCTCACATGCCAATGCAAAATAAAATAAAGCATCCTGAGGCAGTGTTAACTCAAAAGCATGGACAGGGTTAATAGAAACTTCTCCATCTTTTTCCTATGAGGGTGAGAAGAGAGGCATCAAGGTCCCTAAGGCCCTAATTACTTAAGTTTTCCCTAGATTGAGCAGTGGTGAGGGTAAATAAATGGGCAGGGAATCAACCTCTCTACCAGCTCTTCCTTTCTGCTCCACTCTGTTCTTTGGTTCCTGTGTCTGCCCCGTGGCAGATTTTCTGTGTGTCTGTCAGCACACTCTCCTCTCCTTTCCCTTTTGCCTGATCCCCAGGATTCGTTGAGTGTTGGTTGTTTGAGGGGGTTTGATAGGGACAGGGCTTAGAGAAAGACAGGGAGTGAGTGAAAAGCCCTGGGATGTATTTCCTGAGGCCATGGACTAGGCACTATAATCTTCTTCCCTGAGCAACTCCCATTTATGAACTTAGATCAAGGTCTCCAGTACTTGTGTATATGCTCCACTGAATGGGCACCAAAAAATCAGAATGGATGGACAACTACACGACTCATGAAGTACGGCCACAGTCAGTATTGCTAAGGCAATTCTGTTTCAGACATATGACAAGAACTCATAACCCTAACCTAAAGAGTAGAATGAAGTGTGCCGGTATGTGTGTGTGCCGAGGGGTGCTCTTGTTAGCATTTATGCATCCGCCCATTTCTGTTCTCTCCTTCACTAGTAGTCTGACTGCTAATGATAGTACTAATGTTAGAAAATATAACCTAATAAAAAGAGGTAAAATTTGTTACGTGCTTACTGTGTTTCGGGCTGTATTAAAGCTTATTTTGGGATGTTTATCATTTTGTCCTATTAATAACTGCAAGAATTAGAGATATCAATTCCTTTTAAAAGGAATTAAATATCTTTTCCTAACTTTATGATCCCTATGAACCCATGGATCAAAAAGTCAAGTAGCTTGGCCAAATTCACAAAGCTAGTAAATTGTGGAACCAGGATTAAATTAAATTCTGGAATTTAGCTTTCTGAGTTCGAGAGCACACTCTGTGTCACTGTTTTCAAGATACTGTGAACATCTGTGCATATGTGTTTGTATGTGTGTGTATCTATCATAATGCCATAATCACACCTAATAAAATTAACACAAATTCCTTTATATCATCTAATACTTAGTTCAGCATTAAATATCCCTATTATTAATTGAGTTCTATAGCTGATTTTTTTAAATCCAATCAAGAACCACATAGATTTTGTTGATGATTCTCTTAACTCTTAAATTGATTTTAATGTTGAAATGTGTGTCCTCATTTAATACCCATGCCCCAATCCCTTTTATTGACATTGGCTTGTTGAAAAAAAAAAACAGATTGTGTTACAGATTGTCCCACAGTGTGAATATGTCTGATTGTACATGACAATGCTGCGAATTCACTTTCTGTGTGTGTGCCCACGTGTGTTTGTGAATTCTTTCGGATGACTGCACATACACCTTTGTATTTGAGTACATGGAAATATAAAAACTAGAGAAGACCTTTTCCCACATATGTATGAACAAAGGATGACTTCAAACTAGCTGGGAGAGCTACGATTTAAAGTGTATGGTTTCAGAATTCTGAAGACATATGATGTTTGAGGATTTGAGTAGCCTGGAAGAGGGATTTTCAACATGAAGGCTCCAATAACCTAATCAGGTCTCTAATGTTAGCAATAGATGAATTCTATGAACCAGTGACAAGGCAACCAAGTTGAAGGTGACTAAGCAGGAAAACATGAATACTCAGTAGATGGGGGCTGTGTAGATTCTACACACTTGGGTAGAATTACAGGGTGCTGGAAGATTATTTTTTTGGAGAAGAAAGGGCTCATGAGCCTCAGCTATCGGGGACTTTTCTAACTCAAATTTGAGTTACACTTCTTGTCTAGCACAGTGTAGGAACTCAGCTAGTGTTTCCTTAACTGAATTAGGATTTTGGATGGAAATGAAGAAGGTTGACCTCACAAATTTAAGAGATACAGTCATCAGGTAGCCTTGAAAAAAGCCAGTAGTTGTCTTGGGGCAGAAATTGACATTCCACAATGACAGAGCAAGTAAAGCAAAGATGTTCATAAAGTCATATAAACTGTAATCCACTAACGTGTGTGAAAAATATATCCTATACTTCATAAACTTGTATCAGAAGACAGTGTACAATGAAGAGTGTGGCCAGTCTTGAAGGCTTCCTGGAGAAGGTGTGTAAATTACTGTGGGTGGCCAGGAAAAGGAGAAGTTTTCTTTAGGTCGACTAACCGGACATCAAAATGTGTCTGGAACAAACTTGATTTGTGCAAGTGGCTGCCATTATTATTAATTTCTACTTTGCAATGGCACTTCGAAGGGGTGCCACTTCAATGATAAACTATATGGTCACTCTGTCTTTAGGAGTCAATAATGATGACTGCCTGGAAATCAGAATGACCCAAATTTCTCTAAGTATCCTTTATCACCTTCTGTCTTCAGGACTTGGGACTTGTGCCATCTTGGTCTGCCATGATCATTTTCAACCTCAGCAGTTACAACCCAGGACCCTTCATCCTAGTGGGGATCCCAGGCCTGGAGCAATTCCATGTGTGGATTGGGATTCCCTTCTGCATTATCTACATCGTAGCCATTACGGGAAACTGCATTCTTCTCTACCTCATTGCAGTGGAGCGTAGCCTTCACGAACCCATGTTCTTCTTTCTCTCCATGCTGGCCATGACTGACCTCATCTTGTCCACAACCACTATGCCTAAAACACTCAGTATCTTTTGGCTGGGGGCTCGAGAAATCACATTCCCAGGGTGCCTTACACGAATGTTCTTCCTCCACTATAGCTCTGTGCTGGATTCAGCCATTCTGATGGCCATGGCATTTGATCGCTATGTGGCCATCTGTTCTCCCTTGAGATACACCACCATCTTGACTCCCAAAACCATCATCAAGATTGTCGTGGGCATTGCCTTTCGAAGCTTCTGCATCATCCTGCCAGATGTATTTTTGCTGACACGCCTGCCTTTTTGCAGGACACGCATCATTCCCCACACATACTGTGAGCATATAGGTGTTGCCCGGCTTGCTTGTGCTGATATCTCCATCAACATCTGGTTCGGCTTTTTTGTTCCCTTCATGACAGTCATCTCAGATATGATTCTCATTGCTGTGTCCTACACCCTCATCCTCTGTGCTGTCTTTCGCCTCCCCTCCCGAGATGCCCGCCAGAAAGCCCTTGGCACCTGTGGTTCCCATGTCGGTGTCATCCTCATGTTGTATACACCAGGCTTTTTCTCCATCCTTGCCCATCGCTTTGGACACAATATCTCCCGCACCTTCCACATCATGTTTGCCAACCTGTACATTGTTATCCCACCTGCACTCAACCCCATAGTGTATGGAGTGAAGACCAAGCAGATCAGAGCTAAGGTCGTACATTTGTTTTCTACTAAGTGTATGGAATGACATTCCACAGGGCAATAGGAAAGCCAGGGTAAGTTTGTAGTGTCCAGAAATGTAGCAGGAATGAAGAAGCAAATGTTATTTAAAGAGAGAACTGCCTACAGATGATTTTGTGCACCAGGTAAGTGGCACGATCTATATGACAGAGATGTTTCTATGTATAAAAAAATCCTTGATAACCTCTTTGTTTTCAGAATATGGCTTGTACAGGATATGATCATGTGATCAGGAAGAAGGAGGTGAAAACAGCTGAGTTACTCTAAATGGAAAGGGAATAAAATTTGGAAATTGTGATTTGCAGGTATAATGAGTGATATGGTGTTATGCACTCTAGTTCTCTTTTCAAATTTTATATAATTTATTTTTTAATTTTTCTTATAATGTTTAAGTGACAATAATTATGTATATTATGTGGAACCATGTGATGTTATTATACATATATAAATCACGGAATGATTAAATCAGGCTAATTAACTTATCCTTCACCTCACACACTTATCATTTCTTTGTGGTGATAAGATTTAAAATCTACTCTTAGCAATTCTGAAGTATACAGTACACTATTATTAACTATACTAGTCACAGTGTACAATCATACATCACTAGAACTTATTTCTATTTTCTACCTGAAATTTTGACCCCTTTGAGTAATATCTCCTCTTTCCCCATCCACTTCCTACCCCCTCTGGTAACCTCAATTCCACTCTCTACTTCTATATGAACTCTAGTTATATAAAATTAAGACACATCCAAGTATAGAGGGATTCTGCTTTCTATGCTAGCTTGCTACAAACGCTCACAGCTACCAGGAGATTTTCTGGTATTCTCTTATTCTCATCTGGTTATTTCCATTTTGCTGAGAACATGGGTTGGCCCAGACCTGATATTTTTAAAAGTTTTTCAAGGAATAATAAATAAGTAGATTCTGAGAAATTTAAAAATACATTATCCTTTAATTCTGGTAGGAGTTTGAATGCATGATTATGTGCTGACACGCATGAATGGCTCCCATGAAAATCTAATGACCAAGAAAACACAACAAAGCAAGGGGACGGCTGCCTGTTCTGTCCCTTCTTCTTTGTCCTGCCATCTATCTCTGGCCCAGTTGTCTGCTATTATTTTTCTACCCTCTTCTGCAGGAGAGTTTGTTTATTTCTATGGCTTCTTGATCTCTTTACTGGCAATGCTGTATCTCAGTTTTTATATGTGATCTTTCTGTTGATTTCAGTGTTTGCTTTCTGAGCTCATAGGGTCAGTGTTAGGAATAAAGACTAATATAGATGGATGTACTTGGAAGATGATAAATGCTGTTCCAATATTAGCTGCTATGTTAGTATCTTTACTAACCACTGCTGCCATTCTCACCTCAGACACACCATGTTTAAACCTGAGTTCATCATTTTGTCACTTAAAATCCTCCTCCTCTTTACTGTTTATGGAAGAAGAAAAGAGATTAGGCTCAGTTTTGCTTTAGCCAAGTTCAGATTTACTGCCCTAGCTGCCAATGGCTCTGTCTGGTCAGGAAGTTTGCAAATTTTCCTGTGCCATTATCAGACTCTGAATGAAATTACATGTTCTGGCTTGTTTGCAAAAATGATAATTATACAAAAATCAGGAGGCAACTTTCCCACACATAAATTGTCTTATCCTATATATTTCCCCATTGTTTAAATTTCCTAACTTGTACTAGAGACGGTATTAATAGGGAAATTGTGTGTTATTTTATCTTCCCACTCTCAGAATTTAGTACAGTATTTTATAAATAGTAGAGATCAATGAATGTGTCCCTAGCACCTTCTCTTCCAGACTTTCCACATCTAACTATTCTTTTTTTTATTATTTTTTCGATTTTAGCATATTATGGGGGTACAGATGTTTAGGTTGCGTATTTTGCCCTTGCCCCCCCACCCCCCTAAGTCTGAGGTTCAAGTGTGTCCATCCCCCAGGAGGTGCACATCGTATTCATTGTTTGTGCATATGCCCATCCCCTCTTCCCCCCTCCTCCCTCCCCTTGCCCAACATCCAATAAATGTTATTCTTATATGTACACTTAAGTGTTGATCAGCTAATACCAATTTGATGGTGAGTACATGTCATGCTTGTTTTTCCATTCTTGGGATACCAGTGCTTTCCAGGAGAATACAAGAGGTGCTATATCACCATTGTTTCTTAAAGCCGAATAGTGTAGTTCTTCGCTATTCCCTTGGATTTAGTCCTGCTTACTCTCCCATCCATTTTGTCTCCAGCTTAACCCGGATACTTGCAACTTATACGTGGACCAAATATTGCATATATGCTCTATGTCATATGTCCATGACAATCAGGGGTAGTTTCTGTGTTCAGAAGAATCATGTAGATCTTATTAAAAATGAGTGATGCAATAGATTTACAATATATGTCTTTGAAAAAAAGAGGCAGTTGGAGGTTTCTATGCCTTGTATTTGCCATTTTCATCCTAGATTATTAAAATAAAGTTACAGACCCTTTATCTTTCATAATTTTAGACCAATAACATTCACAAAGCACCTGCTATATGAAAGAAAATGCATATAAACTAAAAGTAGAGACATGGAGCAAGTATACACACTGTTTACAAGGAAGAAGAGTAAACCATACAAATAGATCATTTATGCAGATAATTTCAATCTTATACATTGCAATGATTGGAGTGTGGTACTAGAGGAGCACAAGGAAACCATCCTCAACCACTCTTTGGAGTCAAAACAAGATTTCTGGAAGAGCCCATTTCTGTGATGTGTGTCGAAGAACACAAAGAAATTGAGCCTCAAGAACAAGGAGTTGAGACCTGACCGCCGGAGGGGATTGCCTGAGCTGAGGTGGGGAACCATGTATTTCAAAGGTTTGTATGCCTAAATTGGTGGAAGAATCATCCATTTTCATGATGGCATTACTCAGAGGGGTTTGCAGTGAGTAGTAGGGGTGCTCATAAGCCAAAGTGTTTGGCAAATGTAGGGAATGGATGGAACATACATAGAAGAGGTTTATAGAGCGTCCCATAGTTTGATGCTGTAGTTGGCATTTGAAGACTAATTATTAATCTTACATCTCTGTCTATTCCCTCTTGCAAACATAATTGAGAGATAAGCATAGGAGTCAGACAGGTGGATATAAAAATATGAACTTTATTTCTGGTAGTGTTGAATTCAAGGATGTGATATGACTGTATGGTGAGATTGGCTTCCCACTACTTTATTTCCAAGTCTCAACTTGGCAGGACACACCCAAGGGTGAGTTGGGGTCCACAGAACAATCACAGTAGCTCATCCATCTGCAGAAGGAGATCGCTGAACCACAAATTGGGCATTCATGTGTGTGAACATGTGGAGAAAAGACTCTACATCAGTTCTTCTCAAACTACTGATAAAGAACTTTAAAAAAATTTTTTTCCCCAAAACTGTGGATTAATGCTGTTGTAAAAGGCAGTAACATAAATTACTAAAAAAATTTAAAAAAAACACATAAAATTCAATCCTCACATTTCCTATTTTATTCAAAAGACCTAAAAATAATTCAATAAATCCAAGCGCTCTGAGAGTCCAAGGCAGGAGTATCACTTGAGGCCAGGAGTTTGAGACCAGTCTGAGTGAGAGTGAGACACCAACTCTACAAAAATTAGAAAAGTTAGCTGGGTGTGGGGGCACACACCTGTATTCCCACGTACTCAGGAGGCTGAAGCAGGAGGATCACTTGAGCCCAGGAGTTTGGGGTTGCAGTGAGCTATGATGATGACACTACACTCTAGCCAGGGTGACAGAGTGAGACGCTGTCTCAAAAAAAAAAAA
>NW_012150174.1:13815683-13819469 GCF_000956105.1 Propithecus coquereli
GTCCATCACTGATTTTATTAAAATAATTATTACATGGAATATGTTATAATATTCTGTGGAAATTCTGATCTTCCAAACTTCTAACTTCTATATTTCCCTCTAAAATGTATCTACTATGGAAAAACATGTTGCATGATGTATTGAGAATATTGAAAATACAAGATAGCTAAATAAGAATATCTGGCTATACCATTTACATCCTTAAAAAGTTGGGACCAAAATGTTTCTTATTTTGGAGAAACTCTAAAAGTTCATTGCACAATTCACATATCACAATAGAAATTTTTCCTTTAATAACTATTGTTTCTCATCAGGGAAAAGTTCCTTGTTTTTCAACAACTTTCATGATATGACATAATAAAGAGAATAATCTTGTTCTAGCACATTAATCTTTATATAATTTGTCATTCTTATTATAGGACTAAATACATTATTCAAGTTTAGCTGACTTTCTTTTTCATAGTAAGTGTTTTGATTTATCTTCTGGTGTAAGCTCTTTAATTTTGCTAACTACTACAGAAAATTTGCCTATACCTATTAGTATTTCATCAGAACATACTTTCATATCAAACTGAACTCTAAACTACGCTTGTTGACATTGTGTCCTTCATAGTTTTGTATACAGTTCAGAGTTAATTAGGTTTGTCCATAAGAGATTTGAAAAAATAATTCTTCCTTCACATCACAGTCATGTTCAAATCATACATATAATAAAATAATTATTGTGTTAGCAAATCTGTGCTTTCATCAAGTTGCAGTGAAAAATACTTTGAACTTTATTTGTTCTGTGAGTTGGACATCCATATCATGAACTAGTCCCTAAATGTGTAAACTTATGTTGTCATTGGAAAGTGGGCAGCCTGCTCAGGGCAGAGGCTACCTCAAGAAAGAATGCAGGCTGGGCTCCTCACTGAGCATGCCCAGGACTAAATCATCACATTGGAAGAGTGAGCTCCTTGTTTATGGTCTCTGGGTCACATCACAATAACTACTCCCATATACCTTAGGTTATAATGTTTACACACGCAGAATCCCACAAGCAAAAGGCCCAATACGAGAGGGGTTTATAGGACTACTCTGGACTATAAAAACATAATCACAATTGTATAAGAATATTTTGTTGTCGTTGTTGTTTTGGCAAATTATGTTTTTTTTTTTTTCTGTGAGTCCATTCACAAACATTTTTGTTTTTCAAACTAGGGAAAAAAACAACATAAACTGTGGTGACATATTGTAAAAGATTTAGCATTACCATATTCTATTACATTGCTCTAAATGGGAGGACGTGCATTTTTTGAAGGAGGGAAAGGGTTGTGAAACTAAGAATGTCTATCCTTAGGGTAAAACAGTTTCTCCTTGTGGATCCAGCTTCTCAGATAGGCAGATTGAGTATAAAATTGACCCTTTCTAAGACACAGAACATTTTGTAACCTTGTGTCAAGTTTCCTGAGCTCTAGGCACCCTGCTAAGTGCCTTATCAATGTTACCCTAATTTTTGCAACCACTTTTTAATCCTCATTGTACAGTGGGAAAACTAATCTCAGAAGGGTTAAGGAGACTGCTTGAGGTTACACTTTATTTGAGCCTCATTCAAAAGTCCAGGCTATTTTCACTATGCTCCTTTGTCTCTTTAGAGGGATAACAGGCAGAAACAATACTAAAGAATGACAGCTGTCAACTTCCAGATGGCAACCGAGTTTGTCGTTCGTGTGTAGAGTGAAGCATATCTCCATCTGAGTTTGCTGCTGCCCCAACCAGTCATTCTACAGAGGCCTCCTTGCTCAGTCTCTACCTTTCCCCTGGTCCTGAGCGTACCAGTAACATCATCCTAGGACCCAGAAAAGTCTGCAGAGAGAACTTCCGAGTTACGATAAAGACACTGTGTGGGGGGAGGAGCCAAGATGGCAGACGAGAAAAGCCGCCAGTCAGAGTGTCTCTGCAAAAAAGACAAATTTTAGAGGAAAGACAAAAAAATAAACTAGCAGAGAAACATAGATCGGGTGAAGGTTGGAAGGAAGGGTACCTGAAACTACAAAAGACTCCACAGGAAGACACTGCGGAGGAGAACTGGAAGGAGAAAGGTCCTGAAGAGGCTTGGAGACCAGCGACAAGGGTAGGTGGAGAAGATAACTTTCCCCTCCCTTGCATCTCGGGTGGTTGGTGGGCCCCTGAGTGGTTGGAGAGACCTGCCGACACCAGCCCAGAGACGGCTGCCGCCAGTGAGCAGTGGCCTCTTGTGGACACGGCGCTGGGCTCCCAGCTCCCTCAGAGCACCTTCCCGGGCGCGGACCCGAACCTATCGACAGACACCATATTGCCTCATTCTCTCCTTCCCCTTCCCTACCTGTGGGTGCCCAGAGAGACAATTTAGCCATCACACGGAGGCATCTCCAGGAAACGGGACCTTTCCTTTTGGGGCCCTACAGCAGACTGAGGGGTACTCAGACTGCGAGCTCCCTGCCTGCCAGCCCTCCCAGGTGCTACTTGCCTGGGGACTCCAGGAGAGCGGAACAAATCCTGTGATGGAGTGAAATCCATCCAGCTTGGGCACCCTGTAGGTGATTCAAGACCAGCACCCCTCCCCCTGGCAGGATCAGGAATTGATCCCCAGGGCCCAGGGGACAGGCCTGCAAACCAGACCCTGTACACCCAGGTCACGATGACACTGCCCTGGGGCACAGAAGGGAGATCTGTGAAAGAGCATCCTGAGGAGTGTGCACCTTCAGGGGCAGATTAGGTGCCTGAGTGGCAACCCTCCTCCAAAAAGAGGGCTGTGCACCCAGCTCAGGCTGCAATCCTGGGTAGGGAACCTCCCGGCCCATGTCACTGCCAGGGGAGATCCATTGGCCTGAGATCCTGCTTGCTGGCAGAGGCCTGTGAGAGGCCACGGAGAGGGGGAGGGTGGAGGGGAGCGAGACTTGCTCCAGAGTACAGGCCTTGGAAAGCCCCACCCCCCAAGCCCAGACTTTCAGCTAAGTGGAGCCATTTCAGCCCCTCCCGGCAGCTTTGCACAGAAACAAAGAACAGACTTTTGACCCCTGCTAACAGCAGTTGTGGAGCTTGAAGGCAGGCTTTTCTAACCCAGCTTCACCCAGATTCACTCCCAGTCCTGCCTCCACTAAGGTGGAGAATAAGGACACACCTGGAAGTCCCAGGGCCCCACCCACCACCCGAGGCACAAGAGGGCCTCTCTAGAGGAACAAGAGCTGGCTACAGGACCCAAAAACAGCATTGCAGCTCGCTCCTCCCAGCAAGTGCCACCTACTGACAGAGAGGTCATCCTGCACACATTTTTACTGCATCTACTGATCCATCATAAAGAGTGTGGTCCAATCTCACCCACAAACACCACCTACTGGCTCAGAGACTAAACAGGGTGTGTTATTATCCAAATGAAAATGTAAAGGCAAGAAGGAACAACTGATCCAGATGGGAAGGAACCAGCGAAAGAACTCTGGAAGTATGAAGACTCAAACAGAAAGCACACCCCCAAAGAGGAACAACAACTCCCTCGCAATGGAGATTAACCAAACTCAGAACTCTAAAATGACAGAAGAATTTCAAACATGGATTGCCAAAAAACTGAATGATTTGCAAAAAAAAAATGGATAACCAACACAAAGAAACCACAAAAAAAATTGAGGACTTGGAAGACAAATTCACTAAAGAAACTGAAATATTAAAGAAAAATCAAACCGATCTCCTGGAAATGAAGGGCTTATTCAGGGAACTACAAAACACAGTGGAAAGCCTTAAGAACAGGGTGGATCAAACAGAAGAAAGAAT
>NW_012150174.1:13822435-13840585 GCF_000956105.1 Propithecus coquereli
TATTTAGCCACTTTTACTGCTGCTTTTTTTGAAAAATGATTTTCTCAACTTTCTGCATTACAGAAAAATTATCCCAAACAGAAAGCTTCTTTTATTCGTCTGCTTAAAACTTTCCATTGCCTCTCTTATTCTTACCATAGGTCCAAAAATGACTCTCTAACGTTATCTGACATCATGGACATATGCCTCTGTATTTTGTATGAAACAAAACAACAACAATAATAAAACAAGAAAAAGACAATATATTAGGTTAGAAAAAAAAGATCACACACTATAAACTTAGAAAGAACTGGCCTCTGATTCGAGCCCACTTAATCTCTTTTTCAGTTCCTTGAGTGTGACACTTTCTTTCCTCAAGACCTTCATGCACGCCACTTCCTTTTCTTTAAACGATTTTTATCTCCCATCCTCCTTCCACATAATTAACACCAGTTTATCTTCTAGTATCAACTTAAACATTAATTCCTTCTAGAAGCCTTTTTGATATTTGTAATTTGTGCCAAACTACATCTTCATTGTACTTATCGCACATTTAGTTTTGTTTTTACTTTATCTGACTTTTTCCTCATCTCATTTATTTATCTTTTTATCTTAAGTTCATCTTAAAACTTTTTGGGATTTTTAAGGACCCATTCGTAACAACCTTGTCTTTCCTCCCCAGTTCAGAGCTAACTGGGAAACAGAGAAGCCAATGAAGTTGACACAAAATGTCAACAATTTTATGACATACATTTGGGGGGAAAGGCTCTAGATTTTCAGCTAAAAGGCTTGCTATTCTGATTGACTGGCTTGCTCATTGAGTCTCTAGCATAGATACATACAAGCCTCTTTGGAAAAGGCTGGCCACTGACTTTGCCAATGTGGATAGACCATAATGCATGGTCTGTCCAGACAGGGAGATTGACTGATATGAGGGGTCAGAGCTCCACATATAACTCACTCTGAACTCACTGATAGCTGATGCTTCTCCTGTTCAAAGGAGTGAGAGTTAGGACAAGACATTAAGAATGTTAGTATAAATGAAGTTCCTATACTTGAATTAATAAATATGAAATAATTATATTCCTTATCCAAATTTTTCTTCCTTTCTTTAAACTTATTGCTGTTTGCTTTTCCTCATCACACAATGTCTTCTTGTACAATATTCAGGCTGTGATAACCTCTCCTGAATTTTCTTTTTCCCTTCTTTCTTTTCCTTCTCCTCCTACACTTTTTTCTCCCCTACTTATTTCTTCCTTAATTCCCTCTTTTATTACCTTAAAACTCACAGCTTCAACTGCAGCTAGAGTTCTTATCACTACCCCAGAATGCAGTACTTTACCCTTGGAAGCTATATTTAGCAAAATATCCCACTCCACATAGACAACTTCTCCTTCACAGAACCCGAAGTACCATTTTTTACCACCAATTCCATGTACATTTGCCGATAACTCTTTCTATGCTATGGTTACCAGGGATTTAGGATGTGATTGGGTATGTGAACATAGCATTGGTTAGATAAAGAGAGCTTTGCCTTGACCATCTAACATAAAATTACCATACAGACAGATAGGTATGCCTAATTCTCTAGTTTCTATAAATATTAATTATTCCAAATGAATCAGGGGAAAATCTCAGACCAATAACAAATCTCTTATCTATTGACATAAATGCCTTTAACTCATTATCTCAAATATAGAAGTGTTAAATTCAAATTCCTAATCTCTAATTAGACCACAAAATAGTCAAACCATCCTTGTGCAATCTACTTTATTTTTCAACTTTTCTATAAAACTGCTTTGAAAATAGTTTTAAGTCTTTTTGAAAGACAAGCTATATCTATAGTACTTTTTACTCCATGGCAAAGTAAAATTTTCATTTTTTTGTAATAAGAAACAGAACTCAAGGAAAGAGTGAGATAAGATTCCAGTTATATTTTTGGCTTAATTTTGCACTTCCTTAAAACACAAAATGTAACTATTAGTAGAGACTTGTGAGAGGAAGCAGGTAGCGTGGATGCTTGCTATACTTTTTGTCCTCCCACTTGTATTGTTTTGTTTTGTTGCTCCATTTTTTTATCTCTGTACACCTACACATGTGACCAGTCTGTAACGGTAGACTAAATGGTTGGAGAGATTCTGTAGAAACAAAATAATTTTTACTGCACTGGGTATCACTTTGTCATTTTCCTCCTCTTTCTTTCATTTGGGAATATTAATATGTCTTATAATTTGAAAGGAAATATGGCTTAATTAAACTAAAATCTTGGTGTGAGTTGTTCGATACCTTGGTGTTAAATGTAATCTAACTGAGTAAGGTTGATATAGAAATATTGCATCTTTTTCATCAAGCCTGCTGATTTCTGCCTCACAACCACAAGACACAATTTGAAATGAAATATCTTACACCATTTGTTCCAGTGCTCTCGTCTTCCCTCTGCTTCCCTCTTATTTCCTTTCCGCTTCTCTCTTTCTCTCTCTCTCTCTCCCTCTCCCTCTCCCCCTCTTCCTCTCCCTGTCCCTCTCCTTTCCTCCAACCCATGAATACTGAGTAGAATTTTCTTCCATGGCAATCTACCTTATAATTATTGTAAAATTTTAAATCCCGCAAAAATTCTGGCCTTCTGGCTCTAATTTGGTTGTGAATCTTAGAATCTTAGTTTTCAGAATTTTTTTTCATGAAATTCATCTTTTAGTTTTTGATGAGAAGATGAAAAAATTAATTGGAGATTGTTATGCACTTCAAATAAATTTTATTTATCCATATTTTTAAGCTTATGTTCTGGTTTTACTTTTTTGCTATTGTTGTTACTCCCCACACACATACCTAGCATAGGCCTATTAGCACTATTATTTTAAAATTTTAATCCCAACCTTCTAAGATTGATCCTGTCTTGCTGCTTGTGTAGCTCATATTCCTCATTTATAAAATGTAGATAATTATATCTATCTCATAGTTTTGAAGTAAAAGTTCAGTGAAATAATATATGTGAAACATTGTACTACCTGGCAAAAAGCTTATGTTTAAAAAATGCAATTTAACAAAAGTAATTTCTTGATATGTTTGACAATTTTTGGTATGGCTTAAATGAAATTACCTGATAAATAAAATTTACCAAATGTAAAAACAATTCCAAGATATAGCAACTTTACTATTGATAAGCTTATTAAATTACATTATATAGAGGCACTTTTATAGTGTTAGCATATATTTTTTAAAAAAAATCTCAGGTTTTACCTCCAAACATGAAAATTTTATTACAAAAATACATAGTGTGATTAATATATTTTACAACCATTTAACCATAAATAACATGATATTAAAATATATCCTTTGGCCAGGCACAGTGGCTCACGCCTATAACCCTAGCACTCTGGGAGGCCGAGGCGGGAAGATCGCTTGCAGTCAGGAGTTTGAGGCCAGCCTGAGCAAGAGAAAGACCCCCGTCTCTACTAAAAATTATCTGAGCATGGTCGTACGTGCCTGTAGTCCCAGCTACTCAGGAGGCTCAGGCAGGAAGTTTGCTTGAGCCCAGGAGTTTGAGGTTGCTGTGAGCTAGATTGATGCCACAGCACTCTAGCGCAGGCAACAGAGCAAAATTCTGTCTCAAAAAAATAAAATAAAATAAATTCTTCATATTAGTAAATGAGAATTTAATTTTCATCAATATATTAATAACTAATACATACCTATTTATATTCATTTCCCAATAACATTCTATTTATTACTTTAATTGTCTCTTGAATTATGCTCTTATTCTTTCTCACTTCGATTCAATCTTGCTATTTCTGAATACAACATCTATCATTCCGCTTCTATGCTTTTTTCTCTGTTATTTCCAGAAATCTAAATAAGATAGAGTCTTCCCTCAGTATCCATGGGGAATTGGTTACAGGACACCTCCCCCATACCAAAATTCATGGATGCTCAAGTCCCTTGTATAAAATGGTGTAGTATTTCCATATAACCTACACACATCTTCCCATATACTTTAAATCAATTCTAGGTTACTTATAATACCTAATACAATGTAAATGCTATGTAAATAGTTGTTATAACATATTTATTTGTAATTTTTACTGTTGTAATGTTATTTTTATTTTTTCAAATATTTTTGATCTGCAGTTGTTGGTTGAATCTGAGGATGCAGAAGCCATGGATAAGTAGGGTCAATTCTTCTTTCTTCAGTGGCTCCAACCATTCCCCTGTTTATCTCTCTGCATTAAAGTCAGATAAAACACTCAAGCCCAGACATCCTTGATTGACAAAATATAAACATTTTTCTAAGTTTCCTTTCCTCTACTTCTCTCCTCTCTTCAAACTGCTGTCAAATCGTATCCATTATGTCTTTCAAAAATCTTTTTGACATTAACTCCAAAGAGTACTTCCCAGACTGTGATGAACTTCAGTAACCATATTTACTCCAGCTTCATTTGTGTATGCATTGGTACATTTACATAAATCCAAATAATTCCCCATGTAGCAGAATGTCAGAGGTAAATGAACAGGCAAATCTTTTTTTTCTAAAGTTATACAAATTTCACATAAATGTGGAATAGAAAGGATGACAGACAAGACCCTCAAATTCAGTATATTCTGGGAAAGTGTTTCATGCTTCCCTGTAACAATACATGGAACAGTTTGTTTATGCACTTTCCTCAATCTTCCGGAGTCTCTCTAGGCTATCTGACATTTTTTAGTGTTTCCTATACACTCTCGACAGTGCCTAGACCAAAGTGCCTTAATCATCAACAGTTTACTTAAAGTTTGGTATCCTGTTTCATTTTGTGTGTTTTTTCCATGAGGTCTAACTAAAGTTAAATTATGTGAAAAATAAAATTGTTTCCTATTTTATTTTTTTCTATTAAATTAAATGTCTTGGATTGAACATTTTGTGATTATTTCATGAATTTTATGGCAGAATATTTACAGGTATTTTCTCCTGAGCTCATGGTTTTTGAATTTTACATTTATTCTCTTTCTCTATAACTTTCTTTATGCTATTAATAAATGAAGAATTTTGTATCATAGATTTATCTTATATTCAAAATATCTTTCTCTCTAAAAAATAATTTTATCACTACTTCACGGATCTGTTTGGTTTTCACCCCATAGACAACTGGATTTAAGGTGGGAGGAAGCAACAGATAGAGGTTGGCTATAAAAATGTGAACATGGTGAGGTATGGTGCGTCCCCCAAAACGGTGAGTGAAGAAGTTGAAGAAGGCTGGGACATAGGTGATGACAATAGCACATATGTGTGATGTACAGGTACTGAAGGCTTTATGACGAGCATCCGCAGATGACAAATTCACTACAGCACGGATAATCATGGTGTAAGACATGGAGATATAGAACATGTCAAACCCCCCAATCAATATGGCAGCTATGAGACCATAGATTGCATTAATCTTTATGTTGCCACAAGATAATTTGGCTACGGACATATGGTCACAATAGGTGTGGTAAATCAGGTTACCTCTACAATAAGGAAGGCGCTTGATTAGGAAAGTAAATGGGATCATGAGCAACACACTGTGAATGAAGGTGGCAAGCCCAATCTTGATAATCACAGTGTTGGTGAGGATGGTGGAATAGCGTAGAGGGTAGCAAATGGCCACGTAGCGGTCTAGAGCCATAAGCATAAGCACACCAGACTCCATGCCTGTCAGCATGTGTATGAAAAACATCTGCACAAGGCAGGCATTAAAGTCAATCTCCTTAAGACTGAACCAAAAGATACATAACATATTGGGGACAAATGAAGTGCACCCAGTTACATATGTAAGGGATAGCAAGGCTAGGAAATAATACATGGGCTGGTGTAGAGCATCCTCATGGCCGATGAGGTAGATAAGCCCACAGTTCCCTATGACAGCAATGATGTACATGAAGCAGAATGGCAGAGAGATCCAGATGTGTGCAGATTCCAGCCCAGGAATCCCATTGAGGATGAAGTATCTTGGTGTCAGGTTAGAGCTATTGGCCCCACGCATGATGATCAATTAGAAAACATGCCACTTTTTGTACCAATAAAGTTGTCCTATACAAGAACATAGTGAGATTATTTTAATCCACAGAAAAAAGATGAACAAATGCTTTGAACAATATAAATAATAAAATTTAAAAATTCATCATTTTGTACTCAGCTATGTGTTTTGATCCTATTAAGTGGTCTTACACCTACTACTGAATCAAAAGAATGAAAATATAGTGTAAACATAGCATCAAAGTCCCGACCTGGCTTAGTTTTATACTAGAAACTCTGTCTATATTTACCTACTTATATTCCCAGGTCAGTCACTAATGTTTGATTTTTCTCCCTCAACCAATTTCCCAATTATGGACTGTGTCTAAATAACACTGAATCTCTTAATTTTCCTTCTTCCAAGAAGTATTTTGAAATGTGTTTACTGTGTTATAGTCAATTAAATTGCATGAGCACCTATTTATTACACACTTCACTATGAGTCTTGGCTTGATCTATATACAAGTGTAAACCTGGCAAATCTGGATTTTCCAAGTCAGAATAATCAAGGACAGAAGATGCGACAGGCCAAAAAATTACATAATAAGTTACACCTTACAAAGCACGGCCATGTATATTCTGTATTATATCTCTAATCGTTTCTTGCTAGTAAATGTGAAAGGTTTTTGTAATATTTATATTTAACCAATGATATTGTTAGTCACTAATTGATTTTCATACTTTCTATTATTCTCTTTCTCTATTTTCTCTTTATCTTTCTATTAATTCTTTCAATTAATTTCTATTAACTATTTCTACTTTCTCTTTCTATTAATTCTCTTCAAATCTCCACGTAGATAAGCATGATATTACATCATGCTTATATATATAAAGCAGGCTTAAGAACATATTGTGCTATCAATGTATAGTATATATTATATATATGTGTGTGTGTATATGAAATCATAATTCTATGTCTTCTTTTTAGGTATTATTTTTAGCCCCTAAATAACTATAGATAATTATATTGGGTGGGGTGAAATTCTTACTAATTTTATTAGTCTGTTTTTTGAGAACAGTTAGCTTTCCATCTTTCTCCTATGTTCTGAGACATGGATCTACCTTGAAATCTTTCCTAATTTAAATCACGAGACTCTAAGATCTTTTCTTCCTTTCTTCTTCTTTTTTTAGGAATTCTTCCTTATATTTCAAAAAAATGTTTCCTTAGTTATTGCTTATTTTAGATTAACCAATTTAATTATTTATTTTCTCATAACGTTGTATATTTTATTGCATTTTCACAAATTATTTTATATCATCATGTTATAATTTTAATTTCTCCTATATAACAGCCTTTTTTTTAAATTAACCTAACATGCTTTTTTTTTAATTTCAGCATATTATGGGAGTACAGATTTTTAGGTTATGTATGTTGCCCTTGCCTCCCCACTCCCCGCCAAGTCCGAGTTTCAAGTGTGCCCATCCCTTGGACGGCGCGCATTGCACTATGACAGCCTTTTATAAAGTTCTAGTTTTGATTGCTTCGCTCTCTCATTCTCCCTCCCTATCTCTCTATTTCTTTCTCCTTCTGATGTGGTTTAGCCAAGATTTTCTGTATAAGTGTGTGTTTACTATTCAGCTATAAGAAACAATGGTGATATAGCAACTCTTGTGTTTTCCTGGAATAGAGCTGGAACCCATTCTACTAAGTGAAGTACCCCAAGAATGGAAAAATAAGCACCATATGTATTCACCATCAAATTGGTTTCACTGATCAACACCTAAGTGCACATATAGGAATAACATTTATCCGGCGTCCGGCCGATGGGAGGGGGACGGAGGGGATGGGTATATGCATACATAATGAGTGCAATGCTCACCGTCTGGGGGGTGGACACGCTTGAAGCTCTGACTCGGGAGCGGGGTCGGCAAGGGCAATATATGTAACCTAAACATCTGTACCCCCATAATATGCTTAAATAAAAAAAAATGGAAAACTTTTCAAGTGTTGCTATATAAATAATCTCAATATATAAAAAACATGAAAGTATCTTCTTCTAGAAAACAGGGAAAGATTAGAGCTGATTAATTCTGAAGCATTTTGCTCAATTGTAAAATACTTTTAACATTAAGCAGAGTAAACCATGAAAAATTTCAGTACAACCTGAAATATAATAAGCAAAATATATAGCACTATTCACAATTATTATTAATATGATTACTATTATTTTGATCTATAAAATAAATGAAAGTAAAATTATGTCTAGCTATTCCTTAAAATCTCCTGTATCCTTCTGTCTCACTCAGAGAAAACATCAACATTCTTATATTTGTTTACAAATTCCTGCATAGTTAGGAACCTTTTAAACTTCTGAATGTGATCTCCCACTATTCTATCAATAACTCTCATTCTCTCAGTCCATCCATACCTACTGGGTTTTTCTCAAACTCAGCAAATATGTGCAATTCAGGGTATTTCCACTAGCCATTTTCGCTACCTGCTATGTTCTTTCCAAGATAAAACCATGGCACATGCCTTTAATGTTTTCAGGTCTCTACTCAGTGTCATCTCAAAAGTAAAAGCTTTCCATGACCTCCCAATTTAAAGTTGCAACTCCCAGACACCCACCAATCTTGGCATAACATCTCCCTTTCAAGCCTTTCCTTGCTCCACAGAAATTGATATTGTCTATTGTCCCCTCGCTAATGTGTAAAACCTATATTCACAGGGATTTCTGGCGATATTGTTCACTGCTATATCTCAGCACAAGAAAAAAAATTGTGTGATGAATGAATAGATGAATAAATTCTAAAATCTTTGTTTTGGTTGATCTTCCTTGTTGTACCTAAATACTTTAACAGATTAATGTCATGGTAAACATTAGAAAATATAAATGCATCTGGAAGACATGATTTCAAGATGTGTTTAATCATAAAGATTCTTTAAATAAATGAAATTAGAGATATTTAGAATTGGAAAGAGTATAAGTAGTAAATGCATGCAATTGCCTTTTGTATTGTTTTACAAATCCTAAGGACATACATATTATGAATAGGATGAGTTACAGAAAAGTAGATTTGGATTTAAGTAATGTTGCTCATTCATACAGATAAAATATTCTAATGGGGTAATGAGATCACTGTCATTTAATGTATTCAAGCAAAGGGAAATGGAACATGTCATGAATGTTGTCAAGAAGTTCGGCAAAACGATTACTGAAATTTCTTTCAACCCCCCCACTAATTCATTTTTATCGGTACAGGTCTTACCACTTCTTAAGGAATACTTCATCCATGGAAACCAGAGAAGTTTTTTTCTGTTATTGTACAGAAATACGCTTGCCTGTAACATTATCTTTTGGGTCCTTGTCATCAGTATCATGGAGTCTTCTTCCTTCAGTGACTAAACTACACTTAATTTTTCCCACTTATCCCTCTTTGAGACACTTTGCAAATCTCTTTGGTTTTGGAGTTCTAAAGAGTGAGATAATTCAGTATCTTCTTTATTCAACTATCCTCTGACTCCAATACCTTCTATTTAGTAGAAAATATTTTGTGCATCATATATATTTGGGTTTATTTTAATTATCCAAACTCACCTTAGTGCCAGCTGTTTTTAAATCTCTCTTCGTGACTGATATTACTCAGAAACAAAGGAACTATATTCATTAGGAATCCTATAAACAAACTGAATATCTTCTCTGGGGATTTTCCAAGCAAAAGGACAAAATTTGTTTGGGGCTTTACAGATAGATGTCCTACAGGTCTTTTATGGAGGGGAGGTAAATTTAACTTTGTTGAAACTAAATCTATATTTAGAATACCTTTGTGAATGAGAGAAAAAAACCCTCAAATTTTGACAGTTTTTCTCTGAAGGGACATGCACAATGTATGATATCCTTTGATTTATAAACCTGGAATTATACCTGACTCTCCAGGGGTATTCTATTGCATTTTTATAACTTTGCCATAGCTTTATCCACATGGAATGTATTTGTTTCAAAGTTCCTTCAGCAATATTGAGTAAAGAATTTCAGATCAAAATATGTTCCTGCAAAAGGCTGGGTTATGTGTTCATTTGAAATGTAACATTGTTAAAATGCAATGTTTTTCCATTCCTGTTCCTTTGTACCTTGGCAGGAATATAACATTCTGTAAGTTTTAATTTCACCTAGTAGATCTTGATCACATTTAAGGAATTAAATTGCAAAAAGTTAGTGTCTTGCTCTAAATTAGGTTTTGGCTTAAGGGAATGTTGTGGCTGATTTGATCTTCTATCCAGACAACTAAAATTTCTTCATATCAGCAATAAGGCTGTTTTGTTTTCTTATCATTTGTGTGTTTTTGGGAGTAGCATTTCTAATTTCCTTCAAAACCTTTCCTTTGCATTCACAACTCAGGTAACTATTTGATGCTAGAGGCCTAACATATCACTTATTTCAGCTTTTGACATGCCTTCCTCACTAAGGTTCATCATTTCTAGCTCTTAATTTAAAGTGAGATGTGCGACTGTTTCTTTCACTTGAACACTTAGAGGACCTTATAGTGTTATTAATTGGCCTAATTTCAATATTGTTGTGTTTCAGGAAATAGGGAGGCCTGAGGGGAGAGAGAGGGAGGCAGGGAAATGGCCAGTTGATGGAGCAGTCAGGACACATGCAATATTTATCGATTAAGTTTGCCACCTTATATGGGAGGGGTTCGTGATGCCCCAAAACAATTACGATAGTACCATCAAAGATCACTGATCACAGATCACGTAGCAGATATAATAATGAAACAGTTTTAAATACTGCTTTTCAAAATGTGACAGACACACAAAGTGAGAACATGCTATTGGGAAAATGGCGCTGATAGACTTCCTCAGCACAGGGTTGCCACAAACCTTCAATTTGTAAAAACTGTAGTGTCTGTGAAGCACAGTAAAGCCAAGCACAATAAAAGAAGGTATGCCTGTAGTTCTGAGATACAGTCCCATTAGTTATGAGTTACTATTCTTTTAATACATTGCTAACTTCAATTTTTAATAATAATGTTTTATTTGGGATTTTAAATCTATATTCATGATCCATTGGCCTGTAAATTTTCTTTCTTATAATGTCTTTGTAAAGTTTTGGTTTTGAGTTTTTGTGGCTTCATTAAACAAACTTGGACGAGTTTCATCTTTCTCTAGTCTCTAAAAGAGTTTATTTCTTGTTTAAGTATTTGGAAGAATTCACCATTAATGTAATCTGGCCCTGAATATTTTGTAATGGAAAGGATTAATTATAGATTCTATTTTTTAACAAATATAGGCTTGTTTGGATTTTTTCTCTTCTCTAGTTTTGTTAATTTTATATTTCAAGGAATTTGTCCATTTCAGCTACCTTGTCAAATTTATTGCCCACTTCTAGTTAATTTGTAAAAATAAATTATATCCCCTCTCAAAAAAAAAAGGAGGTAGAATAAAAATAAAAGTCAGAGAAACACACCCATACTATTCTAATTAGAATTCTCTTTATAAAATAAATAAAAACAACTAACTCAAACATTTTAACTTTTGATTTAAAGAAAATACCAATATATGGGAGAAAAATTAAACTAAATTTCTATCAAGGTAGTAGCAAATGAAGGAAGTTCCCCCCCAATACTAAATCTTTTCCTGAAGACTGATTTCAATAAATCTTGGATGTAGACTCATGAATCTAAAGATGGAGTATTTTTACTTCTTTTCTTCATAACTTCATATCCCCACTACCCATCTTTAGGGAAAAAGCAATTACAACTTAAGATTTTTCCACATGGAGAAATAATTTTTCAGTCCTGTTTGTTTTGTTAGAGGGAGAAATAACCCAGTGGTGTTTTGTACTATGTTAATATGGGTAAGGTGGAACTGCATTTCTAAGACTTTTCTTCTTGTATGTTGATGAGGTAGAGTCAGCCAAAAGAGGAATTTGTATGAGATTTAGAAAGCAAAGGCAAAGCAGCAGCCATCACTTTCTGAAGGTCGTCATGATCGTATATATTGAAAGACACATGCAGAGGTGATGGTCCATTCCTGCTTGTTCTTGCTCCACCCTAAAACAGAAGAACACACCTTCTTTTCAAATGTGTATGGGCCATAAAACAAGGGATGAATAAATTTAAAATCAAAGAAATCATAGGCAATATGGTCTCTTACTAAAAATAATTGAATTAGAAATCAATAACAACAAAATACCAAAATACTTCCAAGATATAGGGAAATAAAACTTCTAAATAACCATGGGTCAAAGAAAAATGCACATAGAAAATTAGCATATTTCAATCTATCAAAATTTGTAGGAAACAGAAAAGCATTGCTTAGAAAGAAATTTGCATATTTAAATACTTATGATAATATTTAAAATCAATTTTCTGAAGTTCTATCTTAAATTCTGGAAAAAAACATAATTGAATAAAACTCCAAATAAGGGAAATAAGTAACAAGACTAAAATTAACTTTATTTATATATACTAGCAATAAACAATAAGAAATTGAAATTCTTAAAAAGCAAAAGATTTATAATAGATCCAAAAATGATAAAACAGGTATATATTTAGCAAGATATTTGTAAATTTTTTATAATAACAGCAGAATGTTACTAAGAGAGCTCAAAGAAGACCCAAATAAATAAATTTAAATGTTTAAGACTTAATATTGGTAAAATATTTATTTTTTCCAAATTGATCTATAGATTCAATGCTATCTTCATAAAAATCCAAAAAAGCTTTTTCTAGAAATTTAAAAAAAATTAATTCTAAAATATCTGTGGAAATGCAAAGGACAAAGAATATCCAAAGCAATCTTTAAAAAGAAGGAACAAACAGGGAGGGCTTACATTAACTAATTTGAAACCATTATAATGCTATAGTAATCAAGAAAATATGCTTATA
The DNA here is from genome assembly GCF_000956105.1 of Propithecus coquereli. Taxonomy (NCBI): domain Eukaryota; kingdom Metazoa; phylum Chordata; class Mammalia; order Primates; family Indriidae; genus Propithecus; species Propithecus coquereli. The sequence continues at coordinate 13,835,277 of NW_012150174.1, forward strand.
AGGATATAAACATAAATAGATGAAACAGAAAAGACAGTACAGAAATAGACTCACACATATATGATCAATTGGTTTTCAACAAGGGGTCAAAGCATGTGATGCAAAGAATAGTCTTTTCAACAGGTGGTGCTGGAATAATTTTACATTGCTAAGGACAAATGAATCACAGCCCTTTACCTCACTCTGTGCACAAAAATTACCTCAATGTGGAGCATATAGTTAAACTAGAAGCTAAAATTACAGAACCTTTAGAAGAAAAGGATAGGACGATATCATCATGACCTTGGTATAGGTAAATATTTCTTATCTAGTAAACAAAAAGTGAAAACTGTAACATAAAAATTTATTGATATGTACAAATTTTAACTTTTAAAATCAAAACCTCGTGGGCAGAGATACCTTGGATACGACCCCAAAAGCACAAACAGCAAAAGCAAAAATAGACAAATGGATTACATAAAACTAAAATGCTTCTGCATAGCAAATAAAACCATTATCAATAGGGTGAAGAGATAACCCATGATTGGGAAAAAAGTTTGTAAATCATACACCAAATAAGGACTAACATCCAAAATACACAATAAATTCAAGCTACTCAAAAACAAGAAAACAAATAACCCTAGAAAAATGGGCAAAGAACATACACTGCAGAAAGGACACCCTTTCAATAAATAGTGCCGGGAAAATTGGATTGCCGTATGCAGAAGAATGAAAATGAACGCTTATCTCTCACCATACACAGAAATCAACTCAAGATGGATTAAAGACTTAAATCTAAGACCTGAAACTTAAAATACTGGAAGAAAACCAAGGGAAAATTCTTCCAGACATTGGTCTAGGAAAAGAATTCATGACTAAGAAAGCACAAGCAACAAAAACAAAAATAGACAAATAAGACTTTAAAAAACTTCTTCACAGCAAAGGAAATAATCAACAGAGAGATCAGACAACCTGCAGAATGGCAGAAAATATTTGCAAACTATACATCCAACAGGAGAATAATTATCAGAATATACAAGGAACTCAAACAACTCAATAACACCAAAAAACCCCACAAATAATCCCATTAAAATGTGGGCAAAGGAAATGAATAGATATTTTCAAAAGAAGACATACAAATGGCCAACAAACATATGAAAAAGTGCTCAACATCACTAATCATCAGAGAAATGCATATCAAAACCACAATAAGATATCATCTTACACCAGTCAGAATGGCCACTATCCAAAAGACAAAAAAATAAGAAATGTTAGTGAGGATGCTGAGAAAAGGGAAGTCTTATACAGTGTTGGTGGGAATGTAAATTAGTACAACTCTATGGAAAACTGTATGGCGATTTCTCAAGGAACTAAAAATATAATTACCATTTGATCCAGAAATCCTACTACTAGGTATCTACCCAGGAAAAAGATATCATTATCGCAAAAAGATACTTGCACTTGTACTTTTTTGTTTTGTTTAATTATTTTTATTTTTAATTATTATGGGTACAAAACAGTTGTGTATCTATACAGGGTACATGTGATGTTTTGATACAGGAATACAATGTGAATTAATCAAATCAGGGTAATTTGGGTATCCACAACCTCAGGCATTTATCATTTGTTTTTTAAGGATCATTCCAATTCCACTCTTTTAGTTATTTTGAAGTATACCCTAACTTATTGTTGATTATAGCTACTTTTCTATGCTATCAAATATTGTTCATTCTATCTATCTAACTATATTTTTGCACCCATTAACCATCCCCATTTTATGCCCACCTCCCTGTTACCTCCCCAACCTCTGGTAACCATCATTCTTCTCTATGTCTCCATGAGATCAATTGTTTTTAATATTTAGCTCCCATATATGACAGAACATGTCCTTCTGTGCTTGCTTTATTTCACTTTGCATAATGTTCTCCAGTTCCACCCATGCTGTTCCAAACAGCAGGATTTCATTCTTTTTTGTGGCTACATGATATTCCATTGTGTATATGTACCACAATTTATTTATCCATTCATCTGTTGATGGACATATAGGTTGATTCCAAATCTTGGCTATTGTAATAGTGCTGCAGTAAACATGGGGTTGAAAATGTCTTTTTGATTACTGAATTCCTCTTTGGGTATATACTCAGCAGTGAGATTTCTGGCTTATATGATGGTTCTATTTTTAGGTTTTTGAGGAACTTCTGCACTGTTTATTACAGCAATATTCACAATGTTAAAGACAAGAAATAAATCTAAATGTCCATAAATGGATGATTGGATAAAGTATGGAATTCTATTCAGCCATAAAAAGAATGAAATCATGTTTTTTTCCAGCAACATGTATGAAATTGGAGGCCATTATCTTAAACAACTAAAAAAACAAGACAATTACTGCATGTTCTCGCTTATAAGTGAGAGCTAATTAATGTGTACACATTGTCATAGAGTGTGGACTTACAGACATTAGAGACTCAGAAGAATGGAAGTGTGGCAGGGGGGTAGATGACAAGAAATTACTTCAAGAGTATAATATACATTATTTGCGTGATGGAAACACTAAAAGCACAGAGTTTACCACTGTGCAATATAGCCATGTAACAAAATTGCACTTATACCCCTTAAATTTATACAAATTTAAAAAGCTAGATTTTTTTTAAATGGGCAAAGGGCTTGAATAGATATTTCTCAAAAGAAGACATACAAATGGGCAGCAGATATATGAAGAAATGCTCAACATCACTAACCATAAGAGAAATGCAAATTAAAATCACAATAAGATAACACCTCACACCTGTAAGATTGACTATTATCAAAAACATGAAAGATTAGAAGTGTTGGCGAGAATGTGGAGAAAAGGGAACACTTGTACACTGGTGGTGGGGAGGCAAATTAGTATTATTTGTATTATCAAAACATTATGGAGTTTCATCAAAAAATTAAAAATAGAATTACCATATGATCCAGCAATCTCACTACTGGGTATATGTACCGAAAGGAGTTGAAATCAATACGTCAAAGAGATGTCTGCAGTCCCTAGTTCATTGCAGCATTACTGACAACATCCAAGACATGGAAACAGCCTAAGTGTCTATCAATGGATGAATGGATTAAAAATGTGGAATATATACACAATGAATACTATTCAGCTTTAACAAAACAGGAAATTCTGTCATTAGCAACAACATGGATGAACCTAGAAGACATTAGGTTAAGTGAAATATAATTTTTTATTATTGCACAGCTATACTTCTGTACTATGCCATAAGTCTATGTCTCCATATGATCATTTGGAACCAAGTTTCTTTACCCCCAGTCATCAGTAATGAAACAAAGGTATGCATTATTAGTATTCCTGGTAAACATTGCGTAGAAGGGAGACACTAGCCAGTACATTAAGGCAAGAAAAATGCATAAAAAGAGAAGAGAAAGAAAGAATATGTTCATTTTTCATAGTCAATGTGATGCTATACATCTAGACAATCCTAAATAATATATACAAAATTTGTTATGATTAATAAGCAATATATTGAAGGCATTAAATAAAAGATTACATGTATAATTCAATTGTTTGCATACCAGTGTTATTTAATTTTTCTTCCAAAATATTTTTCAAGATCAATTTTGTGCTTGACATTGGGCTAAGTTTTGAAAAAGTTAGAAGGCAGATCTGTCTCTCAAAGGATTTAATTCTGAAATTCCAAATGGTTTCAGACCTGCATGGTTTCTGCTGTACCTGTAAAAAATTATGCCCTCAGGAGTCCTAGACTATAATGAGGGACCAAATAGTTTCTAAGACAACTCCCAGGGGTTCAGCCAGTGTGCTTAGAACCCAGATATATCTGATTTTTAATTCTTCTTTATTCTTATTGTAAATAGATACACACACACACACACACACAGAGGAAATCGCTTCTCCTCCAAGACTATAGTAGAAAGAGAAAGAGACAGTAACCACAAAGTTTTTTTGGCTACCCAACTTCAGAATATATCACACATACACTGCACACATGTGCATATGTACACTCACACATACACAGAGAATAGAAATGTTCCATCTTCCAGTTGCCTCCCAAGGTCTCAATATAGATTTTATATTTCTCCTGCAGGGCCAAGAGCATCACATGGACATGAATATGACTTAATCCATGGATATGTCTTCAGTTTCTTGAGGAACTCGAGTAGCTTGCAGGGTGAGCATATTTCTCAATTTGGGTTGCATTCTTCTTATTAAGGGAATGGGTGCAGATTATGCCAGCTGAGAAGGGAGGATGAATTAGAAAGTTTCCACAAAAAATTATTCTCCTAACTTTTAAAAAGGCATGTACCCTACTAAGGCTGCTTTTACATACTGGCTTGTATGATCCATTTTCATGTCGGATAAAACATTCACACTGCAACTGCTGAAACATAATCCTAGTGAGGAATGTTCTACATAGTCTCACTGGTTGTGAAAGCTAAAAACAGCATTTCAGAAGAAAAGAATTTTTTTGTGGTGGGAGAAAAGAAAAGAGTGATGACAGCCTTATTCCATCATTTTTTTTCTGTTTCTTGTGTACTCTTCTTTACAGGGAGTTGCCTCCATTTCACATTATAGGTTTGATATTTAAATTATATCTTAATTAGAAAGGCCCCTAGAGTTCATCTACTCATCCCTCATGTTTTACAAAATAAATATATACAATTTTATAAAAGACACCTGTGAACAAAGGGGAGCTGATTTACACAACCTTGAATTTCCAATAGAGAGACCCGTGCAGTGATAGGGGGGTCACCTCCAACATGTCCAGGAGGGACTATACATTTTAACATCGATATTTTTTAATCAAAGAACCCATTTAGTTTTCCTCCAATATCCCCCCTCTAGAAAACTACCCCCATCACACTACTTGTTCCTTTTTTTCAATCAACACCTTCCACCTCCACATGGCCCACTTCTTCAGACTCGTGCATCCCATTTGCATCCATCCTATGATCACAACTTTATTCTTATTTCCTCACAACAGACTGTCACATCAAATATTCTCCTCCTTACTCCTAACGAGTATTTTATCGATCCTTTCTGCACCACAGCCTCTTTTTCTATGGACTTTGAAAAAATATGTTCAGTATCTTCTTTATACCAGAAAAACAGCTTTGGAGATTTCACAGCTTAAGAAATATTTGATTCTATAGCTCTCTGAAGTTGTGACACAGGTAGAAAATAAAGTACTCTGTTCTAAAGGGAATGTAAATTGATTTAGTTTAAGATGATAAGGATCTTTGTTCTCATTAGACTGGACTCCATAGTCTGTTAGACTGGACTCTGATCTTAGAAAAATATCAGCTTCTCAGAA
>NW_012150174.1:13840809-13864571 GCF_000956105.1 Propithecus coquereli
AACTCCTGAGCTCAAACAATCCGCCCGCCTCGGCCTCCCAGAGAGCTAGGATTACAGGCGTGAGCCACCGCGCCCGGCCTCTAATGATTCTTTATCATCAATTTATTGTGGCACTGGTAAAATAGGTGGCCTTTTGATGATTATTAGAAAGGGGAGTTTTTTTGTTTTGTTTTGTTTTGCTTTTTTACTTTTAAGACCATCCTATGATTTTCCTGAAGAAAACTATTGGTACAAGGGAATGATTTATATTTTTCCACATTTAGGTTTTCTGCAAACCAAAAGTGGGAAGATTGGGCTAAAACTAGATTGAAATTATTGTATGTCCAATAGGTAAGACTGATTAACTTTGAAAGGTGAGCCCACAAGATCTGCTGAAGTCTGCTAACATTTCAGAATAGAATAGGCATCTCTGACTAAGATGTAAGTACAACACAATAAATATTTAATCAATACTTGATTATCCAGTTGTTCAGTTTGTGACCAACTTTATCCTGGAGAATGGACTACATGACAAAAAATGACCCTCCAAATGCATTGAATAGACTCAGTCAGTTCATCTTGTTAACATCTAATGCTTAAGACATGGACCAAAGCAGAGTATATATCATGTATTAAACATAAGTGTACACATGTGGCCATTGATCTGTAAGAAAGACAAATCAGTCATTATGGCAAAGAAGACTCCCTTATCAGTTACTTTCTGAATTTATTTTTTCCTGCTTACAGAGATAAGTCAGCACCTGGTATACCATGAACTTCCAACAGTCGTTATGTCATTTCTAAATGGCACAAGCCTAACTCCAGCTTCATTCATCCTAAATGGCATCCCTGGTCTGGAAGAAGTGCATTTGTGGATCTCTTTTCCCCTGTGTACCATGTACAGCATTGCTATTACAGGGAACTTTGGCCTTATGTACCTCATATACTCTGAAGATGTCTTACACAGACCTATGTACATCTTCCTAGCCCTTCTTTCCTTCATGGATGTGCTCATGTGCACCAGCACCCTTCCGAGCACTCTTTGCATATTGTGGTTCAACCTCAAGGAGATTGATTTTAAGGCCTGCCTGGCCCAAATGTTCTTTGTGCACACCTTCACAGGGATGGAGTCTGGGGTGCTGATGCTCATGGCCCTGGACCGTTATGTGGCCATCTGCTACCCACTGCGCTATGCCACTATCCTTACTAATTCTGTCATCACCAAGGTCGGGCTCATCACTTTTTTTAGAGGCGTGATGCTTGTTATCCCTTTCACTTTCCTCACCAAGCGCCTTCCATACTGCAGGGGCAATGTCATACCCCACACCTACTGTGACCACATGTCTGTTGCCAAGATATCCTGTGGTAATGTTAAGGTCAATGCCATCTATGGGTTGGTGGTTGCCCTCCTGATTGGGGGCTTTGATATCTTGTGCATCACAATCTCCTACACTATGATTCTTCGAGCAGTTGTGAGTCTGTCAACCGCAGATGCTCGGCAGAAAGCCTTTAGCACCTGCACTGCCCACATCTGTGCCATCGTCATCACCTATGTTCCAGCCTTCTTCACCTTCTTTACACACCGTTTTGGGGGACATACCATTCCTCCACATATACACATTATTATGGCTAATCTCTATCTACTCATGCCTCCTGCAATGAATCCTATTGTGTATGGGGTGAAAACCAAGCAGATACGAGATAGTGTCATTAGGTTCTTGCTTAAGGGAAAGGACAATTCTTCTCATAACATTTAAATAGAGTCTTCTGAGAAGTTAAAGTTCTCTTAGCCAGGTTGAGATCACCAAGTCAACAGGGGACCCTCCAAAGGAAATTAGAAATCTGGCCACAAGAAATATTTTCATGTGACTCAGAATCTTCTACCTCTTTTGAAAAGGAACCACCATGTTCATGTAGGTAAAGACCTTCTTTATTCATACAGGACTTCGAAGTTCACTGTATTTAATCTTTATAGACAGGTATATCTCTCCTGAATGACAATCAACACAATTTTGCACCACAGTGGTTGGATCACTAAAGTGGAATTAAATTTTTACAAAATTTTAAATCCCTGCTAACCATGAGCCATGTTCATTAATGTCTGTGCTAATTTACTTATATCAGCACTCTCCTGCCAAAGTCGTTTGAGGTTCATTCTTATTTCCTAAATTCTTTTTTATTTATTTATTTTTTTTATTTCAGCAGATTACGGGGGTACAAATGTTTAGGTTACGTATATTGCGCTCGCTCCCCACCCCCGAGTCAGAGCTTCAAGTGTGTCCATCCCCCACACGGTGCACATTGCACTCTTATGTATGTATATACCTATCCCCTCCTCTCCCCTCCCATCTGCCCAACGCCCGATGAAAGTTATTCCTATATGTGCTTGTAGGTGTTGATCAGTTAAAACCAATTTGATGGTGAGTACATGTGGTGCTTATTTTTCCATTCTTGGGATACTTCACTTAGTAGCATGGGTTCCAGCTCTATCCAGGAGAATACAAGAGGTGCTATAACACCATTGTTTCTTATAGCTGAATAGAACTCCATGGTATACATATACCACATTATATTAATCCACTTATGTATTGATGGGCACTTGGGTTGTTTCCACATCTTTGCAATTTTCCTAAGTTCTTTATCTCTTGCTTCTATGCCAAGTTTGACAGTTATATATCCAGTAGCAATTCATGCATAAGTTCACCAGAAAACTTGTAAAAAATGTAAATTGCAGCATGTTCATAATACCCAGAAATTAATAATACCACCAATATCCATCAACATTAGACTACATAAATAAATAATTGTGGTCCATTCAATTATAATGTTGAGTGAAAGAGACAAAAATACATATTGTATGTTTTCATTTATATAAAGTTCAGAAGCAGGCAAAACTAATTTATTAGAAATTAGGATAATGTTTACTTTTGAGAATGAGGGACCAAGTAATGAGGAGTGCTTCTGAGGTATTGTTGTTGGTTAGTTCTTGACCTGGATGGTAGTTTGAGGGTGGTATTTCATGTCACTTATGATGTGCTCTCTTTTTTGCATGCATACTATACTTTGATAAAATTTTTGTTCAAAATAACGTGTCTTACACACACATTCTGACTAAACTATGAAACACTTCTTTTTTGCCTCCTATGCCATCTGTCTATGGCTCACAAAGTATGTATAATTTCTTTTCTTTTAGAAGTATGTTAAATTTAGTGTAAATAATATGTGCACATTGTACAAATTATAATCAAATAATACAGACATAATTATCATAAAATATATCAAAACCTCCATCCTGAAAATCTTGTCCATCTATTCTTTTCAGATATTCTCTCTTAAAAATATTGCGTGTGTGTGTTTCAGTTCTTCTTTTTCTCTTTTTAGTGGTTATTTCTTTTACTCAAAGCTATGTTTGAATTTTAATTAGATTACCCATTACTCTGTTATATACAATTAGGATTTAATTCAATTACTATATCTGTGCCCTGCCCTCTCCCTCAAGATATTTTATATGTATATGTGTATGATCACACACATGCACCCACCCCACTACATAAGTGAAAACTTAATGCTAGTTATATCTTATTTTTCCATTCTTAAGATGATTACCACTTGGTAAAATTCTGTATGCCTTCCCAATTTGTTTATAATTTGTTTGTAATAATTGAAAACTAATAGTGTTTGAATTACTATAATATGAATATTAATATGAGTTTTGAATATGAATGCTGATCACTTTATAGCCAAGTCAGCATTATATTTCCTTCTCTATTGGCCACATACCACCTTCTTTATTATCCTTGAAGTATACTTCCAAAATCAATATTTTTTTTAGATATATCTGAAAATATAGTACACTGATCAAACAAGGAAAGGATTTGCAGACAACTAGAAAATAACTTTATAACAGTTAAGGAGGAATGGTGGTGAAAATACCTAAGGAAAGAAAAAGTGAAAATCTCACAAAATGAAAGAAAAAATGAGACAACATAAAATATGAAAGAAAGTAAACAGATACAGATCATCTGTTTAGGAGGGCAAATGTCTGAATTTTAGGATTACCACTGAAAGAGAAAACTTAAAAGAAAGGGAAGAATTTATCCAAAACACTATAAAATAATATTTTCTATAACCAAATTCAAAATATACGTTTTAAGAAATACCAAAATACCTAGAAAAAATGTTTACAAAAGACTCAAACCCAGCCACATCACTGTGAGAATATATGATCTACTCTTAGCAAATTTCAATATACAATGCATTATTAACTATAGTCACTATGCTGTACATCAGATCTCTAGAACTTATACATCTTATAACTGCAAGCTTGTATACTTTAACCAACATTTCCCTCACTCCTCTGACACTCATCTACTTTCCTTTTCTATCTTTCTAGTTTCTGTTTCTATGAATCTGACTTTTTTAGATTCCACATGTAAGTGAGATCATGAAGTATTAGTCTTTCTGTGTCTGGCTTAGTTCACTTAGCATAATGTTTTCCAGGTTTATTCGTGTTGTTACAAATGTTAGTATATCTTTCTTTTTTAAGGCTGAATAATATTCTCTGTATGTATACCACATTTTCTTTATCCATTCATTTGTTGTTTTTTTTTAATTTTTTTATTTCAGCATATTATGGGGGTACAAGTGTTTAGTTTACATATATTTCCTTTGCCCCACCCGAGCCAGAGCTTCACCCATCCCCCAGACGGTGTGCTCTGCACCCTTTAGGTGTGTATATACCCATGCCCTCCTCCCCACTCCCAGCTGCCCGACACCCGATGAATGTTATTACCGTATGTGCACTAAGTGTTGATCAATTAATACCAATTTGATGGTGAGTACACGTGGTGCTTGTTTTTTTCATTCTTGTGATACTTCACTTAGTAGAATGGGCTCCAGCCCTATCCAGCATAATACAAGAGGTGCTATATCACCATTGTTTTTTGTGGCTAAGTAGAACTCCATGATATACATATACCACATTTTGTTAATCCAATTATACATTGATAGGCACTTGGGTTGTTTCCACATCTTTTCCATTCACTTGTCGACAAACGCTTGCCAAGAGAAATACAACCCTCTCCTTTATTTGAAACTATAAATACATCTTTATTTCTATTTTCTTGATAGGGATTTTCTTGGATAAACAATGAAAATGGCTTAAATAAGCCCATTTATTAAAGTGTGACTGAGAATTTATTGGTCCTTATTTGAAAAACGGAGACCAAGAAACTACAACACCTGTCAAAATTAATGGAATGCAAGTTGAAAACCTTCACATTCAGAAAAGTAATTCACTGGAAAGTGAAGTAGTAATTTCAGCATAGCAAGTAATCTAATGTAATGATGACCCTCAATTTGACTGTGGGTAAGGTTGGTCCCACCTACATCTACTTAGTGTCTGCTCCACTTGGCTTTTCACCACCAGGTGCCTAGGTTTGGAGGAGATCAGTTACTATGAAAGAATCTCTCTGAGCAAGGTGGTATATATGCTTGCCATTGTTTTCAAGGACATGAAGTACACAGTTTTGGTGCATCCTTTCTGGAGGAAAATTTAGCAATATAAGTGTTTTAAAATTGGTATAGTTTTGACTCAATATATATTCATGACTATGAATTTTCCAATGGAATTAATTGTGGGTTGATATTCACTGTAAAGTTACAATATAACATCTTGAAAATAAACTCAATGTTCTAAATTAGAGAAATGTAAAGCAAAGTTTACAGCCACAAAGAGGACCACTTTGCTGATTTTGGGACTTATGCTCTAGAAGAGTTGTTAATTAGAGAAGTGTTCATAATATATTTTTAAACGGAAGCAAATGGTGATAAAATAGCCTGTGAATTATCATGATTTTTCAGGGGAAAAACCCCATTACACATACATGGAAATAAAGACATACAAAATTCTAACAGCAGGTATTTCTGAGTATCGGAAGTATGTGTTATTTATAAATGTCTTTATTGTTACTTTTTCTCTTTTTCAACTAATAAGAATTTACTATTTTAGGATTCACAATAATAGAAAACTAAACACTTATGATAGCGCAGACACGTATACATCATTGCTTTATATTTAATTGCCTTAGACAAGAATTTTCAACCTTTAGTCCTAAGGGTAGGATATCTGTGACATGGGTGTTACTTTCTGGACTGCCCTCCTTTGGGGGACATCTATGGTTGGAGAACTTTTTTTCTTTCGAATATATGAAGTTTTCTATGTTGCTCTCCCTTGGGGCTCTGTGGTCCTGCAGGCTCTTAAGCCCTGTTTCACATTTAGACTTGGGACTCCTGAGGATACAAAAGATTATGTCTGTTTCTTGTGGGAACTCAGCGGGACTAAGCACTTCGGATCAAAAAGTCTACAAGGTGAAGCCAGGGTGTTGCCAGTCACATACATTCCAGCGCCCTCCTTCTGACATGAACACCTTTCACCTGCCTTCTTATCTGGAATTATATTGTGGGTAAGGGATTTCTGCCTTCCAGACATTTAAATCCTAGGCTTATTATATGACAAAGCCTACCTCTGTTCCAACCAGTCTGTGTAATTATAAAAATCAAAGGCACTGACCTACAGAAAATGTTGGTGATTTCTTAGTGTGTGAAAATTAGGAAGAATATGTTCATTTCACATTCAAAGTAGAGATAGTGCTTGTAAGGGATGTGTGCTCTTGGTGGATAAGGTACAGGTTAGATGCTCTCAAACTCTCCTTTAGAGTACAAGGAATTCTCCTTATCTTTATTTATTCTTTTCCAAATATATGCTGCAACGCAAAGGCATAGAATTAGACAATAGCAACCCTAAGATCTCTAAATAAGGAAAAGACAAATTGCTACAAATTTTTCCCTCTGAGTCCCTAGCCCCACCTTCCTCACTCCCTCCCCTTTCTTCAATTTAATCACATAACTTGCAGTCAGTCAACACAACTCCAATTTATTATTATTTTTTAATTCAGTCACTGTCCTCATTGATGGGGTAAAATAGGTGGAATATTTGTTTTGTACGCTAAAACAGTGCACAGGCCAGTAAAGGGATAGGATAAATGTAAACTGTTCTTGCACGGGTCTCCAGGTTATCATCATCATGAAAAAAATGGAGGAAATATGAGGGTAGGAGAGAGGAAGAAAGGCGAATTTCAAATAATAAGAGAGATGAGGATGTGCTTCACCAGTATTTCATGTAGAGAACAAAAAATTCTGTATCTTTGGACAAGCTATTGAATGCACTGAGTCTTGGTTAGATAAAATGGATAGATAATATTGAATTGGCAGACTCATATAAGAATGTGATTAAATTCATAAGTTAATTTAAATATTAAAGAAGTAAATATATTAAATAGATAAACATAGACAATCAAATAGTACTAATGCAATTTTTTGTTGCTTAGACATGTATATAAATATTTGAGTAGGTATGCATATTTGCCATTTATGCTTAAGGTAAAACCTGAAAGCACCAGAGCAGAGACACAGAAAGTCTTTGTGGTAAGGACATGTTGCCTGGCACACACATGGTGGATATCTAGTTTTTTTTAATTTAATAAATGGAATTTGTTTAACTTAGAGTCCATAAAATGGATATATTCAGGCTCAGTGATGGTGCTTTCTGTCACTAAAAGTTTAGATTTGACGTTTCTGAAAAAACATTTAAAAACAACAACAGTAGCAAAGAAAAGATAATATCAGAGAATCTAAAAGTCTCTTTTCTGGATCCAGCATTTTCCTGACATTTCTCTCCAGGGTAGTGGGAGAGAGTTGTTCAGATGTCTGATAGAATTTTCTTCTGTGAACTAGTCCCTAAATTCCTTGAAAATATGCTCTTCTAGGCCATCACTAGGGAAGCATAGCATGAAAGTGAAAAGGAAGTCTCCTTGGCTTTTCTAGCCTCTAAGCAGTGCCTGATTCATTCAAATTTTTTAGGAGGCTAAGATCAAGCGATAATTCAAAGGAGGCTGTTTTCTGTTTTAAACAGCCAGAGGCAACCATGGGTGCTACATACACTTTGTGTCAAATGGCTGCCAGTGTGGGATGAAGAAACAGCAGAAGACGCAGCAGTCACCACACTTCCCATCAGATAGTGGAGGCTTAGACACCTAGTTCAGGTAATGGAACCCATTGCCAAGGAGAAAAGAGAACCTGTCATTGACATGAGGTGGGATGGTGTAGCTTATCTTGATGTGGTATGCTGTTTTGTTGTCATTATTAAACTTCCAATGCATGGCTATATTCTCTCTTTCTTACTTCCCCAGAACCACATCCAAAAATAAGAAAGTTGGGGGGCGGTGCTCAGGTTAAATCTCAACGGTACTTTTACCAAATTATCTTCTCCTTTGGAAAAAAAAAATAAAACCAAAACAAATCATCCCACACCATCCTCTTGCTATTTACCTGAAAGATGACTGGAATGCTAGGCAAGGAAGAAATAGTAAGAAGCAGGAGTGTTAGAGGTCCTAATTTAGAAACATGAGCCTCATCTTCCTCCAGAGAAAAACAAGAAAACATATAAATGCAAAATCAAATAAATGAGAACAAATCACATATCAACTATTTGTTAGTCCCCAACTTCTGCATTAATTTCCTTTAGAAGGGATTTAATTTAGTGGAACAGATGTGAAGTCTGAGCTAAGAAAACCTAGATTTCATTCTGAATGACCACTAATAGCTTTGTGAATGCAGATTAAACATCCTGTACCTAAATCAGGGAGTTCAATGACAGTAGCTCGCCCTGGATTGTTGAAAGCAGACCTCTTCAAAGAAAGTCTCATTCTATCTCAGTGTTCAAAGAAGACTTATCAAGATAAATTATATGTCATTTGTCTTTAATCTATTTTAAGTTTGTTTATTTTTTAAATTTTGACTTTTTTATTTGTTATTTTAAATTTCAGAATATTATGGGGGTACAAACATTTTGGTTACATCTGATGCCTTTGCCTTGCCCAAGCCAGAGCTACAAGCATGTCCATCCCCCACACAGTGCACTCCGCACCTATTAGTTGTGAGTTTACCCATCCTCACCACCCTCCTCCCACCCCCTTGGCACCCATGAATGTTACTTCCATGGGAGCACCTAAGTGCTGATTAGTTAGTACCAATTTGATGGCAAGTACATGTGGTGCTTGTTTTTCCATTCTTGCAATACTTCACTTCAAAGGATGGGCTCAAACTCTATCCAGGATAATACAAGAGGTGCTAGATCACCATTGTTTTTTGTGATTGAGTAGTATTCCATGATATATATATATAACACATTTTATTGATGCACTCATATATTGATGGGCACTTGGGTTGTTTCCACATCTTTGCAATTGTGAATTGTGCTGCCATTAACATTGGAGTGTAGATGTCTTTATTATAGAATGTCTTTTTTTCCTTTGGGTAGATGCCTAGCAGTGGGATTGCTGGATCAAATGGTATTTCTATTTTTAGTTCTTTGAGATCTCCAAATTACTTTCCACAGGAGTCGTGCTAATCTGCAGTTCCACCAGCAGTGTAAGAGTGTTCCTGTCACTCCACTTCCACACCAGCATTTGTTGTTTTGGGACTTTTTGATAAAGGCCATTCTCACTGGAATTAGGTAATATCTCATTGTGGTTTTGATTTGCATTTCCCTGATGATTAGAGATGTTGAGCGTCTTTTATATGTTTGTTGGCCATTATTCTGTCTTTTTTTGAAAAGTTTCTGTTCATGTTCTTTGCCCACTTTTTAATGGGGTTGTTTGATTTTTTCTTGTTGATTTTTTTGAGTTCTAGATAGATTCTGGTTATCAGCCCTTTATCAGATGTGTAGAGAGCAAATATTTTTTCCCATTCTGTGGGCTGTCTATTCACTCTAATGATAGTTTCCTTGGCAGTGCAGAAGCTTTTTAATTTGATTAGATCCCACTTATTTATTTTTGTTGCTGCAGTGATTGCTTTGGGGTTCTTCTTCAAGAATTCCTTGCCTAGGCTGATGTCTGAAAGGGTCTTCCCAACCTCTTCATTTAGAATTCTTAAGGTTTCATGCCTTAGGTTTAAGTCTGTTATCCATCTTGAATTGATTTTTGTGAGAGGTGAGAGGTGGGGGTCTTAAGTCTGTGTTATCCATTGTGAGTTGATTTTTGTGAGAGGTCAGAGGTGGGGATCCAGTTTCAATCTTCTACATGTGGTTATCCAGTTTTCCCAGCACCATTTATTGAATAGAGATTCTTTTCCCCAGTGTATATGTTTGTTTGCTTTGTCAAAGATTAGATGACAATATGAAGATAATTTTATATCTCGGTTCTCAGTCCTGTTTCTCTATTCTTGTGCCAGTACAATGCTGTTTTGGTTACTATAGCCTTGTAGTAGAGCTTGAAGTCTCATAGACTGATGCCTTCCAATTTGTTCTTTTTGATTAAGATTCCTTTGACTATATAAGGTCTTCTCTGTTTCCATATGAATGAAATAAGGGTTTAACTTTATTCTTCTGCGTGTGGATATCATTTTCCCAACACCATTTAATGATGAGACTGTCCTGTCCCTAGTGGGTGTTCTTGACACCTTTGTCAAAAATCCATCAGCTGTACATGGGTGGACTTATTTATGGGTTATCTATTCTGATTCATTGTTGTTTAATGTCAGTACCATGCAGTTTTGGTTACTATAGCTTTGTGGTATATGTTGATATCAGGTAGTGTTGTGATGCCTCCAGCTTTATTCTTT
The DNA here is from genome assembly GCF_000956105.1 of Propithecus coquereli. Classification (NCBI taxonomy): domain Eukaryota; kingdom Metazoa; phylum Chordata; class Mammalia; order Primates; family Indriidae; genus Propithecus; species Propithecus coquereli. The sequence goes on from NW_012150174.1 coordinate 13,851,469, forward strand.
TATTTGTCATTATTATTTAGAGACAGGGTCTCACTCTGTCACACGGGCTTGAGTACAGTGGCAGGATCACAGCTCACTGCAGTCTCAAACTCCTGGGCTCAGGTGAGCCTCTTGCCTCAACCTCCCATGTAGCCAGAACCACAGGCACACCACCATGTCCAGCTAAGTTTTTTATTTTTTGTAGAGATGAGTTCTTTCTATGTTACCCAGGCTGGTCTTCTACTCCTGGCTTTAAGCAACCCCCCTGCCTATCCCTCCCAAAATGCTGGGATTAGAGGCATTAGCCAAGATTTCCAGTCCTCCAGCTTTGTTCTTTTTGCTCAAGATTTCTTTCCTATTTAGTATCATCATGAGTATTGGAGTTATACATGAATACCATTTCTGTTCCTGAATCTAGCTGTATGACATTCAACTTTATTTAATCTCTCTGTGCCTATATCTCCTTCTATTTTATGGTAGAAAAAAATTGCAACTTTTTAGTTATGGATTTAAAATTATATTTAGGCTATTTATAAAACAAAATATAATCTGAAATATAGTATTTTTCAATAAATTATGTATGTTCATAAACAATGTTATTCCAAATTATTGGTACTATTATAAATGTTATTTTATTCTAAATTTAAGTTTGCATTTGCAAGGAAGATCTGAGTCATATTTCTATTTCTTAATTCCTTTTCCTTAGGACAGAAACTTCTGGAAAAATAGAGTTCCTCTATGTAAGTAGTTATGCTGGTTTCAAACAATTCATATGTTGCCCCCCAATCTTTTATTCTTAATGGAATTCCTGGTCTGGAAAGAGTACATGTATGGATCTCCCTCCCACTCTGTACAATGTATATCATCTCCCTTGTGGGAAATCTTGGCCTTGTGTATTTTATTTACTATGAGGAGTCCTTACATCGTCCAATGTATTTCTTTCTGGCCATGCTCTCCCTCATTGACCTCCTTACCTGCACCACCACGCTACCCAATGCACTCTGCATCTTCTGGCTCAATCTCAAAGAAATTAACTTCAATGCTTGTTTGGTCCAGATGTTTTTTGTTCATGGATTTACTGGTGTGGAGTCTGGCGTGCTCATGCTCATGGCTGTGGACCGCTATGTGGCCATTTGCTACCCTTTGCGCTATGCTACCATACTCACTAACACTATCATTGCCAAAGCTGGGCTTGCTGCCTTCCTGAGGGGTATATTGCTGATGATTCCTTTTCCATTCTTGGTAAAGCGTTTGCCCTTCTGCCAAAGCAATGTCATCTCCCATACATACTGTGACCACATGTCAGTGGTAAAGTTATGCTGTGCCAGCATCAAGGTCAATGTCATTTATGGTCTGATGGTTGCTCTCCTGATTGGAGTGTTTGACATAAGTTGTATATCTGTGTCCTACACTATGATCCTCCGTGCAGTGGTCAGCCTCTCATCATCAGATGCTCGGCAGAAGGCCTTCAGCACCTGCACTGCTCATATATCTGCCATCATCATCACCTATGTTCCAGCATTCTTCACTTTCTTTACTCACCGTTTTGGAGGGCACACCGTTCCCCCTTCTGTTCACATCATTGTGGCTAATCTTTATCTGCTTCTTCCGCCAACTTTAAACCCCATCGTTTATGGAATAAAGACAAAACAGATCCGAGACAGTGTCACAAAGTTTTTCCAGGGTGAGAAGGGTGCAAGTTGATTCAAAACAACTGAAATTAGACAGAAGAAGGACAAACAAAAAATAGCAAAGAAGAAATTTACCTGGTATTTTACATTTACTTTTCAATTATCACTCTCAGAGTGTATTTTATGAAACTATATTGAAGAAATTTATAGCTACTTCTGGATTTATGTATCAATGACTTTCCCCTATTTTTATCCATCACTAGTTTTTTGAGATAAATTAAATTTATTTTAAATTGATATATAAAATTGTATGTATCGTGTACAACATGTTTTAAAACATATACACATTGTAGAATGACTAAATCTAGTTGATCTCATAGAAGCAGAGAATAGAATCATTGTTTTTATCACCAGCTTTTAAAAATATACATATTATTTCTTAAATTTTTAAACTTTTTATTGCTATATAATAATTGTACATATTTGGGGGGGTACATGTAATATTTTGATACATGCATGCAATGTGTAATGATTAAATCAGGGTAATCGGAATATCCATCACCTCAAACATTTATCTTTTCATTATATTGGGAACATTTAAATTTTCTCTTTTAGCTTTTTTGAAACATACAATAAATTATAATTAACTATATCTACCCTACTATACTAGCAAACACCAGCTATTATTCCTGCTAATTGTATTTTTGTATCCATTAATCAACCTATCTTCATCCCCCCACCTCCCACCCTACCTAGCCTCTGGTTACTGCCAATTTACCTCTGTCTCCATGAGATCCTGTTTTATTCCTCCATATATGAATGAGAAGGGCAATCTCACTACTGCATACATAACAAAAAAAGAAAGAAGAAATCATATGTAGAAGAGATATCTGCATTCTCATGTTTATTACAGCACTATTCATGAAAGCCAAGGTATGCAATCAACCTAAGTGTCCATCAACAGATGAGTGAATAAAGAAAATGTGGTGTGTATATACATATAAAATGGAATATTATTCTCCATAAAAAGATTGAAATCCTGTCATTTGCAGCAATATGAATGGAATTGAAGGTCATTATGTTAAGTGATATAAACCAGGCACAGAAATATTGCATCACCAGTCTTAATCAAGTTATTATTATGGGCTCACAGCAACTTTCCTCAAGGTATCCATCTAATGTATATTCTTAACCTTTTGAGAGGTTTCTTAAGTTTCTTGTTGTTGTTGGTACTCCTCCATGTAGAACATTTTCCAGCCTGGTCAGTCTTTGAAGCTAAACTTCAAAGCTTATTAATTAATTTTAAGAATCATTTTTCTCTGTATATCTAATTAAGAAGGTGTCCAATGTCACCACAGTTCCTAAGATGTACACACAAGTATTATTTACCTGAAGGCTTGGGTACTCCAGGAGTCACACTGCAGGGGCTATATGATATATGGTGTGACTTTGCCAGTTGAATGTCAATCAACTAGTGAAATAATTGATTTCTTTATTCATTTATTCATGTTTCATTTGTTCATTATTTCATTTTCCATAATAGTGAATATTTTTATCAAGTCAACTAAAGCCTAAAATAAAACTCATCATTCCCTCTTCCTGTTTGCCAAATGTACTGCATTATCACAATACACTTATAATGATTTTATTTGTTTATACATTTGTTTAATCAAAACTAGAACATACTGTCTTTGGATACATTGGATATATATTTATCTTTGTATTTCAAGCACTAACATAATGCAAGTCAAAAGGTATGATTAAAACAAATATTCATTATATGCCTAGATAAATGAGTCTGTATTTGTTAGGCCCTATGTTAAGCACTAAAATGAAAAAATATAGACATTCTCCCTGTCAGGAAGAAGTTCACAGTTTAGTTGGGAGGTGAAATAGCAATAAAAATATATTGAATTGAGTTTTATACTAATTGTCTTTACAGAAGGCAGGGAAGAGTTAAGTAATCAATTGAAACTAGAAAGGAAGTGGAGCAATTATGTTTACTGGAACATCTTAGCAGGAGATGAACAAAAGAATGTGTGAAAATGTAGTCACTCAAGTAAACAAGTATGCATACAATTAGACTATAGCCTAGAAGAAAAATATTACAGAGTTTTGTACAAGTGCTAAAATAGCACAGAAAATAACACTCTGACCTTGAAAGAATTAGAAGATCACAGAGAAATGGCATTTCAACCAGGCTGTAAATCATGAAGAAAAGCCTATTTACCAGGGAGACAGAGAGTTTTCTTTCTTTCTCAATTAAGGCTATCCTTTGCCTGGTGGCCTAATCCCTTCAGGCCAATTGCATTCTACTTATAAATACCTTTATAGTGGGACATTTATGTACCTGTTCACTTCAAAATTTTATAAATCAGCAAATATAATAGAAGAGGTATTAAAAGCAGATACATATTTGCTCACTGGTGATTAAAGAATTGTGCTGACAACACACAGGTAAAAACAGCATTCATGGATTTTTAAAAAGTGACATTTAGTAAACATATTGTAAAATCTGTTCAGAACAATTTACTCAGGAAGTAAACACTATGTATACATATTAACCCTCAAAAATAATTATTGCAGTGTATTCCTCACAACACTTATACTGTTTCTGAATATTGGTATATATTTTTATCAATTTTCTAATCTTAGGACTTTTTCTCTGTTGAATAAAATTGCCTATTAAGGGGTCATCTAATAGTGGCTGAGGTAGGTCAAATTTCTGTGGATAAACAGCAGTTTAGGTATTGTATTTTGTTAACATAATGTTAATAAATATAATAATAATAATGAAAAAAATAATACTTGTTGCATAATATATAAATATTTCCCACAATTACCAGATGTATAAAAAAGTCTTGGATGTGCTCTCTCCTCTACAATCTCTCAGTGTAATCACACCTCCTTCCTTGCTCACTGATAATCAGCAATCTATCTCTAGTTCACCTATTACTTCTGATGCAACAGTTGTTGAGGTGTTATCCATCAATCCCTGAGGGCCTCATGACCATTTGGGGGATCTGTGAAGTCACAACAATTTTCATGGTAATACTAAAGTATTATTTGCTTTTCTCAGTTTCATCCTCTTAGTAATATACAGATAAATTTTCCAGAGTCCAAATGATGCGTGATAATATTATATAATAAGCTATATCAACATTTGGAGGATCTGCACAACTCAGTGAGCCAATATTGCCTAATGACAAATGCTTGATGTTACAAATGACCCATGAGTAAAGAATAATTCAAGTGCTAGATAGACAAATGGGTTTTAATGCAACAGAGTACCAAAAATTTATTAATATGGCTTCAGATTCCACATTGCAACTAATCTTTGGAAACTATTTTTTGTGTATTGTGAGTGAAGTAGCAAAGAAAAATATCCACAATTATCTGAAAAATGTATTAAAAACCCAACTCCTCACTTGTCCAACTATGTGTCTATATAAAGTCATATTTTCTTCATAAACATTAAATAAAAGGCCATATTTCAACAGATTGTATTAAGAAGCAGGTAATGAGAATACGGCTGTTGTCTACTGAGTTGGCATTACAATACTTATAAAAATGTAAAGTAATATTATTCTCACTAATTTTTGTTTTGAGAAATATAATTATTATAAAAATGTGTTTTATGGAATATTTAGTAAATTTATCATTATTTTAAACTAAATTGATAAATACATACTTTTAAAATTTATTTTTAATTTTGAACATATTTAATATTTATAGATATAAGCCATCTAAGCAAAAGCTTTTTGTATTTTTTAATATACTTTATGTATTCACACTGAAGTATGATAGATTAGATACTGCAAAAGGCAACTTTGGAAAATAACAAGGCAACATACAATGAACATGCTAATAATCGCGCTTTTCAAAAATCTCTTCTTGTATTATCGCAACATCTTAGAGTCATACTGGATTAGACAGAATTGGGAACTAAGCAAAACTTTGGAGGCCATCAGGAAAATTTTCTTAAAGAAAAAGACTAATGTCCATAGATCTGAAGCATGATTAAGATTCTGCCAGATCAGTGCTCTTATTGCTGTTTGCTGTCTCCTCCTTACATCACACTGATATTTTTAGCTTTGTGATTTTTCAATCTTCTATTCTAAAGTATTTTGTGTCCTTACTCTCCATCCCCCTAATCTATCTTTAATCATTACTTTCCTTAGGAATACTCGACTCTCTCTTGGAGACAAAAGAGGGTTGCCCTCTAAATCCTCTTAATATGATGTAAATAGAAAAGTGGGCAGGCCTGGGTTGGGGTAAGTGGTCAGAAAGATGTTATTCAAGATTCAAAATTTCAGTTATGGCCAGGCATGGTGGCTCACACCTGTAATCCTAGCACTCTGGGAAGCCGAGGCAGGAGAATCGCTTGAGCTTAGGAGTTCGAGACCAGCCTGAGCAAGAGCACGATCCTGTCTCTACTAAACACAGAAAAAATTAGCCTGGTGTGGTGGTGTGTGTCTGTGGTCCCAGCTACTAGTGAGAGTGAGGCAGGAGAATCGCTTGAGCCCAGGGGTTTGAGGTTATTGTGAGCTAGACTGACACCACGGTACTCTAGCCTGGGCAAGAGAGAGACTCTGTCTCCAAAAAAAAAAAAAAATTTTTTTTCAGTTATATCAGAGGAATAAGTTTAAGAGTTGTGTTATACAACATGGGACTATAGTTAACAATGTATTGCATTCTTGAAAATTGCTAAGAGAGTAGATTTTAAATGTTCTCACCACAAAAAAATAAGCACGGGAAGTAATACATAGATTAATTATGTTTATTTAGTCATTTCACAATGTGTATATATTTTAAAACAACATCTGCACAGAATAAATACATACTTTTTATGAATTAAGAAATGAAAAATTACATAATGAAGTACCAGATAGCTAGCATTAGCTTAACCATCACAGTGGCATGCTTGTAGGTAAGGAATATATTCATTGATGGAATCAATCTCTTTTATTATTTTAACATTATGGTGCTACAAAAATCAATTAATAGGCTTATATCAGCCACAATTTAACACGATCCTTAATAGTTGAACATATTATATATATATTTATATTGCAGCCCTAACAAGACACTGTGTACATATTAGATGTGAAAAAATGTTTTTTAAATGGATAAGTGAAAGAATAAATGAAATTTCATAATAGACTTTAAAGAATTATTACATTTCTGTCTAAATATTATTTCTTGGAGAGCATGAAGGAAACAAAATAGAAACAACAGAAACAAAACTAAAAGGTCTATCTCATAAACCACTAGAAAGTAAATTTCTAATAAAAGTCTCTGTCATAAAATACAGAAAAAAAGAGGAAATCCCAAGAAAGCAGGCCAAAAAAAAATAAAGTGGCAAGCAAAACAAATATTTTGGTATGATCAATTATGGTAAATTATTTAAACTATACTACATATTGTTCATATTTCCTAGTGATTATATATGTATGTGTATACATATGAGTGCGTACATATGATGTACAAAGAAAATCCCACATAAAGTATGCACAAAGTTGCTTTAGAAACAGAAACTATACAATCACAGCAAATACATACCCCCAAATTTGGGAGGAAATATTAATGTTGAAGCAAAAATTAAAGTAAGTAGATGATGAATCAAGATCATTTTGAGAAACAAGAAATGAAATGCTTGACACAGTATAATTAAAGCTAATTTTAGCAAATTGCATCATCTTCAGATTTGACATAGTTTTCCACAAGAAAAATAATATACAACACTAAGATTGTCTTTTTCATATTATCAGTACACAGTAGAAAATTGAAAAATGGGGAATTCACTTAACCACAGTTTATTAGCTGACCATCAATTTCCTATTTAGCATAACTGGTATGAGCTTGATGCTAATACTTCAAGACTAATGAAAACATCATAATTTGTATTATGGGCAAAAGAAAGATGGATTTACCATATAAGAATGTGTTTATTTGAATACTAAATTGTCATCAAGTTTCTTTCTTTCAGACTTATTTTTGTTTGTATACATTATATTTTGCAAATTTATTTTAAAACCTATTATTAAGGAATCAAACTGTAAAAAGTCATATTTCTATATGTACAGATATATATTTATCAACACACACATCATTATGTAATTGATTACTATGGAGATAAGACAGACTTTGAAATATGTTTTTGATAAATACTTGACTAGTTTATATCAAATTGTCACAAATTGTTGAAAAATAGGATCATTGCTTGCTACTCTCTCTCCATGCATTTGAACAATCACCTCTTAACCCTGTGTATCCTCGTAACAGAAGCAAGTAGAGAAATTAGGGAAAGCATAAATACCCATAATTTGAGAAGAGGAACTATATCTCTGAGATGAACTGTGTTCTGTTCTGAAGAATATACCTCCTAAATATGACACAAATATCTTATTTATCTCTTTCGTGTATCTTTTTTATGTTTTTAGTTTTAATTATTAAAACTGGCATTATCATTACATGAAAAGTGTGGTCATCTTTAATACATTTAGAAGTCTCTAAGCTAAGGATATAAGGTGATATCAAGTTATATGGTATTAACCACAAAGTAAATATGACCAAATTTAAATGATTTCAATACATTATAACTTAGTTTACCTGCAAAGAAAATGGACTCATATTTGGCTCTGAGTAAGTATATTGGAGTAGTAGCATTAAGACATGAACATCACCACTTATAAAGTACAATATTGACATCTGTTGTCTATATCCCCAAATCCCATAGACTATAAGTTGGTTTCCTCGCTTGACCATCCTCAATCTTTACAGCCCATGTTCTTTTCTGAGTATGTCAGTAGACTCATCCAAGTAGGTTTCCTATCTAGAATGAATAAACACAGTCTTAACTAAATCTCTCTAGAAATGAACCAAGAAAAATTAGACTCTCATTCTGAGGCACAAGCGGAGGACAGATAAGAAAGAACATTTTTCTGACCATGATCAGGAACTATTTTCTAGCTATTTCTTCTTGCGATGGGGGCGATTCATACATAACTTGCACCACTACCAATGATCCCTCTGTGGTTATGGAAAATATAAATATTCATAATCCTCATGAAAAGTCACACTGAATTGGAAGCTAAGAATTAGTGAAATAAACATTTCACAAGAAAAATCAATCTATTACATTTCTTCCTTCAAAATGGATGAATGGGATCAAACTGTATTTCTAAGAACATAATAATCAATTTCTATACATTCAAAGCCTCTGTGTACTTTAACAAATCCTCTCTCCAATTTATCTACTACTAACAGCAGAAAACCCTCTCACCACCCCTAGCCCCATTTTGTATGATCTTTTCCCCCCAACCCTTGTATTGCTCAACATATGTCCTTTAATATCTAATTTCTGGATGTCAATACAGTGAGCAGGATGCAATGTCGCCCAAGTATTCAGGATCTTGGTCAAAAAGCATCAAATTCCTACAATATAACCACATACACAGCCCTCGATCTCCAAATCCCCTGATATCTGTTCTTTTAAACTGAACCTCTAAAGGAAAATGTGGTATTGTATACCCAAAAGGATATTTCAGAGCTTTAGGCACACAGATGTTGGTATAGGAATCAAGCCAACATCTATGGGAAGAGGAAAAATAGTGGAAGCTTTCTACACTTACCACTAGTGTGATGATATATAAATAAGTAAATAATTTCAGGTGCATGCATCTATATACGTGTTTTGCGTGAGCATGTATATATGGGGGATTGAGAATGAACATAACTTTCTAAAAATTATTTTATTTTATTTTTACTGTAAATTAGTGATTTTAACTATTATTGCAGAGTTGTCTTTCTATGTAAGGTTCTACTATGGGACCCAAGTTGAAAACATTTTAGGCAAGCTTGTACTCTGGCCTTTGAATGGTGAATGCATGCACTAGGTATAACAGGATGTGGGGCCATCCTTAGGCTCCTGCTGAAATGCTTGAATACGGGGTGGCCACTGCTGCACAGAAGTCTTGCCATGGGAAAGAGTGGTCACAGCAGCCACAACTTTGGTTGACGGCAGGGGAACTTGTCTCTCTCTCACTCAGCAGTGCCAGTGTGGCTCCTCCACTGTCCGACTTATGGCATCTGACCCAGCTGTTCAGTAAGTGCCAGCAGTTCACGCCCAACCTGTAACTCAACCCTGGGCAGTAGGAGCCACTGCCTGGCTCAAGACCAAGATTCCACAGCAACTCTCATTCTGCTCAGTTCCTCTTGGGGGTGTGTTCAGTTCAGTGCCAGAAGCAGGAGCCCACACCACACTCACCTCTCAGTTCTGGTTGTGGAATCCCATCCCTTGTTCAAGCCCCGGTTCACGAAGACACAGCTTAAGTTTCCCTAATGCTTAGGTCTAAAGCCCCTGGTTCTCAGAGCCATGCACAGCTATTAATAGAATGATATCTTACTGTAGCCATTAGGTCACAGGGAGGGCATGAGACACTCTTTGGAGCAGCAGTTCCTTCTCACATTCTCTCAGCCACTCTCTAAGGTAGACTTATATAAATGGAATCATTTGATGTACAGGTGGAGTTTTTTGGTCTGACATTTTCACTTAATATGCTTTCCAAGTTCATATATGTTGCAGCATGTACCAGTACTTCATTTCTGTTTGTGACAGAATAATAATCCCTTGTATAGATTATAGATATACATTATTTTGCTTTTCCTTTCAGCAACTAGTAGAGATATAGTTTGTTTCCATTTTTTTTTGGTAATAATGCTACTATAAATATTCCTAGACAAGTTTTGTTTAACATGTCACCTGTCTGAAATTAATTTGGGTATATACCTAAGAGTTGAATGCTGGGTCAAATGGTAATAGTGCCTAACTTTTTGAGTAATTTTACAAACTTTTATCCTATGCCAGTTTTCTTTTCTAATGGCATCATATGAGAATTAGAATGTACTCAGGTCTTTGCCAATATGTGCAACTTTTGTTTCAATAAAATATTAGATATTTTACGGGGAGTGGTGGCTTTGATTTGAATTTGCATATTGAGTGGTGATGACTAATGAGGTTAAGTATCTTTTCATGTGCTTGATGGACATTTGCTTATCTTTATTTACAAAAATGTCTATTCAAGTTTTCTGCCCATTACAAAAGATATATAAGATGTATTAGAAAGCAAAAGACAAAAAGGGAAAAGTAAGTGTTGTCCTATCCAAAGTACAACAAATGTAAATGAATTAAATTCTCCAATTTAAAAAAAGGATTAACTCTTTGAGGTATCTCCAAATTCTTTTCCACAGACGTTGCACTAATTTGCAGTCCCACCAGCAGTGTAAGAATGTTCCTATCTCTCCACATCCTCGCCAGCATTTGTTGTTTTGGGATTTTTTGATAAAGGCCAATCTCACTGGGGTTAGGTGATATCTCATTGTGGTTTTGATTTGCATTTCTCTAATGATTAGAGATGTTGAGCATTTTTTGTATGTTTGCTGGCCATTATTCTGCCTTCTTCTGAGGAGTGGATTAATAAAATATGGTATATGTATACAACGGAATACTATTCAATTATAAAAAATGATGGTGATCTAGCACCTCTTATATTTTCCTGGATAGAGCTTGAGCCCATCCTCCCAAGTGAGATATCACAAGAATGAAAGAATAGGCACCACAGGTACTCGCCATCAAATTGGCACTAACTGATCAACACTAAGGAACTCACTCACACAGTAGTAATATTCTTTGGGGGTTGGGGAGTTGGGGATGGGTAAACTCACAACTAACGGATGTGGTGAGCATTGTAGAGGTGAAAGGTCATGCTCAAATCATGGTTTGGGTGTGGCAAAGTCATAACATGTAACCAAAATGTACCCACATAATATGCTGAAATAAAAATAAATAAAAAAAAAAACTAAAAAAAATACACAATAAATAAATACATAAAGGATTAACAAAATATCTGCTCTAACCACTTCTATCCAACAATGATGAAAGTGATAAGGAAGTGAACAAGGTAAGAAATCGAAATGTATATTCCACTTGGCTTTCCCTTGGACTCTTTGAGACAATCAGCATTACTATATTACTCTTTGTGATACAGAGTTTTGTTTGAAATTCAAAGATTTCAAATATTATGTCCATCTCTCTTGTCCAAAATTCAACTTGTTGCTACTGATATCTTATCCTATAAGAAATGATGCCACTGTATTTCTATTCCTTAGTTTTTCTTCCATTTGCACTGATTGATAAATATAAAGCCTAAATACTTAGGAAAATAACAAAAGAGAACATCTGTGTCAGTTGCCCTTGATGCCCATCCTAACCACCTTGTACAAGCCCTGCCTGAGCTCCTTATTCTTAAATGAATACACCATGGGATTGAGGGCAGGGGGAATGACATTGTGTAATACATTGAGTAGGACTGGGATGAGGGGAACTGTCATTCCTGCACTATGGGTGATAGAAATAACAATGATAACTGTGTAGAAGAATAGGATGAGGATGAGGTGGGAAGTACAGGTACTTAAGGCCTTGGATGCAGCTTCTACTGAGTTCATATTCAGCACAGAGTGAAGTATCAAGGCATATGATAAAATTATCAAACCCAGGTCACTTCCCATGAGTGTCCAAGCCAGGAGTAGCTGGTTAATACTGTTGATTTTCCTATCATCACAGGATAGGCTAGTGACTCCAAGATTAGAGCACAGACAATGTTCAAGATGATTCCGGAAGCAGTAGTGTCTCTGAGCAGCCAACACAGGCACTGAGATAGGACACAGGGTGTTTCTGAGTGCCATGAACACAGTTGCTTTGATCACAAAAGATTCAGTAATTATTGATGGATATCTTAGTGGTTGGCAAATGGCTACATATCTGTCTATAGCCATGCAGACAAAAATACCTGACTCCATGCCCACAAAACAATGTATGGCATACATCTGAGCAAAGCACTCAGGGAGACTTATGGACTTAGCATTGAACCATAAGATGGCCAAAATCTTAGGCATGATGGTGGTAGCCAAGCCCATGTCCACCACAGCCAGGATGCCCAGGAAATAGTACATTGGCTGGTGTAGTGCTGCTTCTTGGTTGATGACAATCAGGATAAGGATGTTGGCACTGAGAGCTAAGAGGTAGAGCAGAGCCAGGGGCAGGGAGAGCCAGTGCTGCCAGATGTGAATGCCGGGGAATCCCATCAGGATGAACTCAGATACCTGGAAATTAGAGCTGTTGGAATCTCTGAGGTCCTGGAACATCCTTAACTAAGAGGAAGAATATTCAACATTAATATTCTAATTATCCCATTGAAAGTAATACACTGGGGAAAAGAATCTCTTTTCAATAAATCGTGCTGGGAAAACTGGATAGCTACATGCAGAAGAATGAAACTGGACCCCCACCTCTCACCTCTCACAAAAATCAATTCAAGATGGATAACAGACTTAAACATAAGGCATGAAACATTAAGAATTCTAAATGAAGATGTTGGGAAGACCCTTCAGACATCGGCCTAGGCAAGGAATTCTTGAAGAAGAACCCCAAAG
>NW_012150174.1:13865806-13872638 GCF_000956105.1 Propithecus coquereli
TTTTTCCACTTTCTTATAACCGAGGAATAGAACATTAGAAAACCGTGCCCTTGTGCATAATCTTCCACATAGTAAGTCATGAAACCTGGACAAGTTAAAAGAGATCTAATATCATAGTCTGAGCTCTTACATTTGGCTTTGCTAATGATTTTGTTTTTTTAGAGACCAATTGTACGGATTCAGAGTAAAGACTTTTATGCATGGAAGATTTTTAGGTATGAGATTAGATTATAGAATACATGGAAAATAATTATTTTTTGTGCATTCATTTGAAACTTTGTGAAGTCCTGATGCATATGTTTTTATTAAAATATGACAAAAGTTGGTATAGCCATTTTATAGTGAGGTAATTGATGTTCACAAATGCTAATGGTCTGTGTAAATCCATACAAATATAAAGGAGAGTAATATGATTTGGAAATACCAGTGCTCTGTATATTCAATTGTTTTATGGTTTCATGTAACTTCCCTCTAGTTGTACATATTTTTGGTTCTTGGAGCAGTCCAAATGACCACACTACAATTAATGGAGTAGGAGTTAAAAATACGACACAATCACACACACAGGCAAATCAATGAGTTTCAGATAAACTTTTTGGTAGAAGGCCTACTAATACCAAATCTCTATATACCTAAGACATGTCCTTTGTTTTTTTTTTTTTTGTTTTTGAGACAGAGTCTCACTCTACTGTCCTGAGTAGAGTGCCGTGGCATCAGCCTAGCTCACAGCAACCTCAAACTCCTGAGCTCAAGCGATCCTCCTGCCTCAGCCTCCCGAGTAGCTCGGACTACAGGCATGCGCCAGCATGCCCATCTAATTTTTTCTCTCTATATTTTTTTTAGTTGTCCATCTAATTTCTTTCTATTTTTAGTAGAGACGGGGTCTCGCTCTTACTCAGGCTGGTCTCTAACTCCTGAGCTCAAACAATCTGCCCACCTTGGCCTCCCAGAGTGCTAGGATTACCGGTGTGAGCCACCGTGCCCGGTCAAGACATGTCCTTTCTATAATCTTTTATTAATATTTGAATTTAAAGACTCAGAATAGATTTTTATGACATGTTTTTACTTGTGCTATTCTGTATGATTTATTATTTCTTTCCTTTTAATGATTTCAAATATTAAGGACACGATATAAAGACAATTTTTTTAGAGTTGCCTGTTAAATTTGTAGAATCTACTCAGAAGGCAGTATTGGTGTAGACTTGGTGTATACAGCCACCTTATCCCAGATAATGACACTCTGTGCTAATTGTAACAAAATAAACCAAGATTAATTAATAAATATTTCTACAAATTTTAATGCTTAATAAAATGTAACAATACTTTTAATAAATTTATTAAATATCATATTAAAAATACCTGAGTTTTGGAAATGAAGAGACAAATTTAAGTGATATCTCTAAAACTTTATGCTGATGTCATAGTAGCCTGAAGTGATACTGTGTAGGATAAAAGATCTGTTGTGTATTGTTTGGCATTTTAACACCCAAACCCACACAGGAATATGGTCTTTGGCATACTATATTGGGTATTAATAATGAGATTGCTTATCAATTCACAGCAATGAAATGGCTTCAATATTAGGGAAAAGGGCAAGTATAAATGCTGTTTCTAACTTAATAAATAAGTCAAAATTATATATACAATATACAAAAATGTGTAGGTTATTGAGTCAATAAACATATCTTTCATAGTAACCAAAGTTATGGAATATTTGTTATTTATGACACCGCTTTATCCCAAGATACTGGCACTTAGTTTATATTTGTTATGTGAATGAATACTGAAGGAAAAATGAGCAGTTTATATATTCATGATTCTTGTATTATTTAAGAGGAGGTTGGAGCTATTGACAAACAAGCATGTTAAAAATGTAAAGGAAGAATGATGGGGTGAAGGAGAGAATCATGTCGAAACAATAAAGTGGCAGAATAGAATAGTGTATATCCCACTGAGACAAGAAAAAAATTCAAAATAAAATTGTGGGCATGAGAACACATGAAAAAGACAATTCATATACATTTGTAAACAGTAATTATTATTTTATAGATTACAATTGGAGATTAAAAAAGAGATCCTCAGATTAAGTTTTAAAAAAATCCTCTGTACTATTTATGAGAGAAACTTTAAATACAGAGTTTGAAAGAAAATGGATAGAATAAATCAGATATTCTTACAGAAGCAAAACAATTTAACAATATCAATATCAGATATAAAAAGGAGCAATTCATTTAAAATGATAATTATAAAATAACATGAATAAACATTAATAGGATAATATAATATTTGTGACTAGGCTGAATCTGAACCTAAGCACATAACCTCAACCTGAAAGAAATTCAAATAGAAAAGGACCAATTCATAGTTCTGAAAAAAGATTTTTAATATATTTCTTGAAATTAACATATGAACAAAAATGATAATGATGTAAATTTGACAGCACTATTTATACCAAAGGTTTTAAATGGAAACCTACATAGATGTAGACATTTGTGATCTCTACAAAACGTAAGAGATCACAGATCATTTCAAGTACACAAATGCATATGCATATCAGCAATGTTCTAGGTAATAAGTGAGAAGTAACAGGAATTATTATCATAAAGATAATAAAACAAAGTAGAAAATGAACATCAATAACCATAAAGGAAAAAAGAAGCACACATATCTAAAAAAATTTAGCAATAGTATGAAATGATAAATGGAGCAAATATAAAATAATAGTGGAAATCATACAAGGTATAGAGTGGAAAAACTGTAAATCTTTAAACCTCAGGAATATGGTTAAATATTTAATAAATGTATAACTTTAAATGCATATATTAAAAATAAAATATATTAACAAATTGTGGACTAATAATACAAGTAATTATAATAAATAACTTTGGACTAAATGTAAGAAAAGCAGAATAAAAATTAAGACAGTAAATTCCTAGAATTAGAAAAATATGATAAGAATTTTTTTAAGCTAAAGGATATCATTTAAAGAGAATCATAAAATAGACAAAATCTAAAAAATTATTCAACAGGAATCATACATAAAAAATTGGGACATGACATATAGAGAAAAAATATTTTAAAATGCTAAAGAATATAGTAAATCAATTTCTGTTCACCAATGTGGTGAAGATCCAAAAGCTACTGGATTACGTAAGAAAAAAATATATCTGGCATCTATCTTAGAATATAATGATCTAGCTTGAAATGCCAGGAAACTTTAAGACAAACCTTTTAAAACATAAAAAATTTCTTGTAAGAAGACTTCATAATTTATTCTTACAGTAGATTATACTTATTTATCTACTGATTTGTGTTAAACATTAATATTATTTCTTGGCAGGTATATACGTGAATCTAAGTGTCCTTTCAATTCCAAGATTTCCCACTGAAAGCACACAGGCAAATGTATCGTTCTTAGAGTTTAGCAAAGATTCAAATATTTTGGATGAAAATGCAGCTCTATATGGCCCTGTGGACTTTAAAACTTTTGCCTTAGCTTCTAGAATCCTTGATTATATTCTATTAAATAATTCATGTATAGATTCTAGGATTGTATTAAGGATTAAATCCTATTAAAGTCTCTAATTAAAATTTTTGCAAGATAATTAATAGTTATGTGGTAAGTTTAAATGAGGCCCTTGATAACTATTGGCTTATTCAGGATAGTAGTCATCAAGGCCTGATACCATGAAAACTGCTTATTAGGTATCAGAAAGCTAAGAAAAAATGTGCTTGAACATGTATAGAAGTTCAATAGGTCCTGAGAGTTACGACTTCTGATACAACCATTTAAAAATATTGGGCTTGGAAAAGTTTGTGAAGGATTACAATGTTCCAAAATATCTAATAAAATAAAATAGGATGAAACAATGAATATGATTCTAAGGAATATTGGTGCTAACGTATTTCACTATAATTTAAATTTTTGCATATTAGGATATAATGGTTATGGAAAATCTAACATTTTTGTCAAATCAAGTTCTATAAAATTTTTCAATATTCCTGTTAATTTGACATGGAATTCACTTCATGATTTCTATAGAGTCATTGGAGGAATATAGTGTAGATGCTCCTATCATAGCTGAGTCCTACTCTTTCATAAGGCATCCCCAAATCTCTGCAAAAGATTAAAAAGACTGGCTCTGGCCCAAACTGTGTACTTACTTGCGGGGGTGCTATACAGGACTCGTCTTATGTAGTGATCTTCGGTATACCTAGAGCTGGTTTACAGCTACTGCAGATGGCCTATAGGATTTTATGACCAATAACCAGAAACACAGGGGCTATTGAAGTGTAGAAAAAGCCAATTCCCTAGAGCTGCAAAACCCAATCAGCCTAAGGCAGTCAAACCCAGGGCATGGATCTAATTAGGGACAAGTACTGAAATCACATCGTTTAGCTAAGATCTTAATGTGGGTATGGTGCACCTAGCTTTTGTTAAATATAGGTAAAAAAGGGTTTACATGTACAAATTTTAAGATAATTTTTTCTTTGAAGAAAGCTTTTGGAAAGTCTTTTTGAAGGAAAAGCAGAATATAAAACCTTTTCCTATATTTTTAAATTTTATAAATAAATTTCAGAGGTGTTTTCTCTAAATTTTTATCTCTAGGACTTGTCCAATTTTGAGGAAGGCAGTCTCAAAATAATTGGGGTAGTGAGCTCTAGAGATCAAATAATACTACGTGATGAAGCACCAGATAAAGACTTGAAGTTCTTGCATCCTGCTGTATTTGACTTAGGTAGTCTGAGCACCATTATATAAAGGGAAGGGAAGACAAGCCTCTTAGCTCTCTGCAATGCTGCAGAGTAGCCTGTTTATCTGGGTGACCATAAGAATAGTCCTCAGAAGAATTCAATTAGTCAACTTCATCCTACCTACCCCTCAACCTCATACAGACATACACAAAGCAGAAAACCGTATGATATTATAATATTTCATAGTCTAAGCTTATCAATATTTATACATAGTTTAATAGCATGAAGTGTCCACAGCACACCTTCCCAAACTATTTGCCACAACTAACAGACAGGTTTTTCTTCATGCAAGCTAGATTCAGAACTACTTTATCCATTTTGTAACAAAAATATCAAACACTTATATAATACTTCCCATATTCCATAAATTATTCTAAGCATGCTACATATTTAAAAAATTAATCCTCATAATAATCCTATTGAGTTACATATCATTATTTTTGCATTTTATAGCTGAGGAAACTGATGGACATAAGTATTAAGAAACTTGCCCAACATCACACTTAGTATAATATATGGTAGAGCTGAACTTGAAATTTTTGTGCTATTTTCCCTTGATTCTATGGACACCAACAACAACGCCAAGATTTTTATTTCTCTAACTAGATTAAAATTTCTTTTAGTCAAATTTTTGCTGATTTTGAGGCATATTCCAAATTTCGTTTCTATTAAAAAAATACTTCTCTTTATGCAAGAGCACATTTTCCACACTGCTAACAGAGTCTAATGCCCCCAGTTGTGCTCCTGGTCTCAGGCACTTCTTTTCTTATCTATTTTCTGCCTTTATGATCTTTAAATTTCCACTACTTCCTCCCCTAAATATTTAAACATGTTTAATTTTCAATTATTTTAAGGAGAAACTATTCCAATACTCTTCTTTGCAAAATAGAAAAGACTTTGTAAATTTTGTATTTTACTTTTCTGCCTCTCCTACAGACTGTGCAATCCATTATGATGTACCTTCTTGTAATTAAACCCCCTTACTGATGAACTCCTTGTGCTTAAATTCACACTACATAATCCTAACTTCATCTTGCTAGCTCTTTCTGCAGTTTTACACATTACTAAGCAGGCCTTTGTGATAAGGGCTTGTGATTCAATTCAGTGAATTGGATTAACAATCACCCCAGTTAATGGTCTTTCTCTATATTCACATTCTTTGACTTATAAATTTGTAGTCCTAATCTCTACTACCTTGAGTTTGGCTTTGAGACTTGTTTTGGTCAATGTTTTGGTCAAGTTTGCAGTGGCAAACTCGATATAAACATAAGCTTGAAAAAAATACATGTACTTTCCACCTCCTCTTTGGGACCCAGCCAGTGACATCCTGAGAAGAAGTTTAGGCTTTCCAGCTGAGGATGCATGACCATACTTTTTCATTAGTCAAATTTTCTTTTTAGTTTTTTTTTCCTTTTTAAAGTAACTGTCAAAATATTTTCCAGAGTGGCTGTACCATTTTACATTCCCACCAGCAATACATACATGATTCAGTTTCTCCATATCCTTGCCAGCATTTTAGGCTTTTATGAGGTTTTATGTTATCCATTTTAATGTGTTGCATACTTGTCAAAAATCAGTTGGGCATATTTTTGTGGGTCTATTTCTGGGTTCTCCATTCTGTTTTGTTGGTATATATGTCTATCCTCTGCCAATCCAACAGTCTCAATAATTGTAGCTATTAAATAACAAGTCTTGAAATTGGGAAGATTGTTTTCTCACTTTACTATTCTTTTTCAATTGTTTTAGCTATTGCATTCCTTTGACTTTCCATATAAATTTTAGAATAATCTTTCCATATCAACAAAAATTCTTCCTGGAATTTTTAGAGTAATTTAATTAAACCTGGGTATCAGTTTGGAGAGAATTAATATCTCTTCACTCATGAACACTGTATGTCTCTACATATATTTGTATTTTTAAACTTTCTTTAATATTGTATAATTTTATTATGCAAGTACTGTACAGGGTTTCTTTTGGATTTATGTACATATACTTTCTTATTTTCTAGCATTTATAAATAGTATGAATTTTTAAATTTTCAGTGTCCATATGTTTATTGCTAGTACACGAAACTACA
>NW_012150174.1:13872688-13883837 GCF_000956105.1 Propithecus coquereli
CTAGCATTTATAAATAGTATGAATTTTTAAATTTTCAGTGTCCATATGTTTATTGCTAGTACACGAAACTACAATTGATTTTGTATATTTATTTTGCTTTCTATAACTTTATTGAACTTATTAATTTTAGAAAGTTTTAATTTTTTTGGTAGGTCCTTGATATTTTCTATGTAGACAATCATGACATCTTCAAATAAGAAGACTTTAATTGCTTCATTTCTAATTTTGTGTCTTTTCTTTTATTATCCTGCTTTATTGGACTGCTAAAATTTCCAGCATTGTGTTATAAAAAGAGTGGTGAGATGAAATACCTTTGTCTTGTTTCCAATCTTAGACACAAAACATTCCATCTTTCAACATTAAGTACAATATTAGCTACAGGCATTTTGTAAATATTCTTTAATCAAGTTGAGAAAGTTCCTCTCGATTTCTATTTTTGGGTGACTCTTATGTTTTAATCAATAATGGGTATTAAACTTTGTCAAATGCATTTTTTACATCAATAGATGATCATATAATTTTATTTATAAGTCTGCTAATATGGTAGATTACATTGATTACTGAATACTGAACCAGCCTTGCATCCCTGAAATAAACCTGACTTGGCATAATGTATAATTTTAAAAAATATTTTTGAATTCTACTTCTTCATATTTTGTTAGAGATATTTGCATTTCTATTGGGAGAAATATTTTTGCATCTATATTGGTGAGAGTTTGTGGGTTTTGTTGTTGTTCTGTCTTTATCTGTCTTTTTTTATATTTCAGAATATTATGGGGGTACAAGCATTTTGATTACATGGTTTGCTTTTGTTTGGTTTGAGTCAAAGTTATACATGTGCCCATCATCAAGGTAGCATGTGCTGTACCCTTTAGGTGTAAATTTACCTGTCCCCTCTTCCCTCCTCCCACCTACTTGATGTCTGTTGAGTTTTACTACCATATGTGCACAGGGATGTTGATTGATTAGTTCCAATTTAATAGTGAGTACATGTGATGTTTGCTTTTCCTTTCTTGTGATACTTTGCTTAGTATCTCTAGTTCCATCCAGGTTGTTACAAAAGGTATTAGTTCACCATTTTTTTTATGTCTACATAGTACTCCATAGTATACATATACCACATTTTATTAATCCATTGGAGTATTGATGGGAACTTGGGTTGATTCCATATCTTTGCAATTGTGAATTGTGCTACATTAAACATTAACATGCAGAAGTCTTTTTCATAAAGTGACTTCTTTTTCTTTGTGTAAATACCCAATAGTGGTATTGCTAGGTTAAATGGTAGGTCAACTCTTAGTTCTTTGAGGAATTGCCATACTGTTTTCATAGAGGTTGTACTAATTTGCAGTCCTACCAACAGTGTACAAGCCTTCCTTTCTCTCTGTATCCATGCCAGCATCTATTCTTTTAGGACTTTTTAACAAAGGTCATTCACACTGGGGTAAGGTGATATATCATTGTGGTTTTAATTTGCATTTCCCTGATGATTAATGATGCTGAGCATTGTTTCATATGATTGCTGGCCATTTCTCTATCTTCTTATGGAAAGCCTCTATTCATGTCTTTTGCCCGCTTTTTAATGGGGTTGTTTTTTTCTTGCTGATTTGCTTGAGTTCTTTGTAGATCCTGGATATTAGCCCTTTATTGAATGTAGAGTTTGCAAATATTTTTTCCCATTCTGTAGGTTGTCTTTTTGCTCTGTTGATTATTTCCTTTGCTGTGCAGAGGCTTTTTAGTTTAATCAGGTCCCATTTATTTATTTTTGTTGTTTCTGTAATTGCCTTTGGGATCTTCTTCATAAATTTTTTGCCTAGGCCAATATCTAGAAGAGTTTTTCCAACATTTTCTTCTAGAATTCTTATGGTTTCATGTATTAGATTTAAGACTTTTATCCATCTTGAATTAATTTTTGTGAGTGGTGAGAGATATGGATCTTGTTTCAATCTTCTACATGTGGCTATCCGATTTTCCCAGCACCGTTTATTGAATAGGTATTCTTTTCCCCAGTGTATATTGCTGTCTACTATGTCAAAGATCAAATGGCAGTATGTGGGTGGTTTCATACCCGAGTTCTTTGTTCTGTTCCATTGATCTATGTCTCCATTTTTGTGTCAGTACCATGCTGTTTTGGTTACTATAGCCTTATATGATAGTTTAAAGTCTGGTAGAGTGATGCCTCCAGATTCATTCCTTTTGTTTAAGGTTGCTCTGGCTATTCAGGCTCTGTTCTGGTTCCAAACAAGGTATAGAATTATTTTTTTTAGATATGGAAAAAATGATGTTGGTATTTTGATGGGGATTGCATTGAATCTGTAAATCACTTTGGGTAGTATGGACATTTTAACAACTCCTGTTGTTCCTACCAGGCTTTTCAACATTTTTGACAGAAATTTTCCTAAGTAAATAAATTCTTTCTTATTCTCCATGTTCTTATGTCTCATGTTCTGGTCCTCTTGATTAATTACTCTCAATTTCCAACCCCTGGCTTCTTCCAGTACACACTGTTTCATTCTTACAGCTCATTCATAATGTAATCATAGTGGATTTAACTTTAATTACCAGCCTGGTGGTCTGGAGAGTGCAGTAACCATAACCTTGTATGGGGGAAACTTCTTCATTACATTCCTGAATAAGGGTAGTGTTAGCTCTCACAATATAAATGAAGGTATGGTCCAGTTTATAAATGAAATCCTCGGGAGCATCCTTCCAGATATCTATATTCCATGTTTCATAGTCCCAGATTTTCTAAACCAGTGTGGATACTTTACTATCACAGAATTTTCTTATTGATTATTAAAGAACTATTGAGTTTTGAGGCTGAATTTTCATACTCAAGTTTACTTCTCCACTATGTAACACTTTGTACTTCAAAGAGTCTCTATGCAAGCTTTGCAATTTATCACACTTAACTTTACTAATTATTAACTTCCTTCTTTTTCCTCATCATTGTTCCACGTGGTTTCAATACAACATGGTAATAATCAATCAACTCCACTGTCCTTCTACCCATTGCCCACCCCCAGTGCCTTCTTTCAAATGCCTGGAGTGATTGCACTGGTAAGGGCATCTCCTTCCACAGGGACGTTTTCCCACATCACCATTGGTGAAATCTTCAGCAGTTGGGTCACCACTTGTGCTAGGGACTGACTGTGCCTTACATTGCATCATTCCACTCCCATTACGACCTGTGTTGGTTTTCATTAAGAATTGGACAACTAGACAGGATCGGTCATCCAATACATTTATTGGGAAAAACACCTGGAAAATTCAAAGGCTCAGGAGGCTGTAGAAGGTGAAGAGAGCTGTTAGACCTTGATGCAGCTCTGATATCTGTGAAATGAGAGAGAGATTTCACAAGAAATGCATCAGCTCTCAGTGCAGCTCTAAGAAAGTCTCAGGCAGGACGTGGGGAGGCCCCACACTTAGGTTGACCATTAAAGGAGTTTCATTTTTGGCCAGAATGTCTTACCTCTAGCTCAAGTTGTCTTGCTCTTCCAGTCATTGGCAGGGGCAACTAAGGAAAGCATGATCTTTGTGTGAATGCCAAGGCATATTCAAAGGTGCAGAAGCCAGGGGCTTTCAGTAAACCATGCTACCCATATCAGTTCTCTTGAAGGGACTTGCGAGAAGGGCAAGTCCATGGCCACCACAAAAGAAAGAAAACACCAGATAATCCCAAATAGAGAATTAAAAAAAAAAAAAAAAAGCCTGCCATATACTCCTAAGAAACATCAATATTTGCAACAAGAGTCATGAACCTATGTTATATAAAGCAAATTATGTCAGACACTGAAAGACAAATACTGCATGATCTGATTCATATGCGAAATCTTAAAAAAAAAAAAAAGGAAAGGAGGAAAAGAAAAGAAAAACTAGAACTCATAGTAACAGAGTATAATGGTGGTTACCAGGAGTGGAGGGATGAGGGGAAAAGAAAGATATTGATGATAGGGTACAAATTTTCAACTTGTAACTTTTTAGATGAGTAAAGTCCTGGAGACCTAATGTATAGCACAGTGACTACAGTTAAGGTATTGTGAATTTGAAATTTGCTACAAAGTAGATCTCCAGTTCTCTCATCACACACAGAAAAACAAAAATGCAAGTTGATAGATATGTTAATTAGTTTGTGGTAATCATTTCACAATAAAGGCATATTAGAACATCATATGCACCCTTTAAATATGCACAATTTTTATTTATCCATCCTACCTCATAAAGCTGGAAAAAAATCAAGATTAAAAAATGTGAGGAAATGCCCCATATTAAAATAAAGACACATGACAATCAAATGAAATATTTGATCTTGAGTTGGATCCCAAACATGAAAATAATTGCCATAAAAGACAATATAGAGTTGTTTGTACTAAATTTAAATATGGACTATGAATTAGATTACAGTAAAGTATCGACATTTCCCTGATGTTATTGATAGTTTTGCATTTGCATAAATCATAATGTTTATTCTTAGAAAATACACACTAAAGTATTGAAAAGTAAACAGGCACAGTGCCTGCAACTCACTTTCAAATGGCAAAGAAAAATAACATATAAATACATATACAAACATACATATGAAAAGAAAGAGAAATTATAAAATAAATGCAGCAAAATGTAAAAATTTTGTGTATTTCGAAAGAATGTACAGAATGTCTTGCTCCACTCTTGCAACATTTAGGTAAACTTGAAATTATATCAGAATAAAAACTTACTTTACATTTTGTTTCAGATATTTAGCAGGCAATAAATTACTTAACAGGTTATGCTATGTTATTTATTTATTTTTTGCATTCAGTCTTACCTGTAAAATTTGTCAGATCTAAAATTGTATTATTTCTTTATTCTAAATAAATGTTCATATTGTGGTTATATTGTATTTTTTTTTAAAAAAAAGAACTCTTCAATTTTAATGTGCTTCAAACCCTAGAAAACCTGGATCTAAACCTAGCCACATGCTTAGAGATAAACAGGCCCACATAAAGAAAAAATGATGACAATTCTCATTTTCTTTCTCTCTCTCTGTGTGTCTCAATCTCTCTCTCTCTCACTCTCTAACACACATACACACATACACACACACACACACACACACACACACACACACACAGTAGACAATACATATGTAGCTCAATGGGACAGGAAATACTTCTTGTGGAATTCAAATTTCTGAATCAAGAAAACCAGTTTCACTTTCTCCCTGGCTTCTGTGATAATCTTCTACATCCTTGTATGAAGTTATACACTTTTGACTGATATTGGTTTAAATGAGATTACATTCCTTAAACCAGAAGAATCCTCTTGGTTTCTATACTCAAGACTCTATAGTTATATAGTAAACTGCTCTTCAATTTAAATCTTCAATGAATACTTCAGTTCCTTTTGCCTGATTTTCTTTTCTGTGAAGGAATACAGGGGCTACTTTGGAAATCCTTGGTCTGTATTCCTTCTCTCTTCTCATAACATTTTATCTTCATTTCCTTCGTGCTTTGAAATTTTTTTTTTTTTTTTTTGTGGAGGGTGGTTGGACATTTCCCTTCCTTTCTTACTAGCTTTGTTTTATTAAGTGGCTCTTGCATAAATTCCTGACATTTCAATTCTGCTGGATTGTAATGTGTAAGTTATTTTTTCTGGAATCACATGCCATCTCTACTTTGTTTCACTGAACTTCCCATTTATCATGATAATTCTTAGATAATAGAAATATGAGACACATATCTTTATTCACAATATCAAACATGTATTTTCTTAAATTATCTATATGTCCTGGAATAAATTGTTCTTAAGGAAAGTGGTTTTATGAATCCATAGGATATTGGGGTTTTTCCCTTTATCAAAATCTAAATAAAATCAAATACATACATGTTTGTGTGCAAAGCCAGACTAATAAGGAAGGTACTCCACATTATTTTCAACATAGTTGAGAACTGATGGACCTTATCCTTTATATCTAACTGAAGGGCAAGTGACAGCACACAATATGTAAAAAATTTTATATCATCTGATATGCATCTAGGCCAAATTAATATTCATATTTAAGAGGTATCTTATAAAATATCTCATCTAGTTAATGACACACTTTGAGCATGACTCCAGTGGAAAGCAGCCTGAATCAAATTGAAATACACTGCAATAGTAGGTTAAGCCTTATTGTTGTTCATTGGTCTTGAGATCATGAAAAAGAGAACAAAACCTTTAGGGTAGGGTTTTCACTGGGATAAAAATCTCACATCAGCCTTATGTCTTACAGGTTTATTTCTGATCCGCTAAAGATCTTCTCACCTGTTCAAGCTGCCTACATTCTTGCATAGCTGTAGTAGTAGTAGTAGCACAAGAGTACGTGTAGCAGAAGTGCTGATGGTATAAATAAAAATGGTGAGTCAGTCAGGGTCTCAGCAAAAAACAAAAGGTACATGCAATGTGAGTTCCAGGATAATTTAATGAAGTTGCTATTAACTGAGTGGTAGGTGGGGTTAAGGACACAAAAATGGATATTAAAAAAATGACAGATGCTGGGTCTGGAGAGAATAATATCAAAATGCCTTTATCTCCCTCTTGGCCTGAAGGGGAAAGGGAAGAAAAACATTTCACTGAATAGCCATAAGAGCTACAGCTACAACAGACGAGTTGATTGAGAAGTGTTATCAGGAACATATTTAGTCAGAACACTGATGGCAGAGCAGGGGCTGGAAGTGGAAGAATAAATGGCACGAATTATTTTTCCTTTGCAGTATAATCTTCTGTTGGTGCATCCCATTGGCTTAATTCAACTGAATGCCCCAAAATAAAGAAACCTGGGCTCATAATATATGAAGATCAGTCCTCCAGGGTACACAGCAGGGCAGAAAGGGCAGGGAGCACACCTACCAAGGCAGATAGAACATGCAGGAGATCCTTGTGTTATATATATCTTTTGAGTTCCATTTGTCCAAGTGTGGTCATTTCCTCAGATTCTACTGAAAACCCCAGCACAGTATGATTTGACTTTGCTCATTTGTAGTGTTTTTTTTCCAGCTTCTGCATTCTGTATTACCGGAGTGATGCTTGTTCAGGCAGACTGACTTTGCTCCCAAGTTACAGCAAACAATGTGCAAGCATGATGTGTAATTCATGCCCCAATCACTTATTTCTTTGGTTGAGTAGGCGTATGTATGTATATGTGTGTTTGTGATTATAGTCATTTTTATTTTAAGGATAGATAAAAACACAAATAATTAGTTTTGGTTTTTTATACTTAGATTTGTTTGATAGAAAATATTTCCTTATTCTCATAAATATTTACATATTTAGCTCTTGCCAATACTTGGAGTTGCTGTGAATGTTTTCTCTTTCCTTTTCCTTTCAGAAGTATTCAAAATTTTTTACATATAAATATGAACATGAGTCTCAAAGGCATTAATTGATTTCTACATTCTCTTTCAAATTCTACTATCCTGTTTAGAAAAAGCTAAAGTTCATGTACATGATAGAGAAGTGTTTTATTTCTTTTGTAAACCCAAACAAAGCACTTTTTGAAAGCCGGCCCTAAGTTCTCTGGTCCTAAGTGCATAAACTATAGGGTTTAGGGAAGGGGGGATGATGTTGTGCAGCACATTGAGTAGAACTGGAATCAGAGTAGTTTTTGTCTCTGCCAGGTGACTTACTGAAATCACTACAACAACAGTGTAGAAGAAGAGGATGAGGATGAGATGGGAGCTACAAGTGCTCAGAGCCTTGGATGCAGCTTCGGCCGAGTTCAGTCTAAGCACAGACCGCAGAATCAAAGTATATGACAGTATAATGAGACTAAGATCACTCCCCATTCCAAGCCATGCCAGAACCAACTGGCAAATGCTGTTTGGCCTCCTGTCATCACAAGCCAGGCTTGTGACCCCAAGGTTAGAG
Organism: Propithecus coquereli; assembly: GCF_000956105.1. NCBI lineage: Eukaryota > Metazoa > Chordata > Mammalia > Primates > Indriidae > Propithecus > Propithecus coquereli. Next base: position 13,880,573 of record NW_012150174.1, read on the forward strand.
CACAGACAATGCTCAATTTCATTCCTGGAGCAATAATTACGTTGAGCAGCAAGTACAGGCACTGGAACGACAAACAAGCCATTTCTAAGCACCATGAACAGGGTAGCTTTTAAGATTAAGGAATTGGTGACAATCGATGGGTAGCGAAGAGGGTGACAAATAGCCACATATCTGTCAAAAGCCATGCAGAGGAAGATACCAGACTCCATGCCAACAAAGCAGTGAATGGCATAAATCTGAGCAAAGCACTCAGGGAGGCTGATGACCTTGGCATCAAACCAGAAGATGGCCAGGATCTTGGGCATGATGGTGGTGGCCAGGCCCATGTCCACCACAGAGAGGATGCCTAGGAAAAGGTACATGGGCTGCTGCAGACAAGGGTCCTGGCAGATGGTGAAGAGGATGAGAATATTCGCCCCGATTGCTGAGAGATAGAGTAGTGCCAGTGGCAAGGCTAGCCAGTGTTGCCAGCTGTGAATGCCTGGGAATCCCAGCAGGATGAATTCAGAGACCTGGGATTTGGAGCTATTGGAGACTTTGAGAGATGCAGACATGTTTTCCTATGAGAAAAAAATGTTTTTCAAAGTTGCTTTCTCTGAGCATAATCGTCATTAAATATTGTTTTGAAACTGTCATCATATATCATAGTTTGGTGCTATATGTGGCAGTCCATCTCTTATAGTGATTTAAGATAAATTTTAAGGAAGTTCTAAGGTTTTAGAAGCAGAAAGAAAACTTAAAAGTCACAGTTATCGGTGTTGACTATCCAGGGAAATTTGATCATGAATCTGAAATCTCTATTCGTATTGTCCTCAGGTATCCCACCACACAAACATGATTCTAGTTTTTGCTAAATGTTTATTTATAGCTTCACAAATTTCATGGAATCCAGTGAATGTCTTTTTTTCTTCATATTTATTTCAGTGTTCGTTGGATTAGGTGTGTATTAACTTATAACTTAATGTTTTAGACTTTGAAATTATGGAAAAGGAATCTGTTATTGCAACATTCCACATCAATGTGCATATCTATTAATGTTTTGTATAACCTGCCAAAAATTTGTTTTCACGAACTTTTAAAAATGTGCAGAAATAAACCATGTTGAAGATTGGCGGATAGACTTTTCTTGATATTCTACTGTGTGTGCACTTCTGAAAAGGATGCAAAAGTGTAACTTAAAAGGAATTTAGTGATCACGGCTGAATTTTTCAATTTAAGGAGTCATAATGGAGACATATTTAGTAAGTTTTTTATAGTCGAATCTTAGAGAACCTAGAAGGACATATAAATACAGGATTTAAGTACAATAATAATTTTCTTATTATTGTGGTAAGAACATAATATTATATCTATTCTCTTAAATTTTTTAATGCTGAATACAATATTATAACTATAGGCACCATGTTATACAGTAGATCTCTAGAACTTATTCATCTCGTGTAACTGAAACTTTATACTCATTGAACGATAATTTTATACTATTTCAGAAACAAGAATTACTTGACCATATATTGAAGAAACTGCTTAGAATGCTCAAAATCATGTTCTAAATTAAAAGCATTATCTACCACTAAACTCTGCTTTCCAAGTGCTTTTTATTCTGTGTGGTTGCCCTGCCAGCCAAGCCTGAAACTGGCAAACCAGGCTGCCCTTGCCACAAACAATTGCTTTCTTCTTATGTTGGTTTCTTTCCTTAACTTCACTCACATGCATCCCTTCTCTTCAGTCCTACCCTTCTGTAACTGCCTGGAACAATGGTTTCTCATTTTTCCATACTTCTTTCCTTCTGCTAGCAATGTAATCTTTCAAAAATTGGTACTTGCTTGTTTAAAATAATTCATGCCTTCACACTTGCTTTCAAATAAAGTCCAAACATCTTTATTGTGAATAAGGCACTGTGAGATATGACAAACTCAATTCAGCATCATCTCTTGGTTTTAACTTTCTTGTATTTTACACTACAGATACACATAATATTTGCTCTTTACAAAAATTATTGATTTTACAGAGTATTTCATTCTCAATATTTTCGCCATGGTGGAAGATATTACAGGTTTGTGAACAGGAGAAAAAAAACTAGATCATTTGTACCGAAACTTTAAAATTGTCTTTAAAGTAGAATGCTAGCAATTTAATTATATTAGTTTGGGGTTTATTGTTGATATAATTATTGTTAAATAAAAAAATTATCTGTGATAAAATTTACTCTTGGTATTTCAACGAAGAGAAGATTTTTATTCACAACTAGATATATTTCTTTATAGAAATTTCTTGCTGCCTCTATCTTTGAATGAACATATACTTCATAGTGATGGGATAAATCATCTTTTGTTAATGGTGGATGTAATTTGGATGAACAGGAAAATCATCTAAATGTATCCATAGCAAAATTTAATGAATAAAAGACACAGACAGGGTTGAACAAAGAACTAATTTTACTTTGGGTTTTTGGATGAGAGTTCTGATGGAGTTCAGCACAATTACTCCATTTTAGGAGCTTGGAAGTGTGCAACCCATTTGATTTGTACCCACACCTGCAGTTTTTGCTGACACTTATTTTATTACTTTATGTCCTCATTTCATGCAACCTTTTACCTTTGATAATTTCACATTTTCTTGTAAATGTTTTTTCCTAGTTGATATATGTGTGATAAAGTTTAAGAGAAGGAGTACGTTTGAGCTCAAAAAAGGAATTATTTTAGTATTTTTTAATAATTGCATTCTGTAATGACTAGAATGTGATTCTGTTGTACAAAGCAATTTATATATTAATACTGAAGATAGTCTGGGAGTTTGTTTTTTATAAACAAAGTAACTTCTCATCCACCATAAAAACCTGTTATTTTAAAATTCTAGTCTTAGCCTTCTTTGTAAAGGCTTTCTAGACCTCTATATCCTGCTAGGGTAGAGGAAAGATCAATCTCTTTTTCATCATGTTACCAAAAAACATACAGTTTAACATGAGGCATCAAATGCTGTGGGATTTAGCCAATGTGACAATGGGTTTAATACTTACTGTGGTTATGAGAACAAAGTTCCTGACAATGACAGAAGTTTCCTACTGGGAAAATACAGAATTTTTTGAGAAAGAAGCTTTCACATGAGATGATGTTTTCTCTGCTGAAATATACCACAGATATTATGTTCTTCTGGAATTTATGGGGTGTAATCAGCTCAGTGACCTAAGGATAATAGATCTCCTTTGGAGACATGAGGTGAGAAAGTCCCATAGAGAGAGCTGAATTCCCAGGATATTAAATCCCAA
>NW_012150174.1:13884627-13885668 GCF_000956105.1 Propithecus coquereli
AAGAACAGAAGGAAGGGAAGCTTCAAATTAATGAGAAAGTAATATTTACAATATAGAGAATGCAAGCTTCACAACTCTGAGACTAGACAACAGTCGTGGATGTTTAAACTATCCCTTTACTGTATTTACATAAAATACTAATCTGATATTATCACCACCTCCACTTCCCCTTCAGTTTTCTTCGCTCTCTTCAAGTAAACTTTTGCATGCTTCAAGGACTTCATTTTAAATTGGATTTCCTGAAGTAGATAAGATGTAGAACTTCAGCACCTTAAAGCACATAAATTATAGAATATACAGGAATTGAACAGTAGTTCCAATTTCCCTTTTATAACCTGATGTGTGGTGGAGGATGTGTATAATTTCTGATTGCCTGATTTTAGCTCTAGGTGCATTCAGTGGCAAAGACTCTGTGTGAGTTCCCCAGTTATAGAAAATCTTTGTGTGATGGCTTTCTCAGATGCTGCTTGTAGTAGGGATATATAGCATATGTCAGCATATCCATTGTCTCCTGTGGGGCCAGAAAGCCAGAGGTCTCATCAGGCTTACCTTGTTTCCAGGTGGTGTGCAGTTTCTTCCCCAGTATTTTTTTCACTTGGTTGAACAGTTTAACCTTCAGGCCAGTAGGAGGTGCCCTGAGTAAGAACTGGCTGCACCTGAAGCAGAGGAATAATGCAATACCTCAATGGTGGGCACCTGGGATGCTTCTAAATTACCAGTAAGTATAATACTTTCTTAGTTTTATTTGTTTGGTTTAAATTTTTATTCAGTTTCTTTTCAGTTTCTAGTTTGTTGAGTTCTTTTTTTATTCTCATGAATAACTGGTGAAGTCTATCAAATCATATTTTTTACATATGCTATAAAGCATGTTATTTCATTGGTTAATATGATGGAAAACATATTTTTTAAACAATATGGAAACTCAATAAACCTACAACAGCTAAAACAACTGCAAGGATCAACTCAGCTTGTTCAGTTGTATTTTATGAAGATAGATTTATTTTTAGACTTGGTTTCTCCATTTTCTTGCCAGCATTTTTG
>NW_012150174.1:13899233-13900804 GCF_000956105.1 Propithecus coquereli
ATAAATATTAAATATAAATCCCAAGATAAACCCATTATAAAGTGTTGAATGAGAAAGTAAGCAAGAGAGTGAGGTCATTAGCACAATAAAATATATTTAAGTTGAAACACATAATATCACTAAATAATCACATCTATTTTCAAAGAAAAGTATACAAAAATGTATGCCAAAATCACTGAGGAGATAAACTAGGACAATAGGAGTAGCATGGAAAATGCAGGAAGAAAAGAAGAGATCTTGCACTGACCAAAGAATGTATGAAGAGTGAGCATGTGGAAAGTAGCTCAGTGAAGCTTAGCTTCCTTTTGGGATTCATTACTTTACAGATAATGCTTAAGACCATTATTCTGAAAAATAATATTTAAGAAAAGAATGTAGAAAATATATCAGGGTTAAACCAAGTGTATGCCATAAGTGTAGTTTTTCTGAAATAAAAAAAATGACAATGTTTCAAGATTTTGGAAATGCTGAATTGGAATCAATATTCCTGAGAAGCACCATTAGATAGGCACAGAAGGAGGCCTATTTAATTACTTAACAGGGAGGGCATTGGTGAACTTGACAAAAGCAAATCCATATGGGGGGGGAAATGGCGGATTAGGGGTGACCTCCTGGCTCTCTGCTCCCAGAGTGGGAGGTGAAGAACACGGACACCCACACGCGAGTGAGGCGCTCCCCTGCAGGATCAGCTTCGTGAATCTACAGAGAAGCAGGGAGGGACAAGCAGTCCCGCGGATAGAATAAGGTTAGCTGGAAAAGCTCTCGCAAATTACCGGAGAGTTGGGACAAAGGGGAAGGGTAGTGCGAGACAGCCGCGCCCCGCAGCGGGCTCGCCCAGGCAGTGAGATCTGACTCACAGGGAGACGACTCTTCCTTTACCAAACCCCACCCCCACGCAGGCAGGGAAGTGCCAGAAGTCAGTGCGAAGCGGGATCACAGACCGACAGGTGGTGGGGAGCCGAGCGATATTTCTGCCGAGTTTCCAGGTGGTCTCCGGCGGCCCTGTTCCATTCAGTCGCTGGCGCTGTCCGCAAAGGTGACGGGGAACTGAGGGAGACTGCCCATAGAACTGTGATCTGGGACACATAAGTCCCCCTCTGCCAGGCGACTCGACCTCTGCCCCAACACACCGCGCTAAAGGGCCGGCCTCCACCATTAGGCGGAGGAAAGGGGCCATTTTTTTTTGTTTGTTTTGTTTTGTTTTGTTTGTTTTTCTGTTAAATTTTTTGTATAGCTGTGATCCGAGACAACATAACTAGCCCCTCCACCAGGCGACTCGACCCCTACCCACGCATTGCGCCAAAGAACCTGCCTCTACCTCCAGGCGGAGCAAAGGGGTCGTTTTTTGTGGTTTTTTTTCCCCTTTCTTTTTTCTTGTTTTTTCTTCTTTTTTCTTGTTTTTTTTCTTTTTCTTTTTCTTCTTTCTTCTTCTTCTTTTCGTTTTCTTTTCTTCTCTTTCTTCTTTTGTCTATATACATATTTCCCTTAATTCTTCCTCTTTATTGTTTTTTGTATATATATATTTACATATACATATATACATTTTTCTTCTTTCCTTCTCTTTCCGTTCT
>NW_012150174.1:13900854-13901991 GCF_000956105.1 Propithecus coquereli
TTTGAGTAAAAACTCACAGGTGGAATTGCCAGATCATATGCTAGCTTCCTTTTTAATTTTTTGAGGGACCTTCAGACTTTTTTTCCACAGGAATTTCAGCATTTTATATTCCCACAGAGTGCACGAGGGTCCACATTTCACCACATCCTTGCTAACATTTGTTATATGTTGGTTTTTTGAAAATGGCCATCCTAAAAGCGTAAGGCAACGTCTCATTCCAGTTTTGAGTTGCCTTTCCCTGACAATTAGTGATGTTGGACATCTTTCCATATACCTGTGTATATGGAAAGTGTAACATCTTTGGAGAAATGGAATTCAAGTTCTTTGCTAATATTTAATTGAGTTTTTTCTTTTGGTTTGTTTGTTTTCCTTACTTAGATGTAGAAGTTCCTTATGCATTTTGGATACTATTATTAATATCAGATATGTGATTTCAAAATATTTTCTCTCATTAGGTATGTTGCCTTTTTACTATGCTGTTTTCTTTGCTGTGAAGATGCTTTTATTTATTTATTTATGTATTTGATTATATTTGCTTTTGTTGCCTGTGGTCTTGGGGTCATATCTAAGAAATTATAGCCAAGACAAAATTCATGAAACTTTTCCACTATGTTTTCTCCTAGAAGTTGTACAGTTTTAGGTGTCATGTCTAAGTCCTTAATCCATTTTGAGTTTATTTTTGTGAGTTGTGTAAGATATGTCCAATTTTGTTATTTTTCTTGTTGAATATTCAGTTACTCAGAATCATTTGTTGAAAGGACTAGTCTTTCCCCATTGTGTGTTCTTGGCACCCTTGCTGACGATCATTGAACATATGTGCATGGGTTTATTTCTGAGCTCTCTTTCATTCATCTATATGTCTACCTTTATACTTTATTGTTCTTGTTTACATTATATTTTAATGACTGTAGTTTTATAATATGTTTTGAAATAATGAAGTGTGAGGCCTCTAACTATGTTCTTCTTTCTCAAGATTGTTTTAGCTATTCAGAGTCCTTTGTGGTTCCCAAGATTGTTTAAGCTATTCAGAGTCCTTTGTGGCTCCATATGAATATTAAGACTATTGTTTTCTGCTTTTATAAAAAATTTCATTAGAAATTAGATAATGATTGCATTATGAGTTTGTAGTAGCCACAG
>NW_012150174.1:13905748-13907268 GCF_000956105.1 Propithecus coquereli
GAATTAGTTCCCCACCCTTGGCAGAGCGGAGGAACAAGAGAAGCTGTTCTCTGGACTGTGACCCTGTAGGGGTGGTGGATGACTCTTGACTATGATCTGACCACCAATATTGCATACCAAAGGGACTGACTCCACATCCGCTGGGATGGAATAGCAGGACAGGCTGCTTTCTGGTCTGGGTCACTCAGGGGCCTTAGGCAGGGCTTCTCTAGCATCCCTGAAGTGTGTACTTCTTACCAGCTAGTCAACCCTGCCCTTGAAGGGGGGAATAATAAGGGTCACCACTTCCTGAGCTGAGACGCCAGGTAGCCCAAGGAAGTGCCCTTCCCCCAGTCTGGGGGGTTATCTGCCCCTCTGGCAGATGAAAACCCACCCTCAGAGGAGGAAAGAAATGAGAGAAGATGTCTTTCAGGCCAGGCCTTGTGATAGTCTCAGCCAACACCCCTCCCACAGCCCTCCAGGACAGAGCCCGCCCCTGAAGGTACAGAGAAAGGAGAAAAAATACTTTCCCCATAGGACTAGCCTGAATCTGTATGACCTTGGATCTAAGCAAAAGGGGACAGTGTGTTGACGCGATACAGCTGATCAGTTTTGAACACCTGACAAGAACATAACACAAAAGCTTGCACTTGGTGCCAGGCTGTAGTCATCTTAGGGGCTAGTGGTTGGGGAAGGAAAATCTCGACCAGAGTCCTCAGCAATTGCACCAACTGGCACACCCATTAGGAATTCCTCCACAAGAGTGCCTAATAAGCCCTGAATAACATACTAGCAGCTCTCTCCTAGCTACAGATCAAGCAATTTCTGAAGTATACTGCCTCAGGCACACTGATTCCTGCTGCTCTCCTCACCACACCTTAAGTGGTAACAAGGCTCAAGTTGCCCTTGGGAGTGGTAAAAGATTTCCCAAAGACTCAGGCTTTTGTATGTCCCATTTGGGATTTTAGAGCTCAATTCAAACGTTCTGGAATACCTTGACAACTGACTCCTCCACGCAAAATTCAAGCAACAAAAGAGAGAGCAACGTTATAACTAAACCCAGCACCTTCCACCTCAACCAAGTAGTCGATAGCGGAGTCACACACTCAAAAGTGACCCAATTCCTGGAAAGCTAAGCAAGGAAAAGAAACTCACTAATCTCTGTAAGCAGAAGGAGTGGACAACAGGCCAGTGATAACCCAACAGGCCAAAACACCACCAAGACAGCACAAGACCAGGGAACATCTCTTCAGCTCTGCCAAGGACCTTCCCTTTGGAGCCCCAAAATTAAGTTCATAAACCAGTCATAGCATATCCAGTCCTTGATACAGTAGCCCGAGGAGAAAGAATCAATGAAAGAACACAGGAAACATGAAAGATCAGAAAGAAAAGCCACCTCCAAAAGAAAATATTCGATCTCCATCAACAGATACTAATGTACAGGATACGATTAAGCTGACAGAGGAAGAATTCCGATTATGGATTGTAAGGAAATTGAACGGAATAGAAGAGAAAATAGAATCCTAACATAAAGAAACCAC
>NW_012150174.1:13910345-13910661 GCF_000956105.1 Propithecus coquereli
GTCATATCTAAGAAATTATAGCCAAGACAAAATTCATGAAACTTTTCCACTATGTTTTCTCCTAGAAGTTTTACAGTTTTAGGTGTCATGTCTAAATCCTTAATCCATTTTGAGTTTATTTTTGTGAGTTGTGTAAGATATGTCCAATTTTGTTATTTTTCTTGTTGAATATTCAGTTACTCAGAATAATTTGTTCAAAGGACTAGTCTTTCCCCATTGTATGTTCTTGGCACCCTTGCTGACGATCATTGAACATATGTGCATGGGTTTATTTCTGAGCTCTCTTTCATTCATCTATATGTCTACCTTTATACTT
>NW_012150174.1:13912846-13914767 GCF_000956105.1 Propithecus coquereli
AAGTATGTGCGCAGCCCTGCTAGGAGAGGCCTATTTGGCCTAATAATACTATTCTGGTAAGATGCCTAGAAACTTGAAAATCTGTATGTTAATAACTTCATGGGACACGTTCTAGCTTCTTCTTCAGGAAAAATGCATTGAACAAACAGGAGTATTTTGGTAAAGATGAGAATATTTAATGCACAATTTCCAAAGGAAAGTAACAACAGGTTATCGATCCAGAAATTTTGATCATTATTTGGAAAGATATCTTAGATCATATCCTTTGCTTTCATGTTTTTTCAATGAAAAATTGACTCAGGTTTTGTTAAAGGAAACTAGTTTCATTAGTAGACTGGTCCTTCACAGGAGTGAAAAAGTTAAAAAAAAAAAATCGTAGAAAGATTGATGGGCATGCCAGTGATACTGAGATTCTCAAGGCACTCATTGGGAATTCACCATTCAACAAGCTCCTTTTTGTATGGTCAAATAGTAATTCCAGAAAAATTTTATTAGCTCGTGGCTAAACAAGCAAACAGAAGTAATTCTTCCCTTCTCTTCTAACTCCTGGCAAGTGTCTATTCATATGCCGTGGGATTTGGCTTCCTTGGAACCTGAAAGAATTCTCATAACACAGTCTCGTATCTGCTTGGTTTTCACCCCATAGACAATAGGGTTCATGGTGGGAGGAAGGAGCAGATAAATGTTGGCTACGATGATGTGGCAAGATGTAGGGATTGCGTGGCCCCCAAAGCGGTGGGAAAAGAAGGAGAAGAAAGCTGGACTATAGGAGAAAACAATGGCACAGATGTGGGCACTGCAGGTGCTGAAGGCCTTCTGCCGAGCATCTGCCGATGAGAGGGCAATCACTGCCCGAAGGATCATGGTGTAGGAGACTGTGATACACAGAATGTCAAAGCCACCAATCAGGAGGGCAACCATCAGACCATAGATGGCATTGACCTTGACGTTGCCGCAGGATAATTTGGCTACAGACATATGGTCACAGTAGGTATGGGGAATTATATTGCCCCTGCAATAGGGCAGGCGCTTGGTAAGGAAAGTAAAGGGAGTAATGAGTAATACGCCTCTCAAGAAAGTGGTGAGCCCAACTTTTACAATGACAGGATTGGTGAGGATAGTTGAATAGCGTAGAGGGTAGCAGATGGCTACATAGCGATCTAGGGCCATAAGCATGAGCACCCCAGACTCCATCCCTGTGAAGATGTGGATGAAAAACATCTGGACCAGGCATTCATCAAATCCAATTTCCTTGAGATGAAACCAGAAGATGCAGAGGGCTTTAGGGATTGTACTGGAGCATATGACAAGGTCAGTAAGGGAAAGCATGGCCAAGAAGTAGTACATGGGCCTGTGCAGGGAGTCCTCATAGCGGATGAGGTAGAGGAGTCCACAATTGCCAACCATAGCCACAATATACATGGTGCAGAATGGGAAGGAAATCCAGACCTGTATGTCTTCCAGTCCTGGGACTCCATTCAGAATAAATGAAGCTGGAGTCATATCTGTTTTATTCAGTATTAGCATGATAAGTCTGGTATGATTATGAAATAGCGTAAAAGTTACGTGGGTTTTCCTAGAGTTAGAAAAAGAAGAGAAACCATAGGTGATGGTTACTTGTCTCCTTCTCTCCCAACTTTTTAAAATTCCATATTTCAATTTAATGATGAAACAAATTTTATGAGTGCTAATAGTAGTTTTGTTTGTTTGATTTTTCTTCATTTATTGATTAACTCATTGATGCTTTCAACAAATTCTTATTGAGCAGTCTAAGTTCTCATCACAGGCACTAAATGTACATTAATTTTTTTTATAAAAAGAGATATTCCCATCCTCATAGATTTATATTCAATGTAATTCTGTTATGACTTTTCTGAAGGTTTTTTTACTAGAATACCTTGCTTAAATATTAGTAACTATT
>NW_012150174.1:13914817-13915410 GCF_000956105.1 Propithecus coquereli
ATAGATGGCATTGACCTTGACGTTGCCGCAGGATAATTTGGCTACAGACATATGGTCACAGTAGGTATGGGGAATTATATTGCCCCTGCAATAGGACAGGCGCTTGGTAAGGAAAGTAAAGGGAGTAATGAGTAATACGCCTCTCAGGAAAGTGGTGAGCCCAACTTTTACAATGACAGGATTAGTGAGGATAGTTGAATAGCGTAGAGGGTAGCAGATGGCTACATAGCGATCTAGGGCCATAAGCATGAGCACCCCAGACTCCATCCCTGTGAAGGTGTGGATGAAAAACATCTGGGCCAGGCATTCATCAAATCCAATTTCCTTGAGATGAAACCAGAAGATGCAGAGGGCTTTAGGGATTGTACTGGAGCACATGACAAGGTCAGTAAGGGAAAGCATGGCCAAGAAGTAGTACATGGGCCTGTGCAGGGAGTCCTCATAGCGGATAAGGTAGAGGAGTCCACAATTGCCAACCATAGCCACAATATACATGGAGCAGAATGGGAAGGAAATCCAGACCTGTATGTCTTCCAGTCCTGGGACTCCATTCAGAATAAATGAAGCTGGAGTCATATCTGTTTTATTCAGTA
>NW_012150174.1:13915460-13916710 GCF_000956105.1 Propithecus coquereli
TTATAATATTGTAAAGAAGATTATTTTCTTATTTTCCATGTCAGATTGTACATGGATAGTACATAGAAACATAACTGATTTTTGTGAGTTGTGGAGTTACAAGATGCAAGTTTTCAAACAAAATTGTATCTAGCCAACTTACAAATTTTGAAACAATTAATATAAATCAAAATCAATAAATATTAAATGTAAAGCCCAAGATAAACCCATCCTAAAGTGTTGAATGAGAAAGTAAGCAAGAGAGTGAGGTCATTAACACAATAAAATATATTTAAGTTGAAACACATAATATCACTAAATAATCACATCTATTTTCAAAGAAAATTATACAAAAATGTATGCCAAAATCACTGAGGAGATAAACTAGGACAATAGGAGTAGCGTGGAAAACGTAGGAGGAAAAGAAGAGATCTTGCACTGACCAAAGAATGTATGAAGAGTGAGCATGTGGAAAGTAGCTCAGTGAAGCTTAGCTTCCTTTTGGGATTCATTACTTTACAGACAATGCTTAAGACCATTATTCTGAAAAATAATATTTAAGAAAAGAATGTAGAAAATATATCAGGGTTAAACCAAGTGTATGCCATAAGTGCAGTTTTTCTGAAATAAAAAAAATGACAGTGTTTCAAGATTTTGGAAATGCCGAATTGGAATCAATATTCCTGAGAAGTACCATTAGATAGGCACAGAAGGAGGCCTATTTAATTACTTAACAGGGAGGGCATTGGTGAACTTGACAAAAGCAAATCCATATAATGGATTGATCAGAGAAAGACAAACTAGGGGAGAGTGACATCAGGGTGAGAAAGTGGAGAAATATTGGTAAGTTGTAGCCTTAAAGTTATAGTGAACAGAGAAATAGGGTGATACATGGAGGGTTAATTATATTTATGAGTGGTCTTGTTTTGTATGATTCAAAAATGTAAGATAGTAAAGAAGTATTTGTGAAACAAATAAATGCAATTAAGTGGCTACAGTTAATTTAATTTGGGAGAGTTAATGTGACACCTTATCAGTTGGACAGGGAGAAATAAGAGTGAAAATTCGGTTTGCTCTACTTTTAATGTAATTGGCTTTGTTCATGAGGCATTAATATGGAAGCACTATTTTCTATAGTTTCTCACTTGTTTATTAATTTAGAATTGCAAATATTAGAAAGGGAGATTTAATTTTCCTTATTAGATTCACAAAAGGAGACAAAAAGAAACAAGTAGGTTTTTATCCCCTCTCATATCAATCTTAGGAAAAAA
>NW_012150174.1:13916944-13918053 GCF_000956105.1 Propithecus coquereli
TGATTGAATGATTCACATGTAATACTTGACTTTGAGATTTATTAAATTACAATCTAAATATTATTGCTTGGAATGCATAAAAGAAACTGCTAGAAAGGAAAAATACAGAATATCTTTCTTAAGATTACTAGGAAAGATAAATAAAGTATCCCTGTTATACAGAAGAGAAAAAAATACAAAGAAAGTGTGAAGTAAAAATAAGATGACAAAGGCAGAACAAGTAAATGGCTTTGATAATAAAGACATATTATTTAAATTTCCTATCAAATTGAAGATTATTCCAATTAATTTTTAAATATTATTTATGCAGTACAAAAGACTGCATCAGGATTAAAACTATACACACATTTCAAAACATATACATACACAAATTTTTAAGTAAACAATATTTCACAGAATTGAGGAGGATATAATTATGTTAGAAAAAAGAATTCAGAACAAAAACACTTAAGTCAAGATCACCTTGAGAAAATGTTTCATGGTGTGGTGCATAATTAGAGGTAATTGTACAAAATTGTTTCATTTCCAATTTTGAGAAAGATTTTTCATAACACAAATCATGCCAAATACTTAAATTCACATTCTCACCTTTTTAATAAAGAGAGGAAGTTTTAAAATGAATTTCCAAAATTACACTTACATCATGTAGCAGCTTATAAACTGCATTTCGATTTTCTATTTAAGCTAAGTGGATGATTCAGAAACTAAAATTTTAGCTTTGGAATTTCAAGGAGTGTATTCTTTTTAATTTTATAAGAAAGCATAAATATAGTCTTTTCAATATATGAAATGTTTTCCGAGTATTTTGGAAATTTTAAATAATTCATTTTCTAACACAGTTTGGGATCTCAAAAGTCAGTGAAATTTTTGATTCCGTATTTTTACTTTTCAGGATCTCATTCGTGTCCTTTATGTATTTGGCCTGCCAAGACTAGAAGAATATATATTCACATGCATATGTATAAAAAAATACATAAAGTACTACTACAACATCAATAAATGAAAGGGGTGAGCGGAAACAAATTGCTTAAGCATAGACTTGACGAAAGAGGAATAAAGTCCCAATAGACATGTAAATAGTAACCAACTTTTATAGTCCTCAGGAAAAT
>NW_012150174.1:13920651-13920975 GCF_000956105.1 Propithecus coquereli
TTGTTAATTTTTAAAAGATGCAAAATAGTATATAATGGTCAGTGTCATTTGTATAAAATACAAAAATGGATCAAATTAATCTGTGCTATTAAAAATAGAAAAGTGTTTTCACCAAGTAGGAGAGAGTGACAACCGGAAGTAAATATGAGGTAGAGGGGTCTTGTGAGTTGCTGGTCATATTCTCTTTCTTGTTTTGGTTGTGAAGAATGTGAGTTTCAGGTTGTATGACTTCCTCAAGATACTATTTGATTAATTATGAAAATTACATATGTATGTTATAATTTATTTTTTAAAAAGTCACATTGCTGAGAAGATTAAAGGAGG
>NW_012150174.1:13922381-13922725 GCF_000956105.1 Propithecus coquereli
AACTCACACTGAATTTTAATGCCAGTGTTGGGAAAAGAAACATTTTCCAAGACAACTCAACCTCACACAACACTTCTGCATTCAATCTATGTGGATGGAATCAAAGATTTATGTCTGGAAAAACAGTAAACAACTGATATATCCCTCTTCACTTTATCTTACTGCCTACAGAAAAATAAATACTGTCACTTTATAAGTTTTTAATACCTTAGTTTCTGGATAGCAAAATAGTGATCTGGATACAATTTGGTCCAGGTGTTCAGGGTCTTAGTCACAAAGCATCACAATCCTATTGTAAGTAGACAGCTACAGTCTTCAGTTACTAAATTCCTTAATATCTGTGC
>NW_012150174.1:13923945-13924837 GCF_000956105.1 Propithecus coquereli
GAAATGCCTTATTTAGTAGGCTTACTGATTTTTTGTATTTTTTAGATTACAGATAAATTGTATGTGTTTTTTATGTACTACACAATGTTTATATATATATGTGTTTGCATATATATATGGTAGTACGGCTAAATCAAACTAGTTAACACATATAATACTTCCCACAGTTGTCGTTGTGGTGAGAACACATATAATCTTTCTTATAATTTTTTAAGAATACAAAATATTGTTATAATAACTATGTTACCATATTGTTTAATAACTTTTGAACTTATTCCTCTTATCTAAATGAAATTTTGTAACCTTCGACCAACATGTCCCTAGTTTCCTCTCCCACCACCACCTCAGACCCTAGTAACCACTAGTCTATTCTACTCCTATGAGATCAACCGTTTTGTATTCCACATATAGTGAGACCACGAGGCATTTGCCTTTCTGTGCCTAGCTTGTCTCACTTAATACGATTTTTTGTACTTTTTGATTGTTCTTGGATGAAAAATAGTGTATTCAAGTTTCCCATTATTAGTTTTTCTTTTTATTTCTTTTTGCATCTGCACTAAGTAAGCTAGGAGATAAAATACAACCAAGAAAAAATACTCAAGTCGAAAAAAGGCAAGAAAGATGGAAAAGGTAACAAAAAACATATATGAGAAAGAGAAAACAAGGAAAGATGATAAACTTAAATTTAACCATATCAATAATCACATTAAATCTTAACGGTCTTTATACCTCAATTATTAATATAAAGTATAATTTATCAGATGAGAAAAATTAGCATGACCCAACTCTATGATGACCACAAAAAAGACTTGAAGTAGAAAGACACAAATATGTTAAAAGGATGAAAACCATTAAAACAATGTTAAAACTAGTGAGAAGAAAGCCAGAGTGC
>NW_012150174.1:13924887-13926100 GCF_000956105.1 Propithecus coquereli
TCTACTTTAATACATTGAACAGTATTTCTTTTTTTTTTATTTCAACATATTATAGGGGTACAGATATTTAGGTTACGTATGTTGCCCTTGCCCCCTCTTCCCCCCCAAGTCAGAGCTTCAAGCGTGTCCATCCCCCAGATGGTGCGCATCGGATTCATTATGTATGCATATACCCATCCCCTCCTCCCCATGGTATTTCTTAACTGTGATGTCCAATACCTACTTTGAGCTATACTTTGCATTGTAAATAGCACTGCACAATGCAATTTCACAGCTTCCCTTGAAGTTAAGATGTGTCATTCAAAGAGTGAACAATATTAGTTCAGTGTCTGAATGATTTCTGTACAGAAAGAACAATGACCTGGGGGGGCAAAAAAGATAATGTGGATATATGCTGAGCCTACACGTATGCAAGTTCGTGTCCATGTTATTGCGTTTTTAAGTATCAATGTGTCAAAAGTAGGTAGAGAACTTAAGGGAGTACAAGTATTCCCTAAACTTAAAATAGAAAATGTTTTCTTCTAGGATTACATGTACACTTTTCTGAAGGATTTATTTTTATAATACTAGATAAACATTGTCCTTATATCTCTCGTATTTTCTTGTTATAGGTATAGCTCACTCACTAAAATCAGCTTTATGCTTACACAGCAATTTAGGTCCAATGTTCAATACATTTGCAAAGCTCTTCAAGATCTAATTTAAAGACCTAAGTGTTACCTACAAATATAAGAAGTGTTCTTTTTCAAAACAATTTTAAAATGATTTCTACACATCAAATTTTAATTTCTTCTGCAAAGAAATTTGACTTAGTTCTGCAGGGGTGTAGGCAGGGTAACTGAAGTAGTAATAGCGATACAGGACTATCACCACTTATAAAATACAAGTTTGATGTTATCTGCTATTTATTCTCATTTTTAAACTCTCTAGGCAATAAATTCATTTTTTTATTGGACCGTCTTCAATCCAGTAGACCCACTTTCTCCTCATATGAGGGTTGCTTGTTCCTTGTACACTTTGCTACCCAAAATGGATGAGAAGCAGTTACAGCTCAGTCTTTCCAGAAAATAACCAAGGAAAATTAGACTAGGATTTGGAGAAATAAGGAGAGAACTGGTAAGAAGCAAGAGTTATAGAGAGCTATTCTCCAGCTGTTCTCCCATTTCTCCTTGTGGGAGTGATCCTCACCTGACTTCCACCACTACTGAAGCAA
>NW_012150174.1:13926478-13927054 GCF_000956105.1 Propithecus coquereli
AAATTTTCTTTTTCAATAATTTATAACAATTTAGTAAAAAATAGTCAATAGGATCACTATTCTTTCCTCCCTCTATTCTACTTTAACACATTGAATGGTATTTCTTTTTTTTTTATTTCAACATATTATAGGGGTACAGATGTTTAGGTTACGTATGTTGCCCCTGCCCCCTCTTCCCCCTCAAGTCAGAGCTTCAAGCGTGTCCATCCCCCAGATGGTGCGCATCGCACTCATTATGTATGCATATACCCATCCCCTCCTCCCCACGGTATTTCTTAACTGTGATGTCCAATATCTGCTTTGGGCTATACTTTGCATTGTAAATAGCACTGCACAATGCAATTTCACAGCTTCCCTTGAAGTTAAGATGTGTCATTCAAAGAGTGGACAATATTAGTTCAGTGTCTGAATGATTTCTGTACAGAAAGAACAATGACCTGGGGTGGCAAAAAAGATAATGTGGATATATGCTGAGCCTACACATATGCAAGTTCGTGTCCATGTTATTGCGTTTTTAAGTATCAATGTGTCAAAAGTAGGTAGAGAACTTAAGGGAAGTACAAGTATTCCCTAAAC
>NW_012150174.1:13937124-13938784 GCF_000956105.1 Propithecus coquereli
GTCCCTCAGTAACCTGCCCTGCACAGTAGTCCTTTGTTTATTTACCCTTGTTGATTCCAAGATAGCCTGCCTGATGCCTGTAGCTCCTCTTTAAAAAGTTGTTACTCTCTGTTAGTCAAAACATAGACTTGAGGCTGCTTCTCTCATTTCCCCGACAAGATGTCTTTGTATTAAAATTTCCTTTCTTCCTTGGCAATTCTTGTTGTCTCAGCAATTGGTTATTCTGTGCTGCAAGCCACCAGACCTAGGCCAAACCCGTTTGGGGTTTAGATAACAACTTTAGGTAATTTAGAATTTAGATATTTAATGATGTCACTAATCTCTATCATTTTCTCCACAATTTGATTTTTTTAATTTAATATCTTCTCTGAAAGTGTAACAGTAAAGTTCATTTCATCTTAAAGCTCACTAACAAATTTTTCTTTTACAATGCCTAATTATGTTCTTGCTTAAGAATTCCAGGAAACAACTTTGAGCAGTTAACTATAGAACCAGAGATTGTGGCACTTTCCACTGGAGGAAAATGCTGAGCAGTTAACATTCAATTCTACTGCAACCAAGCTGATGGCAGCCAGACAACCAGACTTCCAGAAGGCCCGTTACTCCAGATGACCATCAGAAACAAGAGATGCAGATCTGCAAGTGGCCGGCCCCTTCCAAGCATCCTTCTCCTTTAAAAGCCCTTCCTCAGGCTGAGAAACTTGAGATGGCCTTTGTGACATGAGTCCACCATCTCCTCCAGATGCCAGCTCTAGAAATAAATCCACTTTTCCTTTCACCACCTCCTTGTCTCTCAACTTTGAGAGATTGCCTTTTTGAGCAACGGGCAGCTAAGCTTGCTTTCAGTTACAGGAGGGTCAGTTTTATGGACTTACGCATAATATTACCACTGTGATAGCTTTAACCCACAGGCCCAGGAAACAATACAGATGTTCCTCAACTTATGTTGAGGTTACAATTTGAGAAAGCCATCATAAATTGAAAATGTAGTCCAAAATGCATCTGATACAGCTAACACATACTGAACATCATAGCTTAGCCTAGCTTACCTCAAACATGCTCAGAACACTTACATTAGCCTACAATTGGCAAAATTATCTAACACAAGGCCTACTTTATAATAAAGTGTTGAACACCTCATGTAATTCATTGAATACAGTACACTGTACAGTACACTGTAGAGTAC
Source organism: Propithecus coquereli (assembly GCF_000956105.1). Lineage (NCBI taxonomy): Eukaryota > Metazoa > Chordata > Mammalia > Primates > Indriidae > Propithecus > Propithecus coquereli. Next base: position 13,938,311 of record NW_012150174.1, read on the forward strand.
AGTAACAGTTATTTACCCACATGACTGCGTGGTTGACTGGGAGTTGAGGCTCGCTGCCACTACCCAGAATCACAAGAGAGTATCTTATCACATACTGTGAACCCAGGAAAAGATCAATTTCAAAATTTCAAGTAAAGTTTTTATTGAATGCGTATTACTTTTGCAGCATCCTTGAGTCAAAAACTCTTAAGTCAAACCATCAAAAATCAGGGACTGTCTATATAGTTATTACCTCCCACTGTATACTCAAAGACCATGGATATAACCAATAGACGGATCCATGACAGAGGGACCTACTGAAAGCTAGACTTCAGCTAGAACTAGGTTTATTACCTGTTCCCATTAGCACTTATTTTAAGGAGAGTGGGCTGATGGGGGTCAGCACGATAATGTAACAGAGGTAAAGGTATGAAAAAGGGCAACAAAATGTTTTTTGAGTTGTCTCTTTAAACCCCGCTACCCTTTTGGGAATTA
>NW_012150174.1:13938834-13940803 GCF_000956105.1 Propithecus coquereli
GTACAGTACACTGTAGAGTACAGTAACAGTTATTTACCCACATGACTGCGTGGTTGACTGGGAGTTGAGGCTCGCTGCCACTACCCAGAATCACAAGAGAGTATCTTATCACATACTGTGAACCCAGGAAAAGATCAATTTCAAAATTTCAAGTAAAGTTTTTATTGAATGCGTATTACTTTTGCAGCATCCTTGAGTCAAAAACTCTTAAGTCAAACCATCAAAAATCAGGGACTGTCTATATAGTTATTACCTCCCACTGTATACTCAAAGACCATGGATATAACCAATAGACGGATCCATGACAGAGGGACCTACTGAAAGCTAGACTTCAGTTAGAACTAGGTTTATTACCTGTTCCCATTAGCACTTATTTTAAGGAGAGTGGGCTGATGGGGGTCAGCACGATAATGTAACAGAGGTAAAGGTATGAAAAAGGGCAACAAAATGTTTTTTGAGTTGTCTCTTTAAACCCCGCTACCCTTTTGGGAATTAACAGGCCAGTGGTCAAAGCGGAAAAACAATGTTCTTCACTGTTCTCTGTTGTCTTAAAACAGGATTGTCTGACGAAGAACAAGGATCACAAGCTTGTAGTCACCAGCGATAAGATCACAATGGCCCGACATTGAAAACACCAATTATAGTTAAGCAACAATAGCCCAAAGCCATGACATGCAATGCTGGTTAAACAGGCCTGAGTCCTACTGCCAACCACGCCCCTTTTAAAAAGCCCCGTATTTCTGCTTAAAGTCAGGATAGTGATCTTTGAGATGCTAGTCCATCACCCTCCTCATTTGCTGGCAAATTAATAAACTTCTCTTTCCTTTTCCTCAAACCACTTGTTCTTGTCCTTGTTTTTCATTCTCACTGATTAGGCCTGGGAACAAGTACTGAACTTTCAGTAACAATAATACTTTGGGTTTTCAGGTGTCAATGTCATTAAAATGCCCAGATATTCACTTTTCCCCAGGTAGTGTCACCCAAGTCAATGGATCTAAATCCATTTGTAAAGGGACTGGAAGAATCATTAGAATATACAGATGCTCCTTGACTTATAATGAAATTACATCTCAATAAACCTATCATAAATTGAAAATATTATAAGTAAAAGCATGTTTTTGACTTAAAGTATATTCAACTAGCAATGAGCTTATCCAAATGTAATAACAGTGTACTGAATGCTTATTACTTAAACACCATTGGAAAGTCAATAAATCGTAACTGGAGCACTGTCAATGGGGGACTCTCGGTATATTTGCTGGAGTATTGCAGATAAGGTCCTTACCCCTGGTGTCCTGGCCATGTCCTCAGTTAAGATGTTCTAAGCAGGAAAATTGGCTCCACTTTAGGAACTGAGCAAGAGATCATGGCATTTTTTTGAGGCCACTGTCCACAGCCTCCTGCTCCTCTATTCCTGCTTTCTTGTGACGGTAGATATTACGTAGCATCCTTGCTGGCTGCCTTTTTATTTTTCCCCTGAGGCCACCATTTTCAAAATATCCTACAAGTGAAGCCTCCCTGGCTGCTGCTTTGACCTCGCTGGTTGTTGAGTAATTGCTGCCCCCTAAATCCTGGCAGTTTCTTACCTCCAACACTATTTCTTTTACTTAAGGGCTCTATCACCCCCACGGCTACTAAGCAGCCCAGCTTTCTACCTGCCTCTCCTGCTTTCACATCTGATCTGGAGAGGACAATCACACCTGAGTATTTTAGTGTCCTTCTCACTGGTGTGTTCCTTATTGAATGCTGTGTTTTCTGGGCCCTCTCATAGAATGTAATTCTCTGATGACTCTTCTGGCCTCACCTAATGTTAGTTCCAGCATTCTCTCTTCCGTCAGCTCTGCATTGCTTCCTCAACCAGCTGCCAGGGCAACTCAGACATTTCCACAGAATCTTCCTCCTCCATCACATTCTCCAGGCTCTAAAGAGTTACGCTAGCAGTGAGTTTGACCCATCTCCTGGAGTTCTT
>NW_012150174.1:13944838-13946450 GCF_000956105.1 Propithecus coquereli
AAATATTGTTTTGAAACTGTCATCATATATCATAGTTTGGTGCTATATGTGGCAGTCCGTCTCTTATAGTGATTTAAGATAAATTTTAAGGAAGTTCTAAGGTTTTAGAAGCAGAAAGAAAACTTAAAAGTCACAGTTATCGGTGTTGACTATCCAGGGAAATTTCATCATGAATCTGAAATCTCTAATCATATTGTTCTTATGTATCCCAGGTTGGAACCACACACAAGTATGATTCTATTTTTTTCTAAATGTTTCTATATATTTTTTGAAATTTTGTGGAATCCAGCTGATGTTGTGTTTTCTTCATATTTGTTTCAATGTTGGTTCAATCAGTTGCATGTTAACTAATGATAACTACATTTTTAAAGATGTTAAATTATGGGAGTTGAAAATTTGAAGCTGCATCATTCCAAGTTTGCACAGAAGTCCATTATTGTTCTACATAATCTTCCAAAAATTTGTTTCCATGAACCTTTAAAGATGTGGAGAAATAAACCATGTTGCAGATTGGGGCAGGGATAGCTTTTCTTCGATATTTTGCTTTGTGTGCACTTCTGAGTAGGTTGCTATAGCTTAAAAAGAAGTGATAATGGCTGAATTTTTAATTCAAGAAGCCATACAATAGAGATATACCATAGTTAGTTTAATATTTAAATCTTAGAGAACCTATAAATACATATAAATACAGGATTTAGGAACAAGTAATAATGTCTTTTTTATTATTGTGGTAAGAACATTACTATTAGATCTAGTCTTTTACATTTTTAATGTTCAATACAGTATTTTTAACTATATGCACACTCTTTTACAGCAGATCTCTAGAACTTACTCATCTCATATAACTGAAACTTTATACCCATTGAACATCAATTTTATCCTATTTCTTAAACAAGAATTACTTGTCCATAATATGGAATAAACTCTTGGAATGCTCAGAATCATGTTATAAATTAGAGTCATTATCTATCATTAAACTCCGCTGTTTTCCTAGTGCTTTTTATTCTGTGTGGTTGCCCTACCAGCCATGCCTGAAACTAGCAAACCAGCCTGCCCTTTCCACAAACAATTGCTTCCTTCTTCTGGAGGTTTCTTTCCTTTACTTAACTTATGCACCCCTTCTCCTTAGTCCTACTGCTTCTGTAACTGCCTGGAACAATTGTCTCTCATTTTTTCATACTTCTTTCTTTCTGCCAGCAATCTGATCATTCAAAAACTGGTCCGCCCTTTCTTGACATAATTCATGCCATCACACTTTCTTTCAAATAAAGTCCAAACATCTTTATGTGTGAATAAGGCACTCTAAGATATGACACAAACCCAGCTGAGTCTCATCTTTTCTTTTAACTTCTTTGTATCCTATATTTGAGATACACATAATATTTGTTCTTTACTAAAATTATTGATTTTTCAAGATATATCATTCTCAATATTTTTGTCATGGTGGGAGCTCTTGCAGGTTTATGAGCAAGAGAAAAAAAAACTGGATTCCTAATATGTCAAGTTTTTAAAGTGATATCTTTAAGGCAGGATGCTAGAAATTACTTATATTAGTTATAGGTTGATTCTTGATATAATTACCATTAAATACAGAAAAAATCTGGAAAAAATA
>NW_012150174.1:13946500-13955706 GCF_000956105.1 Propithecus coquereli
AATTATTCATCTATTTGGTTTATTGGGGAAAACACATGTGAAATGCAAAGGACGAGGAGGCAGGAGATGGGGAAGAGGGTCTTTAGACCATGATACATCTCTGACACCTGTGAAAAGAGAGAAGGAAGGAAAGATTGCCTAAGAAAAGCATCTGTACTCAGTGCAGATCTGAGAAAGCCTCAGCAGAGCCAGCGGGAATCTTCATGTCTAGGCTGACCATTAAAGGAGTCCTGCTTCTGGCCAGAATGGCTGCGCTCAAGTTATCTTGCTGTGTCCAGTCTTTGGCAGGGGCAGCCAAGGGAAGGATGATCTTTGGGTAAATGTCAAGGATATCCAAAGGTGTAGAACTTGGACACTGTGTCAACATTGCTCCCCATATGAGGTCCTCTTGAAAGGATATGTAAGAGTTAAAAATTCCTGAAATTTTCAATTTTGCTAGACTGTAATGTGCAAGTTTTTTTTTTCTCCACTGGATGTCATCTCGGTTCTATTTCAGTAAACTTCCTACTTATCATGGTAATATTTATTTAATAGAAATACTACCCTTTGTAACTTTATTGAAAATATCAAGCACATATTTTCTTAAATTATTCTAATGTCCTGAAGTATATTGTTATTATAGACAGTACTTTTGTGAGTCCACAGAGCATTGGATCTTATCTCTTTATTAATCTTTAAATGAAAAAAACCAAATCAAGTTTGTGCAGAAAGCCAGACGAAAATGAAAATCCTTCACATTATATTCAATATACTTGAGAACTGATAGAACTGGCCTCATTGGAAGATGAATAACAGTATACAATGTGCAATAGACTTCTAGCGTCTGCTACAGCTTCCACTCAAATTAATATTCATATTTCAGGAGAGAGCCTAGAAAGGATCCCAGCTAGTAATGATAAGCTCTGAGCATGCGCCCATTGGAAAGCAGCTTGGATCAGATTGAAATACACGGCAATAGGTCAAGACCGATTTTTGCTGTTTTTTGGTTAATATCATGAAAACAAAGAAGAAAATTTTCAGGGTAGGTTTTGTCACAGGGATCAAAATTCTATACCTGTCTTTTTCTTTGTAGGTTTTTTTTTCATTTCTGTCCCTCTAAAAATCTCTTTCTCACTTTCTCAAACTGCCTACATCCTTGTATGGATGTAATAGTAGTAGCAGAGTAGTAGGCATAGTAGAGGTGCTTGCAGTAGAAACAAAGGGAGAGTCAGTCAGGATTAATCAGTGTCTCAGCAAGAAACAAAATGCACCCACAAATGTGAGTCTGGAGAGACCTTAATGAAGTTGCTATTAACTGAGTGGTAGGTGGAGTTAATGAAACAAAATGGATGTTAAAAAGTAATGGTTGCTGGACACCCAGAGACTAATATCAGAAAGCTTTTATCACTCCCTTAGCCTAAAGGGGAGAGGACAGAAAAAAGTGTCACTAAATAGTCCTGTGAGCTGTAGCTGTAGCAGGTGGGCTGCCTGAGAAATGCTCTAATGACCCTATCCAGTCAAGACCCTGAAGAATAAATAATCTAATTTCTCTCCCCTCTTGCACTGTAAACTCAGGCCACTGTATCCCATTGGCTCAATTTAACTGAATGCCCAAAGATAAAGAAGATTGAGTTTACAGTACATGAAGGTCAGCCCTACAGAGTACAGAGCAGTGCAGAAAGGGCAGAGAGCACCTCTGGGGAGGCAGATGGAACAAAACAGGTCCTTGCTTTCAGGTTCTGTCTGTGCAAACTGGGTCATCTCGTATTCTACATAAAACCTCATTATGATCTGGCTTGGTGTTGTTTAAATTATTTTCTTTTCCTGCCTATGCATTCCATATTACTAGAGAGATACTAGTTCATACAGACTGACCACACTCCCAAGTAATAGCTAACAATGTGCAGACATGACCTGCAATTCATGCCCCAAACTTTTTTACTTTGTTGACTATGCGAATGTGTGTATATAAGTGTTTGTGATTATATTTTTTTATATTTTAGGAGATAGATATAAATAATTAGTTCTGTGTTTTGATCCCTTTTGATTGGTTATAGTTTCACATATATTAATATATTTAGTTTTTGTCAATAGTTTAAGCTATTGTGAATGGTTTTTCTCTTTTGTGACTTTTTAGAAGCATCCACAATTATTTCTGTACAAATCCAAAAAGGTAATCTGAAAGGCCTTCGCTTACTCCACCTTCTTTCAAGTTCTACTATCCTGTTTAGATGAATCTGATGTTTATACATTATGGAAAAGATCTCTAATGTCTTATTTCTTTTGTAAACCCAAACAAAGCACTTTTTGAAAGCTGGCCCTAAGTTCTCTGGTCCTAAGTGCATAAACTATAGGGTTTAGGGAAGGGGGGATGATGTTGTGCAGCACATTGAGTAGAACTGAAATCAGAGTAGTTTTTGTCTCTGCCAGGTGACTTACTGAAATCACTACAACAACAGTGTAGAAGAAGAGGATGAGGATGAGATGGGAGCTACAAGTGCTCAGAGCCTTGGATGCAGCTTCGGCCGAGTTCAGTCTAAGCACAGACCGCAGAATCAAAGTATATGACAGTATAATGAGACTAAGATCACTCCCCATTCCAAGCCATGCCAGAACCAACTGGCAAATGCTGTTTGGCCTCCTGTCATCACAAGCCAGGCTTGTGACCCCAAGGTTAGAGCACAGACAATGCTCAATTTCATTCCTGGAGCAATAATTACGTTGAGCAGCAAGTACAGGCACTGGAACGACAAACAAGCCATTTCTAAGCACCATGAACAGGGTAGCTTTTAAGATTAAGGAATTGGTGACAATCGATGGGTAGCGAAGAGGGTGACAAATAGCCACATATCTGTCAAAAGCCATGCAGAGGAAGATACCAGACTCCATGCCAACAAAGCAGTGAATGGCATAAATCTGAGCAAAGCACTCAGGGAGGCTGATGACCTTGGCATCAAACCAGAAGATGGCCAGGATCTTGGGCATGATGGTGGTGGCCAGGCCCATGTCCACCACAGAGAGGATGCCTAGGAAAAGGTACATGGGCTGCTGCAGACAAGGGTCCTGGCAGATGGTGATGAGGATGAGAATATTCGCCCCGATTGCTGAGAGATAGAGTAGTGCCAGTGGCAAGGCTAGCCAGTGTTGCCAGCTTGAATGCCTGGGAATCCCAGCAGAATGAATTCAGAGACCTGGGATTTGGAGCTATTGGAGACTTTGAGAGATGCAGACATGTTTTCCTATGAGAAAAAAATGTTTTTCAAAGTTGCTTTCTCTGAGCATAATCATCATTAAATATTGTTTTGAAACTGTCATCATATATCATAGTTTGGTGCTATATGTGGCAGTCCGTCTCTTATAGTGATTTAAGATAAATTTTAAGGAAGTTCTAAGGTTTTAGAAGCAGAAAGAAAACTTAAAAGTCACAGTTATCGGTGTTGACTATCCAGGGAAATTTCATCATGAATCTGAAATCTCTAATCATATTGTTCTTATGTATCCCAGGTTGGAACCACACACAAGTATGATTCTATTTTTTTCTAAATGTTTCTATATATTTTTTGAAATTTTGTGGAATCCAGCTGATGTTGTGTTTTCTTCATATTTGTTTCAATGTTGGTTCAATCAGTTGCATGTTAACTAATGATAACTACATTTTTAAAGATGTTAAATTATGGGAGTTGAAAATTTGAAGCTGCATCATTCCAAGTTTGCACAGAAGTCCATTATTGTTCTACATAATCTTCCAAAAATTTGTTTCCATGAACCTTTAAAGATGCGGAGAAATAAACCATGTTGCAGATTGGGGCAGGGATAGCTTTTCTTCGATATTTTGCTTTGTGTGCACTTCTGAGTAGGTTGCTATAGCTTAAAAAGAAGTGATAATGGCTGAATTTTTAATTCAAGAAGCCATACAATAGAGATATACCATAGTTAGTTTAATATTTAAATCTTAGAGAACCTATAAATACATATAAATACAGGATTTAGGTACAAGTAATAATGTCTTTTTTATTATTGTGGTAAGAACATTACTATTAGATCTAGTCTTTTATATTTTTAATGTTCAATACAGTATTTTTAACTATATGCACACTCTTTTACAGCAGATCTCTAGAACTTACTCATCTCATATAACTGAAACTTTATACCCATTGAACATCAATTTTATCCTATTTCTTAAACAAGAATTACTTGTCCATAATATGGAATAAACTCTTGGAATGCTCAGAATCATGTTATAAATTAGAGTCATTATCTATCATTAAACTCCGCTGTTTTCCTAGTGCTTTTTATTCTGTGTGGTTGCCCTACCAGCCATGCCTGAAACTAGCAAACCAGCCTGCCCTTTCCACAAACAATTGCTTCCTTCTTCTGGAGGTTTCTTTCCTTTACTTAACTTATGCACCCCTTCTCCTTAGTCCTACTGCTTCTGTAACTGCCTGGAACAATTGTCTCTCATTTTTTCATACTTCTTTCTTTCTGCCAGCAATCTGATCATTCAAAAACTGGTCCGCCCTTTCTTGACATAATTCATGCCATCACACTTTCTTTCAAATAAAGTCCAAACATCTTTATGTGTGAATAAGGCACTCTAAGATATGACACAAACCCAGCTGAGTCTCATCTTTTCTTTTAACTTCTTTGTATCCTATACTTGAGATACACATAATATTTGTTCTTTACTAAAATTATTGATTTTTCAAGATATATCATTCTCAATATTTTTGTCATGGTGGGAGCTCTTGCAGGTTTATGAGCAAGAGAAAAAAAAACTGGATTCCTAATATGTCAAGTTTTTAAAGTGATATCTTTAAGGCAGGATGCTAGAAATTACTTATATTAGTTATAGGTTGATTCTTGATATAATTACCATTAAATACAGAAAAAATCTGGAAAAAATAAAATTCTTCTGTGTATCACCATCAGAAGAAGATTCTTATTGACAACTAAATGTATTTCCTTTCAGATATTTCTTGCTACCTCTATTTTTGAAAAAACATATACTCCTTAATAATGGAATAAATCATTCTTCTTTAATAGTGAATATAATTTGTTGAAAAGTAAAATCATCTAAATGTATCAATAGCAAAATTAAATGAATAACGGGCACAAACATGGTTGGAGATAAATATAGTTTTACTTTTGCCTTTTAGAGAATTCTGAAGGAGTTTAGCACAATATCTTTATCATGAGAACTTGATAGTGTGTAATCCTTTTTACTATACATGGCCTGAAATTTTTGCCAAATGCTCATTTATTACTCTACATCCTCATATTATGTAACCTTTTATCTTTAATGCTGTCTCATTTTATAAAATATTTTTTCCTGATATATGTATTATATAGTTAAGAGGAGTAATTGTTTTTAATATTTTAAATTTAAGCATGACATAGAATATGACACTGGTATGTAAAACAGTTAACATATTAATCTTGAAAATAATCTGGCAGATTTTTTATAGACAAGATGACTTCTACTGCACCATAGGAGCCTGATATTTTCTAACTCTAACCTCAACCTTTTTTGAAATGGTTCTCCAAAGCTCTAGAGCTAGAGCAGAGGGAACAGTCAATCTCATTTACAGTATGTTGCCTAAACAAAGTAAAGTTTAAGACAAGGCATCAGATGCTCTGGGATTTAGCCAATGAGACCATGTGAAGGATTTAGCACTTACCATGATTATGAGCAGAGACTCTCAGTCTGGGGGCCTGGAGATGGCAGGAGTTACCTACTGGGAAAAGACAGAACTTTATGAGAAAGAAGCTTTTACATGAGAAGAAGATGTATTCTTAGCTGAGATATGGTACAGATATTATGAACTTTTGGAGTTTATGGAGAGTAGTAAGCATCTCAGTGATCCAAGGATAATAGACCTCCTCTGGAGATATGAGGAGAAAAAAGGGCCATAGAGAGCTGAATTTCTAGGGTGTCAGATCCCAATAGAAAATTAACTCAGAGAAATATTTCTTATTAACGTGACCTGAGGATTTATATAAACAGAAAAACATCTTCATTTATAAAATCAAGATGAGCCTATAATGTGTAGGAAATTTTGTTAGAGTATTTGAATTGTTCTTAAGCACAAAAATTAAGAGAATTCTAAATTCTGTGGTCAGGAGGTTTCTTCAAATATTTTTAGAAGAGAAAGTATTCATTCATTCAAATATATATATATTGTGTTCCTGCTGTGTTTAGAAAACAGGGTAGGCATAACGTGACCAAAAAAAGTCAAGATCTCTGTTCTCATGGAAATTTTGATCTAGAGAAGTAGAATAATAAGTGAAAAATCAAGCAAACATATAATTACAAACTAAACTAAATACTTTAAAGCATAAGAACCCAGTTGTATGAGAGCATATAATCTGTCTTGTCAGAAGAGGCTATCAAGAATAAATACAAGTTTTTTCTGAGGCCAAATGTTTGAGTAGAAGTTAACTATATTGTATGTTTGGTGAATGGAGAGGGGAAGTATTCTAGAAATTTTTAAATGCTTAAATGAGAGGGATCATGGCCTATTCAAAGTATTACAATAACAGAGGGTAAATGTGGCTGGAACTTTCAAGATGTGGTGGAACATGGGATATAGTGTGAGATGATGCTGTTGAGGTAGTAGAGGCTAGAGACTTGTAAGCAAATTTATGCTAAAATAATATGAAGCATTGAAAGTTTTTAAGGATGATTCAGGCATAGAAGCAATGTGGAGACAAGGGTAAATAAGACAAGAAAAAAATGTAAGTAAATTAGATGTACAATGACAACAGTAACCCAAGGTGAAGATAGCAGTATCTTGAATAGGATACCGCAGTGAAGATAAAGAGAAGTAGATGGATTTTGAAGGTATATTTGGAGGTAAAATTAATAATATTTATGACCTAAGAATAATTCTAAGGTCCTGGTATAGTCATTGCGATGGAATGTGTCATTAATATACCTAGGGATGACTGGAGAAGAACCAGAGTGTAGGGGAAGAAAATGATATTGGGTGAGGTCATGACCAACATGAGATGCCTGTCATTGAAGCATCCAAGTGAAGATCATTTAGCAAATATATGAAAAAGTAGGTACAGAGAGTAAAGGAGAAATCTGACAAAAAGTGGAGTGATCAGTTTGATATTCCATTGTGTATATATATCACATTTTCTTTATCCGTTTATCCATTGATGGACACTTAAGTTGATTTCATACCTTGCTATTGTGAATAGTGCTGCAATAAACATAGGAGGGTGCAGGTATCCCTTTGATATACATAAATTAATAAATGTGATTCATCACATCAAAAGAATGAAAGACAAAACCACATGATTATCTCAATAGATGCAGAAAAAGCATTAGATAAAATTTAACATGCCTTCATAATAAAAACTCTTTACAAATCAGGCATATAAAGAATATACTGTAACATAATAAAGGCCACATATGACAAACCCACAGTTAATATATTGATTGGCAAAATGCTGAAAACCTTTCCTCCAAGAACTGGAACAAGACAAGGATACTCACTGTCACCACTGTTATTCAACATTATGCTGGAAGTCCTAGCCCCAGGAATAGGCAAGAGAAAAAAATAAAAAACATCCAAACTGGAAAGGAGGAAGTCAAATTGTCCCTCTTTGCAGATTACATGATCTTTTATATTGAAAAACCTAAACACTCCACCCCAAGTCTCCTAGAACTAATAAATGTATTCAGTAAAGTTACAGGATGCAAAATCATCATGCAGTAATCAGTAGTGTTTTTATACACCAATAGCAAACTAGCTAAAAAATAAATCAAGAAAGCAATGCCATTTATAATACTACAAAAAATACCTAGGAATAAATTTAACCAAGGAGGCCAACAACCTTTGCAATAAAAAAAAAAAAAAAAAACTGATCCTAAATTCTTAAAAGAATTTAGTTGGTGAGTGGAATAAAGTGCCTTTCTCCACTTCCATTAACCGTTGTTTGGGTTATGTTGTTCAAACTTAGCCACAGGGGTCCACTCCTAGATACAATCACCAAGATGACCTGAAATGTAAGGAAGGGCATTCTGGCACATCTCAAAATATTGGACTACTAAAAATTTTACTAATATGGTAAAATACTGAATCTGTGTAGTATTTATCTTCCAGCCCCTGGAGTGCATGTGTCTGAGTAAGGCTTACAACATTCTTGCTACTCCTCCTTCATCTGTTTTGATTAACATAATACTGTCATTATACTGGACCAGGGTGATGTGCTAAGGAATTCCCAGACAATCCAGATTTTTCTATGTTATTATAACAGAGAAGAGAATCTACACAGTGCTGAGGAATGACTATAATTATATATAGCTGTCCATGCCAGTGAGTGCAAAAATCTTTCTGAGCTCTCTTTTGATACTAACAGATATGAGAAAGAATAGATTCACCAGGTCAAGTCTGCATACTACGTACTTGAGAACATATTAATCTGATATAGCAGAGATAATACATCAGGAATAGCAACTGCAGCTGGGACTATTACTTGGTTAAGTTTCTGGTAATTTACTTTCATCCTCGAAGATCGGTATGATTTTTGTAGGGGCCAGACAGGTGAACTAAATGAAGGTAAGATGGGACAATCACATTTGAATACTTTTGCTCTTTAAGGGAGTAATTAACCTCTGCCACTATCCCTACAATGTGATGTTGTATTTTCCTTGATATACTGGCCAGTGAGGGAGGGGTATGACATTTTGGAGACTCCCCTTTAGTCTTCTCCTTTAGAAGAACTTTAACCCCAAAGACCAGAGAACCAATGTGTGGATTCTGCCAATTACTACATACGCTTACTCTAATCATGCATTTGGGGACTGAAGAAATCATCACTAGGTAGATGCACAGATCACGTAAATCAGAGATTCTATTATGAATCATATCTGGGCCAGGATTTCATGTATTACCAAGCTCCTTCATGCTTTCTTCCCTGAATAGCAATATCAACTCAAACACTGTGTCCAACAGTGCTTGGAATGTTTGGGTATTTGCCTTTCTCCAAATAAACGGCTGTAAGATGATTTGTATTATTAAAAGCCTCATCCACAATTATTTTTGAGATACATCTTCCTCTCTAGACCTAATCACTGCTAATTTGGACAAATCCAGCCGCTATGGGACAACATCCTTAATATTCCTAGAAGTCCTGTGGTACAGTTTAGATGTTTTTAGGAACCAACATCATCTTCACAGACTTCTTAGCAGGGGATCTTACAACCGTATCCTGAC
>NW_012150174.1:13955756-13956950 GCF_000956105.1 Propithecus coquereli
TTTTGCCTTTTAGAGAATTCTGAAGGAGTTTAGCACAATATCTTTATCATGAGAACTTGATAGTGTGTAATCCTTTTTACTATACATGGCCTGAAATTTTTGCCAAATGCTCATTTATTACTCTACATCCTCATATTATGTAACCTTTTATCTTTAATGCTGTCTCATTTTATAAAATATTTTTTCCTGATATATGTATTATATAGTTAAGAGGAGTAATTGTTTTTAATATTTTAAATTTAAGCATGACATAGAATATGACACTGGTATGTAAAACAGTTAACATATTAATCTTGAAAATAATCTGGCAGATTTTTTATAGACAAGATGACTTCTACTGCACCATAGGAGCCTGATATTTTCTAACTCTAACCTCAACCTTTTTTGAAATGGTTCTCCAAAGCTCTAGAGCTAGAGCAGAGGGAACAGTCAATCTCATTTACAGTATGTTGCCTAAACAAAGTAAAGTTTAAGACAAGGCATCAGATGCTCTGGGATTTAGCCAATGAGACCATGTGAAGGATTTAGCACTTACCGTGATTATGAGCAGAGACTCTCAGTCTGGGGGCCTGGAGATGGCAGGAGTTACCTACTGGGAAAAGACAGAACTTTATGAGAAAGAAGCTTTTACATGAGAAGAAGATGTATTCTTAGCTGAGATATGGTACAGATATTATGAACTTTTGGAGTTTATGGAGAGTAGTAAGCATCTCAGTGATCCAAGGATAATAGACCTCCTCTGGAGATATGAGGAGAAAAAAGGGCCATAGAGAGCTGAATTTCTAGGGTGTCAGATCCCAATAGAAAATTAACTCAGAGAAATATTTCTTATTAACGTGACCTGAGGATTTATATAAACAGAAAAACATCTTCATTTATAAAATCAAGATGAGCCTATAATGTGTAGGAAATTTTGTTAGAGTATTTGAATTGTTCTTAAGCACAAAAATTAAGAGAATTCTAAATTCTGTGGTCAGGAGGTTTCTTCAAATATTTTTAGAAGAGAAAGTATTCATTCATTCAAATATATATATATTGTGTTCCTGCTGTGTTTAGAAAACAGGGTAGGCATAACGTGACCAAAAAAAGTCAAGATCTCTGTTCTCATGGAAATTTTGATCTAGAGAAGTAGAATAATAAGTGAAAAATCAAGCAAACATATAATTACAAACTAAACTAAATACTTTAAAGCAT
>NW_012150174.1:13958860-13959854 GCF_000956105.1 Propithecus coquereli
AAACTGGAACTATTTCCTAGCTATGGCTTATTGTCCTCAAAGAAAGGGATACACGCCATTCATTCCTCTTAAGAATATACCTGAATTCACACACACACACACACACACACACACACATATATACATTCTTTTATGGAGATTATATGTGACTGTCAGTCTAGAACATAACCTGCAAGCATAGTTCATTGGGTAAAGTTGGACATTATTTTTCTTGGCCTTTAAGTTAAAATAAGCTGTTATTTGGGATGCAGTGCTTAGTAATTATATTTTACCTTAATACACCCTAGTAGCTTCCATAATGCACTAACTGACACATTTTTTCACATATACTTGTTCGACCTTCATCTGAAATTCCATAAGGTGCTTTGTCTGCCTTTCCCCAAGTTGTTGAAGTTTACCCTTTTTGTACTTCATTCTATTTCCAAAATAGAAAATTCTAACATTTTCTAGTCTACCACTGGGTCAATCCTTTGTTTACATTCTATAATATCTGCAGTGCTTGGTGATTTCTAAAAAGAATATAGTCGAATACTTCTCAATCTCACCCTTCCACAATGGTAAGATGTGATTTGAGAAGAATGCTTTGACTTATACCTGGACTGTGATGACTAATGTCTTCTTGTGGAAAAAAAATTATACTAATCTCTTATTTATCCCACCTTTCCCATACCTCCAGCCCCTAAAGGGACACAATCCCCAGCAGGGAGTGCTTAAGCTAAATGGAATTATGCAGAATATGTGGGGCTATGGTAAGGGGAAGAAGCAGAGGAGTAATCATTAGGATAAAAGCTGAGAAATCATTTTAGCTGGAGGTTTCTGAAATGGGAATGAGAACTTCACTGCCCAGAAGATCATATCCATTTATTTAATCACAAATATATATTTTTTTATTTCAGCATATTATGGGGGTACAGATGTTTAGGTTATGTATGTTGCCCTTGCCCCCTCCTCCTCCCCTAAGTCCGAGTTTCAAATATGTCCATCCTTCGGGTGG
>NW_012150174.1:13959904-13962350 GCF_000956105.1 Propithecus coquereli
TCAGAGTTGGGGTTGTAGTTTTTCATGCTAGCAAGATGGTCAAGTTGGAGAATAAAAAAAGCAATTCAGTTGATAAACTGTAGTGTTTAGAATTGTATATAATTCTTAAAAACTTGTTAATAATATCTCACTTTGAAGATTTGAATGAAAAACTAATACCAGTGCCTGTCCATGTACTGGTGATCTTCCTATAGAATCGGGCAATGATTGTTTTTCCTTTGAAAAATAGTATTCAGCATATTTCATTAACTTCCCTTATTTGTAAACTGTTTATTCCCACGTCTGAAGTATAATAACCAAAACATTAAGATTCCTGAGACTAGGAGCTTTCAAAAGCTGAAGCTTGGTTTTCTAACTTCAGGACTAAACCTTTCCAAAAATGGGAAGGTCTGTTGAATGACCACAAGGGGGTTTTATATCCCCTCCACGTAACAGGGTAGGATGGCATACTGAGAGAACAACAAGCAGAAAATGTGTACCATCAATAAATTCAAAATTAAAAGTGCTAATTTGTTAGTGAAATGCAGTAGACCAATTGTCTGAAACTATTTTTCTTGAAAAATGGAAGGCTCAGTATGTGTAGTAACTGATTTCCAATTCCAGTCATGGTTACACTTAGGAAGTTTCCACCACATGAGTTTAACTAGAATCGAGTTTGACCTTCTTTTCATTGTAAACAAACAGATAAATAAATAAATAGCAAAGATTTCCCATTCTGATTGGTTTGGGTCAGTCACCATGACATATAGGTTCAGGAGATAAAAGTCAATGACCTCTGGAAGCACCTTCCACTTATATGAATATATGAGAATATTTGAAAATTGCTTGTCAGAAGGTAATATCCAAGGTCATACGGACTTAGCTTGGCTCCCCAAAGGCTGCAGATAGGAGTATATCTGTGGGATAGAGAGCCCAAGTTCAGAAATGAAGAGTTATTCCTGACCTCTCCTGTACCTGCATCCTTAGAAGTCCTATTGTTTTACACTATTCTAGCTTTTAAGCCCTTGTTCTGCCACTAGGTAATATTGTGGGTATTAGACAGATCTTTTCCCTGTTCTTGGTTTGAGGTTCTGATGGGGAAATACAGAATTTATGCAAAAGCACAAATTCCTTGCAGTTCTAATTTCTTTAACTGTGGCTTTATTGTCCTATCTTATGACTCTTGCAGATGGTAAGATAGTAGCTATAGCTTAAAGTATAAAATTAGAAATCCATGCCTGGAATATTTAGAGGGGGCCAGGGAGTGAAGAGAGACCTATGGCTATGCAGAGGATCTTCTAAACTGTAGCAGGTCAGAAACTCCCCAGGGCACAGCTGGCTGTTTTCAATGTCTGGGTGCCACCTAGGTTGCCAGAATCTTCCCATGTTTACATTTCCCTGAATGGAAAAGAAGAATACTGAGTCTCCTTGCCCTCCTCTGTGATTTATCATTCTTGGAAATGGTTTTTCAGAGGACATTATCACCTATTACAACCTCTTTTCAGTCTCAAATACTGAAGATTTCTTAATCTTGAAAAGTTTCTTTTATTTTGGATTAAGTCCCTTCTATCCTCCAGGGTCACTCAGATGCCTTGATTTCAATTCCCTGTCCCCTTTGAAACACTCTGACAACCCTTTCACGGATCTCCTTGGTCTTAACTCCATATACCACAGGGTTAAGAGCAGGTGGGAAGAGCAGATAAACATTAGCCAAAAGAATGTGAATATGGAGCGGAACGTGGTGGCCAAAGCGATGTGTAAAAAAGGAGAAGAGGGCTGGTGTATAAGAGATAAGGATGACACAGACGTGGGAACCGCAAGTCCCTAGGGCCTTGGAACGAGCTTCATGGGATGAGAGACGAAGGACAGCTTGTGCAATGAGAGCATAGGAGAGACCAATGCAGAACAAATCAACCCCAATGACCAACAGTGCGGCTGTCAGCCCATACACACGGTTAGGCCTAGTGTCCCCACAGGCCAGCTTCACAACAGCCATGTGCTCACAGTAGGTGTGTGGGATCACATGGCTTTGGCAGAAGCTCAAACGCTCAATGAGGAAGGGACACGGGAGCATAAGCAGGGAACCTCGCACCATAGCTACCACCCCGATGCGGGCAATGAGGGTGTCAGTGAGGATAGTAGCATAGCGGAGTGGGTGGCAGATGGCCACATAGCGATCAAAGGCCATGGCCAGCAGCACAGTGGACTCCATCATGCAGAAGGCATGAATGAAGAACATCTGGGCCAGACAGGCAGAGGCAGATATATGTCCGGCTCCACACCAGAGGATGCCCAGTAGCTTGGGAACTGTGGAGAGGGAGGCAGCTAAGTCGATGGTTGAGAGCATGCACAGGAAAAGGTACACGGGCTTGTGCAGGGCTGGCTCAGTGGCAACAACGACCAGGATGGTTATGTTGCCCACAATTGTGGCTGTGCCCAGGCAGCACACAGGGAGTGAAAGCCACAG
>NW_012150174.1:13962400-13963827 GCF_000956105.1 Propithecus coquereli
TCAAGCATTTATCATTTCTTTGTGTTAGGAACATTCCATTTCCACTCTTTTAGTTTAAAATATAGCCTAATTTATTGTTTATAGTCACTTTGTTGTGCTATCAAATGTTGTTCATTTTATCTATCTACAATTTTACACTTATTAACCTTGCCAACTTCCCCCACCCTGCTTACTACCCTTCCCTCTGGTAACCATCATTGTACTCTTTATCTCCATGAGATCAATTGTTTTTTATATTTAGCTCCCACATATGAGTGAGAACATGTGAGATTTGCCTTTCTGTACTTGGCTTATTTCGCTTCACATAATGTTCTCTGGTCCCACCCATGTTGTTGCAAATGGTAGGATTTCATTCTTTTTGTGGCTATATAATATTCCATTGTGTACATGTATTATCCAAAATTTCTTTATCTATTTGTCTGTGGATGGAAAGACACATAGGTTGATTCTAAATCTTGGCTATTGTGAACAGTGCTGCAATAAACATGGTAGTGCAGATGTCTTTTCAATATACTGAATTCCCCTCACTTGGATATATACCCAGCAGTGGGATTGCTGGATCATGTGGTAATTCTATTAGTTTTTTGAGGAAACTCCATACTATTCTCCATAGAGATTAGAGAATAATCTCTTTTGATAAAAGCCATTTTAACTGATGTGAGATACTATCTCATTGTAGTTTTCATTTTCCTTTCCCTGATGACTAATGATGTTGAACATTTTTTCATCTACCTATTGACCATTTGTATTAATATGTCTTCTTTTGAGAAATATCTGTTCAGATCTGTTGCCCATTTTTAAATCGGATTGTTTGATTTTTTTCCTATTCAGTTATTGGAGAACCTTATATATTCTAGTTGTTGATCCCTTGTCAGATGGGTGATTTACAAATATTTTCTCTCACTTTGTGGGTTATCTCTTCCCTTTGTTGATTGTTTCCTTTGCTGTGCAGAGGCTTGTTAGCTTGATGTTATCCTATTTGTCCAATTTTGCTTTGGTTGCCTGTGCTTTGGGGGTATTACTCAAGAAGTCCTTCCCAGATTAATGTCCTGAATCATTTTCCCAAAGTTTCCATTAGTAGTTTCATAGTTTTAGGTGTTAGATTTAAGTCTTTAATCCACTTTGATTTGATTTTTGTATAGGACAAGAGATAAGGGTCTAGTTTCATTCTTCTGCATATGGACATCCAGTTTTCCTAGCACCATTTGTTGAAGAGACTGTCCTTTACCCATTGTATATTCTTGACAACTTTGTTGAAGATAAGTTCACTATAAATATGAGGATTTATTTCTGGGTTCTCTATATTATTCCATTGATATATGTGTCTTGTTTTATGCCAGTACCATGCTGTTTGGGTTACTATAGCTCTGTAGTATAATTTGAAATCAGGTAATGGGATTCCTCTAGCTTCATTCTTTTTTGCTCAG
>NW_012150174.1:13975517-13979127 GCF_000956105.1 Propithecus coquereli
ATCTCTGCCCCACTCTCCACTGCCTGAAATCTACCTCTCAGATCCCCTGGGGGTTTGGTGGGTTGCCCTAGGGAGCTTCTATGTTCCCTTGGAAATTGGGCGTCCACATTTTTCTCTTCTGAATGTAGACGAGAAGAAAATAGAGAGATGAAACTAGAGGCTTTTGTTAAAGAAAAGTAGTTTACTTCCTTGGAACTCTTTCTCTATTTTTGTTTTGTTTTGGTTTTAATTCCCCAGATCTCAGTACTGGCACTATTTGTCTAAGGGCACTTGACATTTTAGGCCACTGAGGCTACAAGCACTGTGGTTATCTGAATGCTGCATTCCCCAAGGATCCCAGGACATGCTTTCCCTCCCACTCTTCTCTGCGGTTATCCCTGATCCATTCTGCTATGCTTGCTCCTTCCTGCAACTCTAATATTATAGAGAATTTACTGTATATGTCCCCATACTGGCCACTGTTACATAGCTGCAGTGTGACTGACTAGCTTTGTGAAATGCCTTGCCATTTTTTTTATATTACTTATTCAAGATGTAGCAAGTTGGTAATGGAACACAATAGGAAATTGTACCCATATGTAATATTTACAAAATATGGCTTTGTTAAAGGGAGTTTTTTGGCATATGAGGTAATTATCTCAGGAACTGAGAAAACCAGAGAAGTCATACAGTAAATATTACCAAACCCATATCTTCTTGTGTCCTTCGTCCATTGTGCTTATCTGAGTAAACTCTATTGTCAGATATCTCCTTTGCATTAAACACACAGCCTAACTTTCTATAGGATTAAATTGCTGTTGGTAGCAATACTCCCACGCTCAAAGAGTTTATTTAGTTATAGCCTTGTCACTCATATAATTTACTCCACCATACATCCCAAGCCTTCTTCAGGTCATGAACAAATATCTTAAACCCCTATTCTCAGAAAAAACAGCTCCAGCCATTATCTAAAACCCCACATTATACAGGGAGACTGCCAAGAACTGACATTGTAGAATTATAGTCTCTTTCTACAGTTTACCACAGTTGATCTCCTCAGTACCCCTGGTCATGTTTTTCTCCAGCCACACCATGTCTAAAGGGATCTTTCCTTACCATGAGCAGTCCCCACACATGGGTTCTGTCAGCTGCATACTCTTGATTTTAGCTCCTAAGAGATTCTCTAAGCCAGTGGTTTAAAAATTTTGGTGCACTTCAAAATTACTTGTACCTCTTGTTAAAACACAAATTGGTAGTCCACATCCCTGGAGTTTCTGATTCAGTAAGTTTGGAGCAGGACTCCAAAATTTTCCTTTCTGACGAGTTTCCAATTAATGCTGGTGCTGTTGGTCAAGGAATCACACTTTAAGAACCACTACCCTAAGAAATTAAATAATTTTAAAAACTGTGTTTTCATCCTTAAATTACTGTCTCATCTGTACTCTTGGTGAGTTCTGTTGTGCAATGTAACTACCACAAACATCTATAATAAGTCATCTTAAAAACCTAAGGCAGAACAGGCATATAGCAACTTTCCTTTCCCAGAACACTACCCTGAGAATGTTTATCTGTCTAAAGCTAAAGGTGCCTCCAATCCACCCCAATCCTATTAATTAAAAGCAAAATAAAAATAAAACAAAAGTGAAATAAGCTTTTGAAATCCCTCAGGCAAAAATGTAAGCCAGATCTCATGCTTGCCTTCATGTATTTTTTGAAGAGGCAGGATATTTCAGAGGCATAGGATTTCGGAGTTTTTAAAGCACCAAGGTGAGGTAGTTAAAAAAAAGTGTAGGCATTGGAACCCAGAAAACTGGGAACAAATCTTCATATTTACCTCTAACAAGAGGTAAATACAAAGCAGTGTTGCTTGAACAAGTAATTTTTCCTTTAAAATCCTACAGTTTTCTGATCCGTAAAATGGGAATAATGATACTTTGCAAGATTGTGAGAATTTGAAGAAAAGTACCTACTATGGTTTGTAGTGCACAGAAAGTGCCCATAAATTTGATTTATTATTACCATTATCTTCATTACAATGGGAAAATAATCTCATATCCTATGAAGAATCTTTACTGAAGTTTTCTTAACCAACTAGAATCTAGTCTTTCCTTAAATGTTTCTATTAATATGATGTATAACTAGTTTACATTCAATGAAATTTGTTCCATTGTAGGGCCAACTGGTTGATAAACAAATGTTGTTTATAATTTGTTTTTCTATTTGCCCTCTAGAGTCATATAACAATCACCAGGAGATTGAGAAACAGCTCTCCTGGCTGTTCTTAGTCAAACTATATGCACTGAGCTATGGTTTTTATGATCCAGATTTGCTCGCTGAACTGATGCAGCTCTCTGCTCAAATGAACGACCCAACACAGATAACGGACCTGGGGTCAGAGTGTAGAGGCAAAGGGGCCCCACTCGCTACACCAATTTATCCACTCAGTTTGTGCCAGATTTGTCTGAGGTGCTCCGTCTTCCAACAAATCACTCACCCGGAGCAGGGAGGCCTAACTCGATGATTCCTCTTTCAGGTTTCTTCCTGCTCTTCAGGTCTCTGATTATGCTTTATGACTTTTTTCCCTATAGAAGCCGGATTAAGCACAGATTGCCACATATTACTTGATTAGATTTGCTCCGAATTTGATTGATGTAAGTGAACATTACTTGAAATTCCTGTAGTCTTTTCTTTCTAAGGAACCCCAACCTTTGCACACACCGATCCTTCGTAGGGCTGTGCATTCTTACACTCTCACTCACTTCCATCACTCTTCCACCCCTCTTACAGGTCTGTAGTCTCACACCACTCCTGGTACAAAACATTTTGTGATATGAATAAACTTTTGTGACCCTTCTACTCACACCTCAGTTTAAACTCATCCCTCGAACCCAGTCACTAATCTGACTCCTGTAACATTAAAGCCATCACCCTCAATAAGATAAAAGTTCTCACATCACAACTGGGGGAAGGACTGAAGGATAGAAAAGACTTTTTATGCCCTGAAACCGCACCACAAACTGAAGGCTGTCAGTCTGTCTGTGCAAGAGGACAGCTGAACTTGGACTACATTTGCCTGTTGTGAAATACTGGGGAAAAAAGTTCAAGGGAATCATTGATAGTTTCACAAATAGTGTAGTAATTACCTCCCATTTCTTCAATCTAGTTAACGTATCACTTGCTTCTTCCTTTGCTGGAAGCCCCCCATTGTGCTCCCTCTCCAACCTCTCAGCCTAATGCCAGATTTTAACTCCTGTCTTAGGAGACCTGCTGACTAAAACTCTAACTCAGACTACACAGAGGTATTATTCAGCAAAATTTCTTTTTCTGGCCTTTAAATCTCATTCTCCCTGCTTTTTTGAAGCAAACTTCCCACAGCCAGTTGCACATTTAGATTTCTCGTGAAGATCAAGAAATACCTTTTTCAGAGTCTCTTCCTAGCCCAAACTCACATGATTCCAGGAGAGCAGAAACGAGAAGGCACAGCGTTGTAGGTGCTGAAGGCACAGCATCCCCAGAAGATCGCAAGAGCATTGCTAATCTCTGCCCCACTCTCCACTGCCTGAAATCTACCTCTCAGATCCCCTGGGGGTTTGGTGGGTTGCCCTAGGGAGCTTCTATGTTCCCTTGGAAA
>NW_012150174.1:13984850-13986123 GCF_000956105.1 Propithecus coquereli
AAAAAAAAAAAAAAGAAATAAAAGACCAGACTCATTTTTGATTGCTGATATGAATTAATTATAGGCCACAATTATGACACAAGTCATGATAGAAGGAAAGGCATCAAAAACCTAACTTGATATCTAAGACAGGTACCCAAAACCTAACTTGATGAGGAAAGGTGATGGAGGATAATAGATAACTGCAAGGAGAGTGGGAAGAGTGGTGTGATCTGACAGCTCATGTTTCAAAGGGGCCTGGGTTTTTAAGTGGAAAAAGAAACAAAGATCTGGAAAGTATAGTGGGCAGCAAGAAAACAAAATACGTATTCCACTTCAGCATTCATGAGCAGTGAGGCTTATAAAAGCAACTTCCATTTGATGTGACTACAGAATGAGATATGCTCAGAGCATAGCCTGTTTACTGTTAGAGAAAGAAGGTAAAATAATTTTTTTTTAAAAGTAATTTTTTGACAACAGCCTATGATTTCTAAAGAGCACAGTATAAGGATTTTGGAAGTGATGGGTAGGTAGGAAATTGAATATAATTAGGAGATTCCATAACTATTCAGTGAAAAAAATATTAGCGATAAAGCCTGACTGGGAAGACTAAGGTTTTCTTAAAATGGCAATAGTAAACAAGGATGTGAGATATGATGAAATTTATTCTTAAGGCATCTGAGGGGGAGATGGGTGTTCAGATGTAACTAAATTATTTTGTTCAGATCTAAATTACATTCTTCTGTGATACTGCTCTATGGATAGATTGTGGTGGCAAAAGGTACAGGGGTGTTGTGTGTTGATAGTGGAAGATGGGTAGTTTGGGGGATGAGTGTTGGTTTACCAAAAGCATAAGGAGCTGGTGTCAAGGCTATGGAATAAGGGCAGTCTTGACAGGAGATACTATATTTTATACTTCTTTCTTAGCAACAATTCAATGTCTGGCAATTTTTTCAAAACCTGATGGCTATATTTATGTTTATTTTCTCTGTGACAAATGGAAAATCTTAGCTGAGAGCATTGGTAAATTAAATTGAGGTGATAGCTATTGGCCTTCTGGGAAGTAATGGCTTTTGAAGTAAATTGTACACAAAAAATAATTGTTGACATGTGAGAGCCCAACTGAGATTTAAAAGCTATAAATTAAAGGGGGGTCCTACCAAAACTGTGTGACATTTTGTATACGTTATAATAATTAGTGTACTGAGATGGGGGGCAAGGGTCATGAAGGACAAGAGGACAGAGATCTTGATGCCATAAAAAAATAAAGGTAGGTTTAGTGGGAGGAAGAGAC
>NW_012150174.1:13986173-13988476 GCF_000956105.1 Propithecus coquereli
AGTCCCAACTGATTGTATTAGAATGGCATTTATTTACTCCCTAGCCACTCAGCAACCTCTACCACAGTCACCTGAAAAGTATTGTCTCCCTTCTGAAAGTTGAGCACATTTACAGAAGATATAAGGGGTTGAGGGAGTAAAAAAAAATCAAGAATTCAGGCTTTAAAATAATGCAAAAACATTAGCAGGTATGACAAGGTGGAGGTGGTTTACAAATCCTGGCTCATAGTGAGTACTTAATGAGCACTAGTTAATGAGACGAATCACTTAAAGGAAAGAAACTTAGCGTAAGTGCTAGGCAGTAGAGCACAAATACAGGCAAAGCCATGATGTGGACAAGGGAGGATAAGTGAAAATAACATTGAGCTAAATACAAGTTTGTCAATAAAAGAAAAGAGGAATGTGGAAATCATTCCAGGCAAAAGGAGCTGTTAGTCATGGGTCCACCTCTGACCTTATCTCCAGGACTCCGTGTACTTGACAGCAAGGTCACAATGAATTTCTTACTCTCCCTTCAATATACCTAAATTTTCTGATATTGTGTCTTTTCACTTATTGTTTCCTCTACCCAGAATGCTCTCCCCTCACTTCTCCATTGACTAACTCTTGTCATTGTTTCGGGCTATGGCAAATTGTACTTCCTTAAAATTTTCCTTGTCCCCTATACAAGGAAGAGTCCCTTCATGCTCCCTTCAAACTCTTTTATGTCTTAGGTATAATATTTATTGAATGATGTCACTAACTATGCATTTGCAAATTTATCTACTGGAGAAAGAATAATGAAGAAGAATGGGGAGCAAAGGGGACAAAAAGAAGGGGACAAAAAAAAAAAAGAAGAGAATCTAGTTTTGTGCACCCTCACATGCATAGTTGCTGACGCAGCTCTTGGGCTGCTCATTCTCAGCGTGGCTGCACAGGGAAATATGCCCATGAGCTCTGAAAGAACATAAGTTTCTAAGCTCCAATTCCATACATTCTGATTCAATCACTGGAGTCTACGCATCAGTAATTTTTATATTCTTCAGGTATTTCTAATATGCAGCCAGGACTAAAATAGAAGCTTAAGATGCAATGGTATTTCACAGACCCACATAACAGGGAGTGGGTCTTGTGAAGGTTTGTGCGAAGCCAGAACAGCAAGAGAAAAATGGCCAAAAGTAAAATGATCAAGGCGAGAGAGTGGCAAAAGATGAAGTTCAAGAGGTAAGCTGAAGCCAGATAATACCTTGTCTGTCAAGAGGATCATGAGTATTCATGATCAGAGTACACCTCGTGCCTTATACATCATGGTACATTTTGTTTCTCATATAATAAGCCATTGAGGGTGTGGTATCACGCTATTTATATTTTTAAATATTTTAAAGATAATATGGCTGCTATATGGGCAATAAGCAGTATGTATGCAAGAGAAAAGTGGGAAGATGAGTAAGAAGTTAGATCAGTAGTCCAAGTGAAAACTAAAGGCATCCTGGCTATAATGGCGATGGTGAAAATGAGTAGTGGGAAGTTTCACCAGAAGAGGGAATGTCGATGAGGTAGGAGAGAGGGGTATAATTGCAGGAATAAGTTTTTGAAGGAGGAAAAGGAAGTGTGATTCAGTTCAGAAGCAGATGAGTAAGCTTTAAATAAGAACGTGGCAGGTCATGCACTGTAATAGGAGAACACAGTATCAATGCAGTGGGTGTTATTTGATTGTTGAAGAAATGAGAGAATTCTGTTTTGGTTTCTTCTATTTTCTTATAAAAAAGAAAGAAAGATTTTGAGGTGGGAAGTGGAAGTGTTGGGAGATTAAGGACAGTAAAATGTCTCACAGAATAGAGGTGTGAATAGAAATATGTTGATTGTATGGTGTGTGGCAACTCTGCTGAGGACTCTGGTTATACAGAATCAATGACTATTGTTGTGTGTTTCTTGGAAGTCATGGTCAGCTGCTCAGGTATAGATGCAAAGCAGGTAGAGTTGGGTTTAACAAGGATTACATCTTTACTATACTATTACATTTAAGGGAGAGAAGAACAGAGAAGTAGAGTGTAAACACAAGGAAGTGATTATACCAATGGAACGTATTTTTTTTAACCTGGTGGGAGGTAAGATGGTAACAGACAGGAAAAGGTGATAACATTGATGGATTAGAACTCCTTATGAAGTCGAAGAATTGTTGAAGTAGAAGGTACGGGGAAAAGTGACCTGGAGAAACATGAGCTAAATGTAAGATCCCTAAAAATAAGATTTTAAAGGTGGTGCAGTTATTCTAGTGTATTATTTGTGATATTGTGAGTGACTGAAATGGGGTGAAGAAAAAG
>NW_012150174.1:13990791-13994061 GCF_000956105.1 Propithecus coquereli
TAATAATGAGTAAACCCAGATTCTAGAGTGCAACCAGAATGACATATGACTACATTTTTTAAAAGTCAAAGGATATATAGAAAATACTTAGTACGGGCAAATTTCATATTTATATTTCTACAACATGAAGAAAAATCCCAAGGATCTTGGTATGTCGTGCAGTTTGTTTACGTGCAAAATTTATTTTAATAATACTACAGATAACATCCAATGAATTTCTGTCACTAGGTTCTAAATGAGTAACTCAAATATTCAGTTATTGCCCTGAATTTCATGATGGAAATTATATCCTGTGACAGTGCTAATAAATTTAATGATTCACAAAGTCATATCACAAAGTCATGAAATTGCCATGTGTGTTCTCTACAGTGGGCTTCTAATATAACTAAGGCGATCTGAATCATGTGACTAGATAAATGTCTCTGTCTCATCTTAAACTTGTTTTCTTGTGTTGCAAAGGATCTACAGATTCTCTTCAGCTAACTCCATCTGGGATGTTGTTTGCTTCTATCAGAACTAACTGTTCTCAGTGTCTGCTTAGGCATGAGTGCAAAGTTCCTTCTAATTGCACCCTGTATTACTATTTTCCAAGGATGCTTATTCCCTCTAAGATGTTCTTTAAAATGCTGATGACAGTGTTATTCTATTAATTCAGGCACAGATTTTTCTCTGTGTGTTGTTGGTCCTCTTCCCCTATACCACACAGTCTATTATAGATTGGTTTTCTATTAGAAGTCCAAGTGTAATACAGATTTTCCTCATTATGCAGATGTGTGCACAATTGCTTCCTGTAAGGACCATTAATCATTCTCAGGACTGCAACAGCTTAGAGGATTTCTAAAGACCAGTTTACATCACACTGTTAAGATAGTTTCCTAATGTGTGGAACTATTAACAGAAGCTGTAGGCTTAAATTGAATGTCTATGACCTAAAGAAAAAATAGATGGAATAGACATACGGAAAAGGGAAGACAGCAAGTACCATAGAGGTGAGCATTAGTGGAAAATAGTTCTTGATTTCATTATGATACTACCTAGAATGTCAATAGATCCCTGGAAGGAGAGAGAAATTCTGCTTAATTCATGATAGGAACTGGAAAATAAATGAGCACTCTTAGGTAGCCCAATGGACTAATTTGAAGTAAACACCTCATAATTAAAAGTAATAAAATTTACACAGGAAGGCCAGCTGTAGTGGAAGGGAGATAGATGCATGAATCAGGTCAAAAGCCTCCAAGGACTGTTCAGCAAGTGCAAGTATACATTGCCTGGAAGATAGTGGAAGACAGCCAACTTATAGCATCCTTACATGGACATTATAGCTTTTATATTTTGTCCAAAAAAAAAAAAACTCATAAAGCCCCAGGGGGAGAAAAGGAATCATAACCCAAGAGTGGATCTCTGCCAGAGGGACAAAAATAAAATCAAAGGAACTCAAAGATTTCCTCTAACAGCTCAGCACTCCTGGAACAAGGGGTGAGGAAGTATAGTTTCTCTCTTTCTGTATATTTTGGAGGCTTTTCAATGAGAAGGTCATGGCTCTACTATCAGGCTTTTCCATTCTTCCAAGGATCAAATCAGTTTCTCCTATTTTTACTCAGACTTCAGAAAAATGTGTTGAATTGTAGAATTGCTGAACTGGGGAGGGTGAGAGCAAAGGTACACTACAACATCTCTTATACAGAAAAAAAGCCAAAGCCCCAAAAAGAAATGATTGTGAAAACAATATAGGTGATTAGAGATAGAATTGAAACCAGATTGTGGATTCTATGAACCCAAGGAGGCATTCTGCCATCTTTCTCTAGGTCCCATTTCAGCAAGTCATTAGAACCCAAACCTGTAAAAACAACCCACTACCCATGTCTTATTGGCAGGTACATAAACAACTACCAGCAGTTTCTACCATGATAATCTTCAACCATTCCAGCTTCATGACCTTCACTCTGATGGGCATACCTGGCTTAGAGTCGCAGCACTTGTGGCTATCTGTTCCTTTTGCCTCCATGTTTTTTGCTATCCTCATTGGCAATGGTACTATCCTCTTCCTGGTGGCCACAGAGCCCACACTTCACACACCAATGTACCTGCTCCTGGCTTTGCTGATGGTGGCTGACCTCATATCCACTCTGGCTCTAGTACCCAAGCTCCTCTGCCTCTTCTGGTTCAATGATCAGGACATAGCTGCCAATGCCTGTTTCACCCAGATGTTTTTCATCCATGGAGCATCCGTGGTGCGATCAGCCCTCCTTGTTGCAATGGCCTTTGATCGTTTTGTGGCTGTGCGTGAGCCATTACGTTACAACACAATTCTGAGCCATTCCCTAGTTGGACGTCTGGGACTGTTGGCTCTAGTCAAAGGTGTGATTCTTATCCTGCCCATGCCTCTTCTACTTCAAAGGTTGACCTTCTGCCACATAGTCATTCCTCACACCTACTGTGATCACATGGCTGTGGTGAAAATGGGCTGTGGCCACACCAGACCCAATCGTATCTATGGCCTCTTTGTGATCCTACTTGTGGTGGGACTTGATCTGTTGCTCATTGGCTTCTCTTATGCCCTCATCCTGCAGGCTGTAGTACGTCTCAACTCTCAAGATGCCATCTGCAAGGCCCTCAACACCTGCTCAGCACACCTCTTTGTCATCCTTGTCACTTACGTGCCTGCACTCTTTTCCTCTGTAACCCATCGCATTGGTCACAATATCCCACCTCATGCCCATATTCTCCTTGCCAATCTCTACCTTCTCCTACCCTCAATGCTCAACCCCATCATCTATGGTATAAAGATGAAGGAAATACGGGACAAGGTGAATAAATTCCTCTTCAGAGGAACTTCATAAGCTGTGGGTCCCAGCAATAAACCTGTGAGCAAATGAACAATGAGGACAACTGATAATGCCTTTGTCCAAGCATCTAAGACCGAGTTGTATCTCCAGATGAGCTGTGGAAACAATAGACTGTGGAGTGATTTCCTTTTTTGTTTATTTTGGCTTAGATGAAGGGCCAATATGTTTGTAGTTTCACTGAGTGTGAACTATAAAAGGAAGAGCCATATCTTTTTCTGTATCTATTTAACAGGGATGGACTAATGGTATATATCACCTGATGACACTCACATCTGTGCTCCTGTTCAACAATTACATACAAAATCACTCTGTAAATGATCCAAAATCATCTTTCCTTGTCTCAGTAGACAGTTTGTATTTGCTTCATTCTTCTTTCGATTTTCTATTTCTCAAATTCTATGTGTCTGTTTCTAACTAGTATCTT
>NW_012150174.1:13994111-13994677 GCF_000956105.1 Propithecus coquereli
GTATTACTATTTTCCAAGGATGCTTATTCCCTCTAAGATGTTCTTTAAAATGCTGATGACAGTGTTATTCTATTAATTCAGGCACAGATTTTTCTCTGTGTGTTGTTGGTCCTCTTCCCCTATACCACACAGTCTATTATAGATTGGTTTTCTATTAGAAGTCCAAGTGTAATACAGATTTTCCTCATTATGCAGATGTGTGCACAATTGCTTCCTGTAAGGACCATTAATCATTCTCAGGACTGCAACAGCTTAGAGGATTTCTAAAGACCAGTTTACATCACACTGTTAAGATAGTTTCCTAATGTGTGGAACTATTAACAGAAGCTGTAGGCTTAAATTGAATGTCTATGACCTAAAGAAAAAATAGATGGAACAGACATACGGAAGAGGGAAGACAGCAAGTACCATAGAGGTGAGCATTAGTGGAAAATAGTTCTTGATTTCATTATGATACTACCTAGAATGTCAATAGATCCCTGGAAGGAGAGAGAAATTCTGCTTAATTCATGATAGGAACTGGAAAATAAATGAGCACTCTTAGGTAGCCCAATGGACTAATTTGA
>NW_012150174.1:13995219-13996737 GCF_000956105.1 Propithecus coquereli
GTACTCCAAGCATTTTAATCAGTTAAGGTCAGCTATCTATAAGAAAAGCAAAGGAGATCTTTAACTGAGGTCTGTATAAAAATAACAAGTATAATAATTAATAATGAGTAAACTCAGATTCTAGACATATGACTACATTTTTTAAAAGTCAAAGGATATGCAGAAAATACTTAGTACGGGCAAATTTCATATTTATATTTCTACAACATGAAGAAAAATCCCAAGGATCTTGGTATGTCATGCAGTTTGTTTACGTGCAAAATTTATTTTAATAATACTACAGATAACATCCAATGAATTTCTGTCACTAGGTTCTAAACGAGTAACTCAAATATTCAGCTATTGCCCTGAATTTCATGATGGAAATTATATCCTGTGACAGTGCTGATAAATTTAATGATTCACAAAGTCATATCACAAAGTTATGAAATTGCCATGTGTGTTCTCTACAGTGGGCTTCTAATATAACTAAGGCGATCTGAGCCATGTGACTAGATAAATGTCTCTGTCTCATCTTAAACTTGTTTTCTTATGTTGCACAGGATCTACAGATTCTCTTCAGCAAACTCCATCTAGGATGTTGTTTGCTTCTATCAGAACTAACTGTTCTCAATGTCTGCTTAGGCATGAGTGCAAAGTTCCTTCTAATTGCACCCTGTATTACTATTTTCCAAGGATGCTTATTCCCTCTAAGATGTTCTTTAAAATGCTGATGACAGTGTTATTCTATTAATTCAGGCACAGATTTTTCTGTGTTTTGTTGGTCCTTTTCCCCTATACCACACAGTCTATTATAGATTGGTTTTCTATTAGAAGTCCAAGTGTAATACAGATTTTCCTCATTATGCAGATGTATGCACAATTGCTTCCTGTAAGGACCATTAATCATTCTCAGGACTGCAACAGCTTAGAAGATTTCTAAAGACCAGTTTACATCACAATGTTAAGATAGTTTCCTAATGTGTGGAACTATTAACAGAAGCTGTAGGCTTAAATTGAATGTCTATGACCTAAAGAAAAAATAGATGGAATAGACATACGGAAAAGGGAAGACAGCAAGTACCATAGAGGTGAGCATTAGTGGAAAAGAGTTCTTGATTTCATTGTAATACTACCTAGAATGTCCATAGATCCCTGGAAGGAGAGAGAAATTCTGCTTAATTCATGATAGGAACTGGAAAATAAATGAGCACTCTTAGGTAGCCCAATGGACTAATTTGAAGTAAACACCTCATAATTAAATGTAATAAAATTTACACAGGAAGGCCAGCTGTAGTGGAAGGGAGATAGATGCATGAATCAGGTCAAAAGCCTCCAAGGACTGTTCAGCAAGTGCAAGTATACATTGCCTGGAAGATAGTGGAAGACAGCCAACTTATAGCATCCTTACATGGACATTATAGCTTTTATATTTTGTCCAAAAAAAAAAAAACTCATAAAGCCCCAGGGGGAGAAAAGGAATCATAACCCAAGAGTGGATCTCTGCCAGAGGGACAAAAATAAAATCAAAGGAACTCA
>NW_012150174.1:13998652-13999719 GCF_000956105.1 Propithecus coquereli
TATGTATATATAGACAGGATTCAGGTACTACTGAAATACATATTACAAATACATATTGCAAAGGAAAACTATATTTAGATGCCTAATTCAAAAGACTCCTATGACTAGGAATTTTATTGTAAAAAAAGCATATGTAAGATGCTACCTGTTCCTGAAGTGATATTCCAGGGTGACTCATGTACAAAGACCAACTTACATTGTTGTGATGAAGCATTGCTTTGTTCATATGCTTTATATCATTGTAATGAGTGAAATTTCTAATTATTTAAATGCATAGTTACCAATGGATTGATTGCACAGAGTAATAAGACAAATACAAAATTGGCTAGTTAGATAAATGTTAAACAAAATGAATAGTGGTTAAACAAAATGGACAACAAGATACACTAGGGAAAAGAAGCCCTATTCAATAAATAGTGCTGGGAAATTGGATGACCACACAGAATAATGAAACAGAGTCCACATCTCTCACCACACACAAAAATTAATTCAAGATGGATAAAAGACTTAAACATAAGGCATGAAACCATAAGAATTCCAGAAGAAAATGTTGGAAAAACTCTTCTAGATATTGGCCTAGGAAAAGAATTTATGAAAAAGACCTCAATGACAATCACAGCAGCAAGAAAAATAAATAAATGGGACTTGATTAAATTAAAAAGCTTCTGCACAGCTAAGGAAATAATCAACAGAGCAAACAGACAACCTAAAGAATGGGAGAAAATATTCACAATCTGTACATCTCATAAAGGGCTAATAACCAGAATCTACAAAGAATTCAAGTAGATTAGCAAGGAAAAAACAAACAACCCCATTAAAAATTAGACAAAAGACATGAACAGAAGCTTTTCAAAAGAAGATAGACAAGTGGCCAATAAACATATGAAAAAGTGATCAGTGTCACTAATCATTAGGGAAATGCAAATTATAACCACAATGAGATATCACCTTACCCCTGTTAGAATGGCTTTTATTAAAAAGTCCAAAAACAATAAATGCTGGTGTGGATGCAGAGAGAAAGGAATGCTATACACTGTTTGTAGGAATGCAAATTAGTACAACCTCTA
>NW_012150174.1:14000364-14005608 GCF_000956105.1 Propithecus coquereli
ACTTAATTCCTGTGATCTAGAACAGAGAAGGCCCTCTGTACTGACTATGCCTTTCCCTTTGATTTCACTTGGTCCTGACTAGCCTTTAGAGTAGGAATATGCCTACGAACAGGAAAAAAAAATTATATTATCCATATAAGAGAAAAGAGAAATCATTCCCTCCAACCAGTTCTGTTGTTAGATCTCTTAGTAAATAAATACCCCAGTTCACTCCTAACATAAGAGTGTTTTTACAGGGGGTGTGTTAGGGAAAGGTTGGCATAGGGGGAGGAAAAGAGGTAAAGTCAGCTCATTAATCTTTGTTGGATTATTTGTGCCTCTTTGTTCTTCCTAATCCAGATATGCCACTGAAGTTTAGCATGGATAGAGGACTGATAACCTGACACTGATTTGAGGTCATCATCACGATCAACATGGCGGAATTCAAAGAGAAATTAAAGAAACAAAGTACTGAATAGCCTACCATCGTCATATAGTTTTTGAGAACCAGGAGTCCAGGAACAGTTCAGCAGATGATTCTAGCTCAGGTTCTTTCGTGATGTTAAAGTAAAAATATCAGCAGGGGCTAAAGTCAAGTGAAAACTGGGATGGGGCTGAAGGATCCACTTCTGAGAAAGTATACCCACATGGCTGTAGACTAGAGGTCACATTTTCTTGCCATGTGGATCTCTCCATGGGGCTGCTGCAATATCCCCATGACATGGAATCAGTTTCCCCAAGAGTTAGTAATCCAGGAAGAGAGAAGGGAGCTTTTATGACCTAGCCTCAAAAATGATTTAGCACCACTTCTGCCATATTCTATTGGTCATGCAGGCTAACCCTGATACAATGTGTAACAGGTATGCAAAAGGGCTTGAAGATCAGGAAGCATGAATCATTGGGGGACATCATGGAACTTGGTTCCCAAAGTGTCTATGTTCAAGTATTTTATCTCTACTGGGGCCCAATACCATTCCAAGAGCTGCCTATCAAAAGGTAAGTAACACTCTGCTGCAGATGACATGGTCTGACTCCCAAATCCAAGGATTCTTCGTTGTGATACTCCCACTGGAAGCTGCCACTAGTTCCATCCTGCATCTTTTCCCAACACTGATACTCCAACAACTTATATTTGCCAGATCATATGGCTCAGGAAGCAGGGAGTGTCCTGGGCCTACTCCTCCTACCCTCCAGTTAAAGCTGGCAGCCCTCCATGTCACCTAGTATTTGAGCTGAAACAACATTCCTAGGTGTGGAATGTATCACACAAACGTTAAAGGGGATTTTTAAGCTTCGTGCTTCCTTTTTCATGGAAGGTGGAAAGCTTGCACAATACATCAAATTTTATTTTGCTTTGAAGGGTTTATCTCAGCATTCTCCCAGTCAATAACTCTTAAAAATTTTACTGAAGTAGCTGGTTCCTGCGTTTATAGCCCTCTGGAGTGAATGTGTCTGAGCAAGCCCTACGATATATAGACAAACTTGCTCATCCTGTCCAATCAACATCATGTTGTCAACATTACGGATCAGTGTGACAGTTTACAGGATGTCAAGTAGTCTAGATCTCTGGGGACTATATCATGATACAGGGCAGGAGAGTTAACATTGCCTTGGAACAAAACTGTAAATGAATATTTTTTGTCCCATGTGAATGCTGTTTATGATTCACTTTTCTAATTGAAATAGAACAAATGCATTTTACAAATCAATGACCACATACTATGTACATATGTCTTTATGTCTTTATGTATATTGTTCTAGCTGTGATACCACATCCAGCACACCAGCTGCGATTGGAACTTCTACTTAAGTATGAAATAGTCTATAGTCATTCTTCAGGATTCATCTAGTTTCTTCATGGACCAGAATTAAACAGACATGATAGGGACCACACACCCTGCATCTTTTATCTTTAATGATAATACTAAGTTCCAGCATCCCATTTCTGAAAAGATAAATTAATTCTTGCTTATCTAATGATATATTCTAGCAATTTTGATGAGGCACACTCAGAATTCAATCCCAGAGGTTGCCCTTCATTTCTGCCAATACATGCCAGTTATTGTAATTCTTTAGATGTATGTCTCTTTCTTCTCTTATGAGGTCTAAAATGCACCTACCTGTGTTATGCGTGATTTAGCCCTAGTTATCAGTCTTGCAGCCAGGAGAAGGGGAGGAGGCATGTTATAAGGGAGTGCCTGTTGTCTTTTGGGTCAGAGGCTTCTGAAGTATCTTCTAGCACAGAAGTAATACTGGACATTTACAGAGATCTCTGCATGTCCAAAAGGTCCAAAAAAGATTATTGAGTCAACCTCTTCAGAAGCACCCATCTGGATCTTAATATCTTTTTCCCAGTTTTCCAGATTACAGGTTTTCTTTACCAGGACTCTGACCTACATATAACAGAACCACTTTAATTGAATGTTCAAATATCACTGGAACCATGACTCTCACAAGTAAGTCTTCAGCCTGCCATCTAATTGTGTCACCCTTCCATTATAGGTGATGAAGGCCACTTCATACACTACCACCACTCAGGTACTCTGGTTCTCACAATTAGTTATTAAATGGCTGTTAATGTCTTTTTGTCTATTATCCTTCTACACAGCTCAAACAAGTTCTCAGTAATGAACTCCACTATTTTTGTAGGCACTGCTTCCTTCATATTTTTCAAATGCCCATATCATGACACTTACCACATTTACTTCCACTCGTAAAATGTTAACGATTAACCTACAACCTCTTTTCTGGTACTATCCTGCCCCCACACACTAATCAGGAGAGCATCCTCTGCCTGCCACACAGGAAGTCCCAGTTCCCTATCTTAACCATTTGCACCACTCTCAGTATTACTTGTATTAGTTGGGTCCTCTGCAAAGCAGATGCCAAGATTGGATTTAACATCTAAGGATTTTTTTTTATTTCAGCATATTATGGGGGTACATATGTTTAGGTTACGAATGTTGCCCTTGCCCCCCCTCCCCGCCAAGTCCGAGTTTCAAATGTGTCCATCCTTCGGGTGGTGCGCATTGCATTCTTTGTGTATGAAAATACCCGTCCCCTCCTCCCCCTCCCCCACTTCCTCCTCCCCCCTGTCCAACATCCAATAGATGTTATTCTTATATGTGCATTTATGTGTTGATCAGTTAATACCAGTTTGATGGTGAGTACATGTGGTGCTTATATATAAGGATTTTATTCAAGTAAATACTATGTGAAAGAAACAAGGAAGAGAATCATCGTAGGTTGGGACAGCAGTCAGATCACAATATAATTTTAACCCCAAGTTTAGGAGAAAAAGAAAAAAATATGGGTCAAACTATCTTAGATTGCCATGCAAAACCAAACTTAGCTGACCAAGGAGCCTATCAAGCTGTCCTACATTCCCCAGCAATGAGTCTTCATGGCATCCTTGCCACACTCAGTCATTGTTGGGGAGTAGCCAATGGGGAGGCATCACTTTGGTGCAGATTTAATGATAGATTTCAAATTGTAGGAGTTAGACCCTTCAGTCAGTTAGGTTCCCTGTGGTAGGAGATCTATGTGGCACATTCATATGGCCATTATGGGACACTGAAAGGAATTTGGAGGGCAAGAGAAAAAGAAACTATGGGTAATTTTTCCCAACACTCTCATACTCTCTCTCTCTGATTGCTGCATTCTTTTAAGGCAGGGGTCAGCACACTTTTTTCGGTAAAGTTTCAGATAATAAACGTTTTTGGTTTTGCAGGTGATATGGTCTCTATGACAACTAATTAACACTGCCACCATCATGTAAAGCAGCCATAGATGATTATGTAAGTAAATGGGTCTGGCTATGTCCCAATAAAACTTTATTTACAAAAACAAACAACATGCCAAATTTAACCTACAGCCCATAGTTTTCCAATCCCTGCTCTAAAGTCACAGCATTGTTTATAAAAATGAATCATTGTAATTAACCCACAGTAGTAGACACTAATACAAGATTGGTTAAAGAATATTAAAAAAGAGTTTTTAAAAAGTGAGACAAATCTAATATATACTATAATGGGTTGGTGTCAATATTATTAATAGGTTAAATAATAAATTGCAAAATATGTATAAACATTATTCCATTTTATAGTAATAATGCTTATAGAATTTTGTTTACATAAGGAATAGGTATGAACACACACATATTGTACTGGGTTAAATAGCATCCCCCAAAATTATGTCCACTTAGAACTTCAGAATGAGATCTTATTAGGAAATATGGTCTTTGCAGATATAATCAAGTTGAGATGAGGTTATACTGGATTAGGGTGGGACGCAACTATAAGAAAAGGGAAATTTGGATACAGACAAGCACAAAGGAAGGATGATATGAAGAGGTACACAAGGAGGATGATATGCAAAGACAGAGGCAGAGATTAGAGTGCTGTATGTCAAGCCAAGGAATGCCAAGGACCATAAGAAGCTACGAAAGAAGCAAGGAAAGATTTTCCCCTAGAGCCTTCAGAGAGTGTAGCCTGCTGGCAACTTGACTTTGGACTTGTTGCCTACAGAACTATAAAAGAAAAAAGTTCTGTTGTTTCAAGCCACCCAGTTTGTGGTAATTTATTATGGCAGCCCTAAAAAACTAATGCATATGTCAAAATCCTACCAATTATCATTAGGGGAATATTTATATTTTACACTTTATATTTTAGTGTTTATGTTCTATGTTGTATATTTTGGTGATCAGGCAAAAAGTGCTACAATAAGAAAGTAAAAAGTACACATACATTTTTCTCTAATAATTTCATTTATACATATTTATACTTCAGTAATACTTTGTGCAAAAGAGAAAAATCAGTCAGTATAATAAGATGCTCATATAACTTTTAAACAACAAAAACGTAGAAACAAACATTTGTCTACCAATAGGTGACTGCTTAAATAAATGTTGACAAACATACAAAGGAATACGATGGGTCATTGAATATAATAAATAGTATATAGACATAATTAAATAAAAAAATGAACAAACAAAAAAATTTAGAATAATGTGTTTCCATTTGTGTAAATCACAAATTATAATTCAAATTTGCCCACAGAAATTATTTGTTGTTTAACTTCAACTGTATATCTTGTTCCCATAGAAGACAAGTAAAGATACCTATCTTATGTGAAGGATGCATTTTTCCTAAATTCACATTGAGTAACTTTCTAAAAAGTAGAATATTCTACCACCAAATTTATAGTGGTCCCCAAACTGGAGCATCCATCCAGATGTCGATGGCCTATGCCCTGTTTTTAGGATTT